>NC_135838.1:280000-615000 GCF_029677425.1 Wolffia australiana
TTTCAATTTGGAGCAACTTAATTTATTAAAAATTAAATTAACTTCAAAAAAATCATTTATTAAAAAGTAAATTAATTTATTTAAAAATAATTTAAATAAATTAAAATTTGCATTTTCTTACTTATAAGTTTATTTTCCTTATGAATTTAACTTCAAAAAATTCCATCAAATACTATAAATGCAAAATAAATCAGAATTTCATTTTGAAAAAGTAATAAATACCTTATAATATTTAAATAATTATAAATAAATAGTTTCTGAATTTTTAAGTTATTTTATTAAAGTCAAAAAATTATGTTAAAATACGATAAAATCAAGGAAAATTAGAAGTTGATTTTAAAAGTGCAAAAAATGATTTTAAGCATACAGAAACTGTTTTTATGATCATTTAAATGAAAAAAAATCACATGAGATGTATGAAAGTTATACTAAAAATGGCATATCCATTATGATTATTACCCGAAGAGTGGCCACTTGGCACTTGTCCAATGTTGGCGGGCACAAAAGGTGGATCAGGTCTGACCTAATCTAGGACCACTTGGCATCTTCTTGGCACTGGAGGCTGCCAAAAGCAGTCGCCTAGCATGTGCTTGCCTTGCGTGTACAGCCGATGAGTAGGCATTGCCGTGCAGAACAGTCTGGTAATCTCAAAGTTCTGGTGGATTGCCCCATAGAGCTGTGTAGGACTACAAGTGGTCGTTACTAGCCTAACATACAATCCCTAAGGGGGATCACAGAAAATACCCAAGGGGAAGGTGGCTGGTGCAAGGGGCAGGTGAGATCTTATACCCTTATCACAAGAGGAGACATAATCTCAAAAAAGGATACAATTAAGTCCTCATCCTAGGAAGTGGAGATATCCCAACACATGAGTCACAATTGTGATGACCAATTAGGTATGATATTTGTCTTGACCTAATTCATCTTAATAGAGTCATATGGATGGAAAATTATCTATACACTATGGGCAATGATGTACATGTCTAAGAAAGGTTTGGTTTAACTCCTTATACTTTATAAGATATGCATAGAGGGCACATGATGGGAATTTATGTGGCCGGCAAGTCAATCACACATTCCACATCGTGTTCCATGTTCATTAATAGAACATATTCATTATAATGCACGTGTGATGATTATAATGAAGTCCATCAATATATGATCAGACTTATTGAATTATTATGAGACCTTAATAGGGAGATCATTAGTCTTTAAGCATGTGTTCAAAATATTCCCATTCGAAGGATACACGAGGATATCAAAGTATCCGGATAGAATAACACTATCTAGCCTCACTCATATAACGAGTATGGCAGGTCTTGTAGTCATTAGTGTGCAGACACTAAGGATAGATAGTGGGGGGGGGGACTTTAGTGAAAAGGGTTCACTCAATTGATCCCTATGAATCCCTGAATGGTATTATACCAAACTTTCAATCAGGTTGATTCATGTCATGGTTGTGTAAGTGGTCTTTAGACTTGAGACACCAAAGATGTCTTGTGGACGGACGGTTGTACTTTGAGTACGGCCAACGAGTCTCTAATCATGAGATTCTAAAATGTCATAGTTCGGGTGTATAAAGAAGTTTATAAAGATGATTGAGTGGTCAAGATGGGATCCTTCACCCTCGGTATGAGAGGTGACAACTCAAGGAAGACGATGCGATGAAGTCCTTGGCCAAGGCAGTGAAATATCGGAGAAGAGTTCTCCGATGATTTCCTAATGCATCAAAACTAACTTGGATGACCGATTAGGGTTTGATATTTGATCATACACTAAGTCATCCTAGGAGCTTCAAGTTGATGAGGAACTATACGTATACGGTAACTGATGACAAACATATTCTATGAGTGAATCAATAAACACTCCTTTATATCTTCTAGAACACGAGGTGCAACTTGGCACCCCACATGTTGGAAACTCAACCTATTGATTGGGTTAAATCGATCCGGTGTTAATTAATCTATATATTGATATAGCTAATTAATTTGGAAGGCTAATTAAGGTAATTGGGTCGCTCGAGTTGTTAACTAGATTAATACATGGGCCTAGAGGGTCACACGCAAAATGTCTTTTGGACGTCGAACAATATACTTAAGTTTTGAGGGTTTTATGAAAAATACCCACTTAGTATATGATAACACCCTGAATTCTGTCTTTATTTCATGTTATTAGCACACTTTTATGCATTTATAGAGCTTAAAATGGGGTTGTTATCATATATTTACATGAAAATAGTGTTTTCAAGTGATTTCTGATTTTCCCCTAATTTTCTGTTAATTCTATGAATTTTAAAGGATTTATTGAAGCTCGAAATAACTATTTTTGGATGAAAATAGCAATTTTAATATTTAATTTTGACATTTATCAGCATGGGGATGAATCAATGAATTTTATACAATTTTTTACGAATTTTTAGGATTTTTCTGAGATTTATTTGAAGAGGAAATGTATTTATTCTAAGGAAAAAAGGTATATTTATAAGGGAAAAAAGGTATATTTATAAGAGAAAAAAAGTATTTATATCATTTTCGAACTTTGAAGGGCCTTTCTGCAAAGTTTCGTTGCAAAAAGACCCTGAAAACAGCTCTCGGTCGCCACTACAGGCGTAAAGATGTAATTTAAAATCTTCTAGGGTTTTATTGCAATTAGGAGAAACCAGAGGAGAGAGAGTGCGGCAGGGGCATATACACAATTACTTTTGGGCGGCGTCCAACAGCAATTCCAAGCTTTTTAGGGACTTTTCTACAAAAAGAAGGATTCAAAATGCGCCAACCAATGAGAGAGCGACACGTCATGGCGTGTTTAAAAACAAAATGAATAAATAAATCAATTTTAAATCCAATGGATTAAATTGGTTTAAAATTGATTTATTAATAACTTTTGATCATGAAGTCCGATTAAGGTGATTTTTTTATGGATCTGTTCGTCTTGATCCCCTCTTGCTAGATTGATAGATAAATATTAATTACTGAACGGGTGTAAAATGGTGATTTTTACCATATAACCCAAGTATAAAAGCTAAATTTCGAGAGGGGGAGCTCATTCTTGATGGTTCTCTATCACAGCTGCAAGACAGAGAGGAGCCACAGCCTAGATCAACCTGTTTGGTACATTTCCCTTTCATTGTATTTGGATTTTTGTGCATTTTGAACGAAATTAGTTCAATTTTTTGTTTCTTCTTCTTGATTCTGATCTGAACTTCTAAATCGCTTGGCTTGAGCAGCATGTACAAGCCCTGATTAGGATTGAGAGGAGAATTTGAGGGATTTAACTAGGCATTCAACTGCATTCCCAAAGAAAAACTCTAAAAAAATTAGATTTAATTTTTAGGAGATTAAATTACCCCCATTTCATTTCTGAATTATCAAACTTACAAAACCAACCAAACTCAAATTTAAACTTCCCTCTCAACCTCTCTAATTGACCTCTTTGATCCTTTTATTTGGATCAAAGAAACCAATTTAGAGCTCCCAATCTCTTCTATTCATCTCATCTCTTCTACCCTCCCCTTTCTAAACTTCTCTTCTAATTAGGGTGAGTTGGTCCTCATTGAAGATCAAATTCACTCTAATTAGCGTTAAACTACCAAGAACATCATCAAATTGAATTCCTTACTAGCTTCCCTAGGACGACACTCGTACTTATCACTACACATCTTAAGTAGAGTTTTTATAAATTTGATTGCATAAGCCAAAATTCACAATGACAAGGGCTAAAAACTGCATAATTTCTACCCCTATTTTTGGCTTATCAATTGGCGCCGTTGCCGGGGAGGCGACGCTAAGGAATTCAACGTGCCTTTGTTCATAAACGAAATTTAGCAAGTGTTGATCGAATTTTTGATAAATATCTTTGTTATCAATTTTAAATAAAAAAGTGATTTAGTGGCTAACGACTAACGGGTGTTGTGTTTGAATTAGTGGTTTTGTATGAAGCTTAGGTCTGGATTTGAATCAGGGAGCAGTGACAGAGATTCCCCACTAGTAGACTCCTCCACACCCGAATCGTCTTTCACCGAACCTACATTCATAGAAGAGACGTCGATTAGAACTTTACCAATGGACCCAATAGGTAATGGAATAGGAAACCCTGAGGTAGTTAATGATGGACGCAGGAGAATTAGAGAGTATTTCACACCAGCTGAAACTCCCATATTAACCAGGATATCTGCCCCTATTGGAGATGACGTGATGTTTAGAATTGACCCACACCAATTTTAGTTACTACCATCCTTTTTGGGGAAGGAAAATGAAGAGCCGTATGACTTAGAAAATTTTTATGAAGCATGTGATAGTTGCACTTACCCCAGAATTTCGAAGGAAGCAGTGAGAATGAAATTATTCCCTCATGCCCTTAAGGATAGAGCCAAAGATTGGTTTAGAATGTTAGGGACAAATTTCAAATCTTGGAACAATATGGAGAAAAGTTTTTTAAAGAGATATTATACAGTGGCGAGGACAAAGTCCTTCAGAAGAGAGATTAGGAATTTTCAGCAGGGAAACGATACCTTCAGTGAAGCTTGGGAGAGATTGATGGGGCTCATTAGGAAATGCCCCCACCATGGCATTCTCAAATGGGAGTTAGTGCAATTTTTTTATGAGGGATTGAATGATGTCGAAAAACAAAGAGTTGATATTTCAAGTGGAGGAGCAATAGCAGATATGTATGAAGATGAAGCCATGGCCCTCCTACAAAAGATGTCAGATAATCTAGCCTACCACCAAGATGCTTCCGATCATGTAAGGGTTACTCCTCGAAAAGGTGGATTGTTGGATGTTAGGGGGGTTGAACCCCAGATCACTATGGATCAAATTGAAAAACAGATAGGAGTTATGATGGGAAAAGCCATGGAAAAGATAAATGAAAAAATGATCTCGTTATGCAGGGGCAGAGTAGTGGAGGAGCACACAACAAAATAAATCGATGTGAAATGTGCTCAAGCGATAGCCACATGGGAGAAGAATGCCCTATGATTTCAGAAGTAAATGCTATAGGCAGGCATGAAGGGAACGATGGTCAATGGGCTGCGAGGGGAAACTTAGGAGGACAGGGATGGAACAATAACAATCGGCCATCTCAACAACAATTTCAACCGAAGGCGAACAATCCACATCACCAACAACATTATCAACCTTACCGAAAATTTTCAGATCTCACTAGCTATGCTACACATGTCATCAACATAAAGTAAATTACTGGGATTATTACAGGCCTGAGTCGGGAGTTTACCTGGTTTGGCACCCATCTTCATGGGGTCGTCACAAGTACCTTGTGGTGCTCCACCATGCATGAATTGTTGACCGATGTGAAGGCCGACCTCCGCCTTGAGCTTTTCCATCTCCCGCCGATGCCTCTCCTCCATTTCTGAGAATATTAGCTCAATATTTTTGCATGAATTACCTCAAAAGCGCAAAGATCCGGGAGCACCAGTAATTAAATGTGAAATTAGAGGAGAAGTATTCACCAAAGCCTTACTTGATTCGGGAGCAAGTGTGAATATTATGCCTAAGGTTTTATTTGAGACTTTTAACTTTGGTGAATTGCAACCAGTAAATTTAGAATTGCAGTTAGCGGACAGATCAATTAGAAGACCGTATGGTCAACTGGTGGATATTGTTATGAAAGTAGAAAAATGCTCATTTCCCGTAGATTTTATAGTAGTGGATGTGAAAATTTTAGGAAAAATTAGTCATGCACCCATCATTTTAGGACGCCCATTTTTAGCTACCGCAAGAGTAAATACCGATTAGAATGAAGGGAAAATTAAATTGCGAATGGGAAAAGAGGAGACTGAACTACCGATTTCTCAATTGATGAAATGTCCCAATAGTAGTTAGGAAGATATTTATACATGTTCCTTAAATGATGTAGAGGATGAATGCAATGCCATAGAGAATATAATGTATGATGTGTTGGCAGTGAATGAGAGTGTTTATGAGGGGGAGGAGGATGACGGTAACGAAATGAAGGGTGAGAGTATGAATGACCATATATCCATGCCCACTGATGAATTGGAGTTGAAACCTTTTCCTTCTCATCTTAAATATACTTTCTTAGGTCCAAGAAAAATGTACCCTGTGATTATCTCTTCGACCCTCACCATGGAGCAGGAATCTAACCTATTAAATGTATTACGACAACATAAGAGCTCCATTGGGTGGACCATAGAAGACATCAAGGGAATCCACCCTAATGTCTATCAGCATATAATTTTTATCGAGGAAGGGTCAAAGCCCTTAGTACAACATCAATGTCGACTAAAGCCTTATCTATATGATGTAGTGTCAAAAGAAATTACTAAGTGGCTGAAAGCGGGATTCATTTACCCTATTTCAGACAGTAAGTGGGTTAGTCCTGTTCATGTAGTACCCAAAAAAACAGGAATTACTGTTCAAAAGAATCAGGATGGAGAAGAGATCCAAACTAGGGTAGCATCAAGTTGGAGGGTATGCATAGATTATCGGAAGTTAAACTTAGCAACCAAAAAAGATCACTACCCTTTGCCTGTTATTGATCAAATACATGAAAAATCAGCTGGACAAAGTTTCTATTGTTTCTTAGATGGGTACTCAGGATACAATCAAATTGACATTCATCAAAGTGACCAAGATAAGACTATGTTCACGTGTCCCATAGGAAATAAGATAGGATTTATGATATGTCAAGGGCTGTGAGAATAATTCAAAAAACTAGGTACCCGCACGGTTTAAAAAAAAATCAAATTACAAAAATAATGGGATATCTGATATTGTGAATGCTGACGTGATCACATTGTTTTTTCTATTTTGGGTTTCTTCATATTTTCCAAATACCCCATAACAAAAATCAATTGTAATATGAATCACAGTTGAACCAATGCGCCCAGTTTGATAAAAATCTTTTAAGGTGTCTGAATGTAAGAAAGTAAAAAACCATAGCTATACAAAAGAAACATATATTTTATCACGCATAAATGTAAAGAGATTATTTATAAAAGATAATGTGAAAATGGAACAACATATAATGGAAATAAAGTAAGTTCAAATTTTGAAAAAAACATCCATAAGAATAAGCATAAATGTGCGCATTGTGTATCTGATGTCTATTTCATCATAGTTTAATGATTCCTCGTGGTTCATTTGCAACAGATGCACCTTTGATGGAAGGGTAAAAAAACTAAAGAAGAACTAAGACGTAAGTAAATGGAGATTACAAAAGAACGTGAGGGGGAAGGAGAGACATTGTGAGAGAAATAGAGAGGGAATTACATGGGAAAAATAGAATATTAGATATAAAAGATCTTGAGATGGAGAGAGATACATCAATAAGAGTGAAAGAGAATCCTATTTTTAAAACATAATTTACTTGTCATTAGGCATATAATTCTATACCTAGTGATTATTTTAAAATGATGAAAATATTAGTGGCCAGCAAATAAATCACACATCCCATATTTCAATCCCTATTCATTAACGGAATGTATTCATTTCTAGTTAATTATGAGTTCAATAGATCATGTTTAGTAGAAAGACAAATATTCCTTGCTCATTATCAGCCAATCACTAATTCACAAAGCTTGTGTGGTGCATAAAAATTGATTTTTTTTTTCAGAATGTTTAATTTTGCTTATCCTATTTAATACAGAGATTCTAGGGTTTAGACACAAATATGGAATTTTATAAATAATTTTTTTAGTGAGGGATCCTTAACATAATGGACATAAGAACAGTTTAAGCATGGAATATATAGATCGTAATACGTACTCGGTGAATTATAATGAGATCATAATACAGAGATCACAACTATTTAAACATTTTTTCTAGACATTGTTGTTCAAAGGATACTCGAGATGGGCATCGAAGTACCCAGAGACAAAAACAATATCTTGCCTCACTCATGTGATGAGTATGTCCGGTCTCGTAGCCATTAGCATAGAGACGCTAATGATAGATAATGGGCACTCTTTATTGGAAAGAGCTAACTGAATCAATCCGTACAAATCCCTAGATGGTATTATACTAAAAGGTCAATCATTTTTATTCACGTCATTGTTTGTGTAAGTGGTCTTTAGACCTGAGACACCAAAGAAGTCTTGTGGAGGGGCCACTCTGCTTTATGTAAAAGAAACCACCCACATGTGTTGGGTTCTAGAGGCCTAGATCTGGATGAATAAATCAAAACAATACGCAGTGGAAGACATTTGCAAAATTGAACGACATCATTAAAATCACAAAATGAAGTACCTTTGCATGAATCTCATCCATGATTTCTTGGATCCCGGAGCGAGACGGGTCGAGCTGCTCAAGTGTGCAGCCTCTAGACGTATCCACACAATCCTCGACACGTTGAATCTCCCCCTTCTCCTTGACAAGCCTCATTCTATTTTGTTATGATCACATCAAGCATGGAGAAGGGGTGTAGGGAGAGCGGAGAAGAAGGGGAAAGGCCTTTGAACAATTCTGGCTTAGGTAAATTTTGTTCAAGGCCTTCCCCTATTTATACTAAGTGGGTATTTTTCATAAAAACCCCAAAAACTTAAGTATATCTTCTGACATCCAAAAGACCATTTGTGTGTGACCCTCTAGGCCCATGTATCAGTCTAGCTAACGTGGCCCAATAACCTTTGTCGGCCTTCCAAATAAATTAACTATATCATCATATAGATTAATTGACATTGGATCGATTTAACCCAATCGTAGGTCGAGTCTCCAACACGTGGGGTGCCAAGCTACACCTCGTGCTCTAGAAGATACAAAGAAGTGTATATCGACTCACTCATGGAACTTGTTCGTCATCGGTTATCGTGTATGTATAATCCCTCATCCACTTGACATTTCTTGGATGATTTATGATATGGTCAACTGTCAAACCCTAATCAGTCATCCGAGTTAGTACTGATGCATTCAAAAATCATCGGAGAATTTTTCGATATTTCACTACCTTGGCCAAGGACTTCATCGCATCATCTTCCTTGAGCTATCACCACTTATACCTAGGGTGGACGATCCCATCTTGACCACTCAATCATCTTTATAAACTTCTTGATGTACTTGAACTAAGACCATTAGAATCTCATGATTAGAGACTCGTTTGCCATAGTCAAAGTATAACCGTTCATCCACAAGACGTCTTTGGTGTCTCAATTCTAAGGACCACTTACACAACCATGACATGAATCAACCTAATTGACAGTTATGTACAATACCATTCAGGGATTCATACAGATCAATTTAGTGAACTCTTTCCACTAAGGAGAACCCACAATCTATCCTCAGTATCTTCACACTAATGGCTATCGAATCGGCCATACTCATCATATGAGTGAGGTTAGATAGTGTTATTTTATCTAGATACTTCGATGTCCTTCTCGCGTATCCTTCGAATAGGAATATTTAGAACACATGCTTAAAGACTAGTGATCTGTGTATTACGATCTCATCATAATTCACTAATTCTAATCATGTATTCATGGACTTCATAGAAGCATCACACATGCACTATAATGAATATGCTATGTTAATGAACATGGAACGAGATGTGGAATGTGTGATTGGCTTGCCGTCCACATATATTTCCATTAGTATGAAGTGTTAAATTCAGTTATAACTTAAAATAATGAACTAAGTTTTTGGAAAAGGCACAACTTTAGGAGCGAAGAAGCGACGAAGGAGGAGCAAAGTAAAGGCTCGAGCATCTAACCATAGGATTCTAAACAATCTTAGTTTAGGCGCATCAAGAAGTTCATGAAGGTAATTGAATGATCAAGATGGGATCTCCCACCCTCTATATAAGAGGAGACATGTTAAGGAAGATGATGCCATAAAGGCCTTCACCAAGGTAATTAAATATCATAGAAGCATTTTTTGTTGATTTAAAATGCATCATTTCTAACTTGTATGACCGATTAGAGTTTGACTGTTGACCATACCCTAAGTCACCTAGGAGCTTCAAGTGAATGAGGGATTACACGTACATAATAAGCCATGATGAACAGGTTTCATGAGTGAGTTGATAAACACTCCTTTGTATATTCTAGAACACGAGGTGTAGCATGATTTAGTTAAATTGATCCGACATTAATTATCTATATGATGATATAATTTACTAATTTGGAAGGCCCATAAAGGTTATTGGGTTATTGGAATCATTAACTAGACTGATATATGGGCATAGAGGGTCACACACAAATGGTCTTTTGGGCACAAGAATATATACTTTAAGTTTAGGGGTTTTATGAAAAATACCTACTAAGTATAAATGGGGGAAGACCCTCAACAAAATTCACATTGGATTGTTTAGGGGCCGACCCTTCTTCTCCCTTATCCCCACAACTCCACTCCATTTTCGATGCAATTGAGATAGTGTACCAATGACAACAAAGGTTGAATGGAGCTCATCAAGATGAAGAAGGAGATTTAACATGCTGAGAATTACGTGGATACGTCTAGAGGCTACACACATGAACATTTCAACTTGTCTTGCTTGAGGATCCAAGAAATCAAAAATTTGATTCGTTCTCAGGTTATTCATTTCAATGTTTTGTTGATGCCATTACGATTCTGTTATAACTCTTCCACTGTGCTGAATCCTTATTTTCATCCAGATCAAGGCCTTTAGAACCCAACATAAAAAAATCAAAATATATTATCATTTTAACGTAGAATAATGAGTGATATATATATATATATATCATTTAAACTTAGGTACATAGTACACATGCATTTGTGAGATTAATCACCATGTGAGTCAACATATTTACTATGATATCACTATGAAAATACAATAATGTAACAATATAACCATCGAAATTTATGATATTTGAGATAGATCATTAAATCACTACAGTGAAGTATAATGTTGGGTATTAAAGGATGTAAAATAGACTTAACAAACACACTCCATAAGGTTCCAAAAAATATCCACCATGTATGTGATGTGGGACATGATAACAGAATTCATGAAAATGTTAAATTAATACCTTGAGGGTGATCCGAATGAGTTTAATCCTGTAGAAGGGGACTAAGTTAGTGAAGTATGAATTTAACAAGGACAACTAGGGAATAACTATGATATCCCTAACTTACTGGAAGTAGAAGATTCGAAATACCCAATCAAAGTTTAACACATGGATTCATAAGGTCAACAACCACTTAGAGAAAATTAACAATTATCATGAACCAATAATTATCTCAAAGTTAAGGCATGACACAGTACCTTCGTGAAGGGAGCCAAAAGCTTGGTCGCTCTGATGTCGAATTGCATTGATTGACGTTGATCTACAAATCCATGGATGGATTTGAATGAGAAGAGGAGAAGGTGTGGAAACTGGATATAATGGGAGTGAAAAATGTGGTTCGATAGAGAAGATGTTCATGTGTTTACATGAGAAAGGTGGAGGTGAGGTGTGAGGTCAATGAGGTCTAGGGTTAGATGTTATGAATAAGATGTAGGAAGATAAGGTACAAAGGAGGAATCCAAGAGGATTTGTTCAATGTTGAAAAGGAGATGCCGCAATGGCTGTTTCCATTACCGTTACACCATTAATCACTCTTCTCTAATAAACACACTTCAGAATAATTCTCAAGAAAAAGTGTTCATACGGATAGGAAAAGAAAACATGAAGTTACTATACAAATAAAATCGTGGATGGTTTAGGAGAAAGTGGTAGAGAGAAGAAGTGAGATTGGTGGTTTAAGTGAAAAAAAACCTTGGGAAAACATTAAGGGAGAGTTGTGAGGAAAGTGAAATTTAGAAGTTATAGATAAGAGAGATAAAAATAAAACTAGTGAAGGAAAAGAGTGGTGGAATAGTCAATGATAATGAGCAGCTAAGAGGACGAAAGAGCAAATAGAAAGAGAGCGAATACGTAGAGGAGAAAAGTCAAAGAAAGTGGCTGAGTGAGGAGATAGGGAAATAGAATGTGAGAGAAAGGATAAAAGAGAATTCAAGGAAGAGAGAGAGAGAGAGAGAGAGAGAGAGAGAGAGAGAGAGAGAGAGAGATAGAGGGAGATAGAGTGAGAGAGGAAAATGTTAAACATTTCCCATCTGTATAAGTCTCAAAAATGTTCATGGACACAATATTACATCATTTTCAAGCATGAATACTGGATGTCAAGCTGAAAAATATTAGGTGGTTAACCTAGTCGATGTGTAATTTTGAGACATGGAATAAAATTTATAATTAATCCTACTTCACTTATTCACATATTTATAGAGAGAGATAGAGAGGTTGTGTGTGACAGAGAAATATATAGAGATATAGAGAGGTTGTGAGAGAGATAAAGAGGTTGTGAGCGAGGTAGATATAGAGAGAGATAGAGGGGTTGTGAGAGAGATAAAGAGGTTGTGAGCGAGATAGATATAGAGAGAGATAGAGAGGTTGTGAGAGAGATTGAGAGCGAGAGAGATACAGAGAGATAGAGAGATTGTGTGTGAGTGAGAGAGGGAGATAGATAGGAAGAGAGATATAGACATAGAGGGATAGAGAAGTTGAGTGCGCGAGAGAGAGAGATAGTTTGTGTGAGGGAGCAAGATATACATCGAGTTTTTCTGTATAGAGAGAACAAGATTTACCGATAAAGGGAGAGAAAAGAGAGAAAGAGAGATAGAGAGGTGGAGAGAGATAGATAGAGAGGTAGAGAAAGAGAGGTGTATTTCGGCCTGATATTCTCTGGGTTTGCTGAGATTTTGAAAAAAGTTGCTTTCTTTGAAGAGAGACAGCGATGGGTATCGATGCTTGTAATATCTTGCAAGATCTTGTTCAAAGGGCGGGAGGCTGCGCCCTGATCGACGGCGGTCTTGCGACGGAGCTTGAATCCAACAGTGCAGATCTCAACGATACTCTCTGGAGCGCCATGTGTCTCATTTCTTCTCTGGGCCTCATTCGCAAGGCAAGCCCACCTTCTTTTTCAATTCTTAAATTTCTCTCCTATTTGCCGCAGAAATTAAAGATTTCCTTCGTATCTTAGTTCTCAAATCAGTTCTACATAATACTGACATCATTCTGAAAGTGGGTTTAAGGCGCAAGCAGTTTACTTGAAATTCTGGAAAATTTGTGTGAATTTCTTGTAAAGTGACCCCTCTTCATCACATTTTATCATTTTGGGGACATCAACTGGTTGATATTGATTTTTTCACTTCTTGGTACATTATTAAACTCAAATTAAAGCAATCTTGTTCTAGAACAAAATGGAAATTAAATATGAATGAGTGGAGGAAATGGATTTGTATATTACTTATGATTTTTAACTTTGTCGCTATAATCTGGATTTATTTAGACATGGCACTCTTCCCTTCTTTTCATTTTGAAGTAATCTCTTACTCACCACTAAAGAAAGATATTTTCTTCTCATTTAGGTTTCTGAAATATAGTTCTAGGTGATGCTGACATCATTCTCCTAAAAGGTTTTATATTTGTGACTTAGGGATGTTTTCTCTCTTCTACTGATGCCTTATCGTCATCAATCTAATGTTCTTTGGGGGTTTTTACAATATGATTTCAATTTTAATTTTGTCTGGTGCGTTATTAGACTTCAATAAAAACAATATAGTTACTGAATGGTTAATCAGAGTGTGTTTAATTTCTCAATGTTGAATTGTATTCTTGTTCAGGTGAAAAGTGACTTATACCAGATATTAGGATAGTATTAAAATCTTGGAGTGAGGATAGGATGAGAGGAATGAATGGATGTTATGAAGAAACCCAAATTAGGGGTTTCCTATGAAAACCCTAATTAGGAATGGGTGGTATAAGCTATTAATCCCTGCTCATAGGGTTTAATAACTTATAAAAGAGAGTGAAGTGATATAAGAATGTGGAATGGATAGAAAGATGGGGGAAATGGAGTAAAAATCCTAATTAAGTGTTTATGACTTACCTCTCCCTTTGGTGATGCTCCCAAGTATTAATCTCACTTCATGGACCCATATATTGCGCCCGGTTGCTTGGCATGTTGCATTAGACACGAAGATAGATCAAGAGATGAAAGAAAACCACTTTTGGAATGAGGAAAACCCTAAATTTTCACTCGTACACCTTTGTTTCACAAGGTCTCCCACATGGAGAAAGGCAAAATGAAGAACAAGAAGAGCTTAATTTTGGGATCTATGTATAGGCTCAGCCATATGTTATGGAAAGAGAAATAAGGGGTGGATCTCCCCATGAAATTTCAGCCAAAACTACCCACGGGATCAGCAGTTATGGCCATTTGAATTTTGAGCATTTCTAGCCATTCATTTGTTTGAGTAGTTCCACCAAAACAGGGAGCCACCAGAGCATGCTACATCATCCATCCTTATCGGGAACAAATTTTACTTGTTCCACAAAAAAAGACCCACCAGTTGTTCCACATCATCCCTCCTCAGTGGGCCTTGATTTTTCCATTTTTTAACGTAAAAAAACTTGGAAAATATCAAATATAATCCAAAAAATTCTCTAAAATTTAAAATTAAATATATCTTTATCTACAAACTCCTTTTGGATGAAATTTTCACTAACTTAATTATTTTTAAATATACTATCAATTTAACTCATTATAAACATCAAAATATGCTGACTTGAATGCAAGAATAGTTATTTAGTGGAAATATGTATTTTTGGTAGAAATTACATAAAATTGATGAGAACATGCATAAAATTAGCTTAATCATGCTATAAATTTCATGAAACAAACATGAATTATCATGCTTATTTGCATGTTATCAACACAATATCACATTATTTTCAAGCATGAATATTGGATGTCAAGCTGAAAAATGTTTAACTTATAACAACACACAAAGATTTGACTTATGTCACACTAAAACTGGGTTCTAATAAAATCAAAATTGGGGGATTCATATGTCATTGATAAATGATTTAATCAATACTTTTTTTTATTTTTACTCTTAGAACATGATTAACTAACAATGACCAAGGTTCATTTCCTCATAGATCAAGGAATGAATGCCTTTTAAAAAGATGACCAGGGGGCGAGAGAAGTTATTTTATAATATAATACATATATGGTGAGATGAGAATGTGATAAAGAGATATGTGTGTGTGTGTCTGTATCTAAAAATATTTATAATGGTAGGAGAATAAAATGACTCAATATTGTTAGAAAAAGGAGAGGAAATAAAACCAAATCAAGATGATATATATCAACTCATACGGAATAAGGGGCATAGTGGATTATGATGATGGGTGATAGAAATTAGATATGCATGGGGTATATAAAGATGAATGGATATGGATGGATGTGGATGCATGTATTCAGATGGAAGAGATGTTTAGAATAAGATGACAACACAAGTGTAAGGAACTCACCTTGAATCCTTGTATTCTGCCAGGATTAATGTAATTTTTGGCAAAGAGAGAGTCTCTCAACTTCTCCTATGCTGTCTAACTTCGATCAATGGAGGCTATGAAGATCAATATTTTCACTCAGGCTACCAATGTAGGAGCAATACCAATATATTTTTTACATTTATATATGGGCATTTAACAAGGATATGGATGGGTAGAATAGAGATATGACATTGCCCCTAGATTATTTGTCCTGGAATTTCTGAATTATGAGATATCACGTTATGAAGTTGAAACATTCTGAGACATTGGAATTTTCTCTCTCCTCATTGATCCATATTGAATTTCCAGCGTATCAGTGACATCCTCTAATAAGCCAAAATGTGTACTTTAATTTATGTGTTTAATCATCAAAACCTGCATGTGAATCCACACATAAGCTTTTGTGAAAAATTTTCCCCATTTTTTGTTAAAGACTGCTCCATTCAGCCACATGTATGCGCTTTTCAGCATTCAAAAGTGTATTCAATACATTTCAATTCTTCCAAATTTGTGATGAAGACACTTGTATGTCATGTATTCTTAGACATTAAAAAGATATCTTTTAGATCATGATTTACCCGTCATGACATCATAGTTCATGATGCCATAATGGCCCCTTAAGCACTGATTAGAGAAGCTAATCATCGGTGAGTTTTAATGATTGATTGTTATTTGACAAATTGCATGGGGACAAGTTGGGGGCTCAAGCGAAACCAAGAAAAGTCATGAAATTACTCATCTAACTCCATAAAAATATGATTTTATTGTTTCACTAATATGATGTCAAAAAACAAGTACATATTTATTTCAAGGTATTTTTTATTTATGAGTATGTTTTCAAAAAATCCATAAAAATACTAAAAATGTAAAAAATAGAGTATATTTATACATCATATATAAAAATTTAAAAATTATATGTATATATATACACACATTTGAAATTCAACTAAGCATATACATTGTGTGATGCAAATATAATAATTAACGTTTATCAACCTCCAAGTTATTGACACACACGAGGACTCAATGCCAACATATCTTCTTAAGTCTACCTTTTAATGAAACAATATCATTTTGATAATGAGTCAGCTGTATTCAATTATTTTTTTATAAAATTAGGAGTCTTACACCTTTTCATCGCTGGGTACTTTGTGGCTTGACATTGAATACTAATGACCATAATGCATAGTTGAATTCAAGTAGACTTTTTGTAATGGTGAACCATATGCTGCCATTAACTTCTAAGAAGAATTGTCTCGGTGATTTGAAATCCTGGATGATGAATTAGGTTTAAAATTGGAAAAATCATTACACATTTTGTTTCTTTAAAAAGGGAAATTTAAACACCTTTAAATCTTAAAGCTGATTTATTTTCTAGAATACTAAGAATATACCAAACCTATACTATAAAATTCAGAAAACATTTGAAATGAAACGACTTTTGAAACAGGAAATTTCCTTTAATTTTTTAATTTTTTTTGGAAAAGTAATTATTACCTTCAAATATTTTGTTTGATTTTATTTTCATCCTTGGCATAAAAAAATAAAGGCAAACCAGTAAATTTTCCAATAAAACCCTATATTCATCTACATTATTTTTCAAATTGTTCTTTTAATGGCACAGAACATACATAAATGAATAGAGGGCTTTTAACATTTTCAAAAATACTTTTTAGTTTTGTTTTTCAATTTTTTAAAAAAAACATACAAATATTTATCTTATTTTGTATGAAGCTATATTAGAAACTTAAAGTATCTTTAAGTCTGATATTCACACTTCCCTCCTATTATTATCTTTCTCAAAACCATTTTCATTTGTATCCCATAAATGATGTCCCCTAAATTTTATCGTCATTTTTATGTTCCAGATCATGTCACATATACTTTTTTGAGAGCTTTGACGTAAAAAAAATAAAATTAAACGACAATATTCGCCAGAAATCAATTTTAAAATAAATCTCAATTTATGAAAAAAAATCAAAAGATAGAGTGCAAAGTGACAGTGCCAGCTTCCACAAAATGGAGTTATGTGAAAGTTAACGAGGCTTCTAGTTTATTAGTGTATAATCAGATTCATTAACCAAATAATATTTAATTTAAATACGAGCTTAGAAAAGTATAATTGTGCTTATATTAAACCAAAGCACGACAAACCATAGTCATAAATTTAAATGGCATGAGATATATAAATTAGGTCTAAATAAGATCACTTGTACTTTCTTGTTGCCAACAGTTACATCTCAATGAGCCATTTTCAGAAAAAAATCTCTCTTCCACATTTTGGGCTCACAATAAGTTTTGAGTAAATTCATCTATAAATTCATCTTTATCGTCATTTTTATGTTCCAGATCATGTCACATATACTTTTTTGAGAGCTTTGACGTAAAAATAAAATTAAACGACAATATTCGCCAGAAATCAATTTTAAAATAAATCTCAATTTATGAAAAAATCAAAAGATAGAGTGCAAAGTGACAGTGCCAGCTTCCACAAAATGGAGTTATGTGAAAGTTAACGAGGCTTCTAGTTTATTAGTGTATAATCAGATTCATTAACCAAATAATATTTAATTTAAATACGAGCTTAGAAAAGTATAATTGTGCTTATATTAAACCAAAGCACGACAAACCATAGTCATAAATTTAAATGGCATGAGATATATAAATTAGGTCTAAATAAGATCACTTGTACTTTCTTGTTGCCAACAGTTACATCTCAATGAGCCATTTTCAGAAAAAATCTCTCTTCCACATTTTGGGCTCACAATAAGTTTTGAGTAAATTCATCTATAAATTCATCTTTATCGATTTTTATGTTCCAGATCATGTCACATATACTTTTTGAGAGCTTTGACGTAAAAAAATAAAATTAAACGACAATATTCGCCAGAAATCAATTTTAAAATAAATCTCAATTTATGAAAAAATCAAAAGATAGAGTGCAAAGTGACAGTGCCAGCTTCCACAAAATGGAGTTATGTGAAAGTTAACGAGGCTTCTAGTTTATTAGTGTATAATCAGATTCATTAACCAAATAATATTTAATTTAAATACGAGCTTAGAAAAGTATAATTGTGCTTATATTAAACCAAAGCACGACAAACCATAGTCATAAATTTAAATGGCATGAGATATATAAATTAGGTCTAAATAAGATCACTTGTACTTTCTTGTTGCCAACAGTTACATCTCAATGAGCCATTTTCAGAAAAAATCTCTCTTCCACATTTTGGGCTCACAATAAGTTTTGAGTAAATTCATCTATAAATTCATCTTTATCGTCATTTTTATGTTCCAGATCATGTCACATATACTTTTGAGAGCTTTGACGTAAAAATAAAATTAAACGACAATATTCGCCAGAAATCAATTTTAAAATAAATCTCAATTTATGAAAAAAAATCAAAAGATAGAGTGCAAAGTGACAGTGCCAGCTTCCACAAAATGGAGTTATGTGAAAGTTAACGAGGCTTCTAGTTTATTAGTGTATAATCAGATTCATTAACCAAATAATATTTAATTTAAATACGAGCTTAGAAAAGTATAATTGTGCTTATATTAAACCAAAGCACGACAAACCATAGTCATAAATTTAAATGGCATGAGATATATAAATTAGGTCTAAATAAGATCACTTGTACTTTCTTGTTGCCAACAGTTACATCTCAATGAGCCATTTTCAGAAAAAATCTCTCTTCCACATTTTGGGCTCACAATAAGTTTTGAGTAAATTCATCTATAAATTCATCTTTATCGTCATTTTTATGTTCCAGATCATGTCACATATACTTTTTGAGAGCTTTGACGTAAAAAAATAAAATTAAACGACAATATTCGCAGAAATCAATTTTAAAATAAATCTCAATTTATGAAAAAAAATCAAAAGATAGAGTGCAAAGTGACAGTGCCAGCTTCCACAAAATGGAGTTATGTGAAAGTTAACGAGGCTTCTAGTTTATTAGTGTATAATCAGATTCATTAACCAAATAATATTTAATTTAAATACGAGCTTAGAAAAGTATAATTGTGCTTATATTAAACCAAAGCACGACAAACCATAGTCATAAATTTAAATGGCATGAGATATATAAATTAGGTCTAAATAAGATCACTTGTACTTTCTTGTTGCCAACAGTTACATCTCAATGAGCCATTTTCAGAAAAAATCTCTCTTCCACATTTTGGGCTCACAATAAGTTTTGAGTAAATTCATCTATAAATTCATCTTTATCGTCATTTTTATGTTCCAGATCATGTCACATATACTTTTTGAGAGCTTTGACGTAAAAAATAAAATTAAACGACAATATTCGCCAGAAATCAATTTTAAAATAAATCTCAATTTATGAAAAAAAATCAAAAGATAGAGTGCAAAGTGACAGTGCCAGCTTCCACAAAATGGAGTTATGTGAAAGTTAACGAGGCTTCTAGTTTATTAGTGTATAATCAGATTCATTAACCAAATAATATTTAATTTAAATACGAGCTTAGAAAAGTATAATTGTGCTTATATTAAACCAAAGCACGACAAACCATAGTCATAAATTTAAATGGCATGAGATATATAAATTAGGTCTAAATAAGATCACTTGTACTTTCTTCTTGTTGCCAACAGTTACATCTCAATGAGCCATTTTCAGAAAAAAATCTCTCTTCCACATTTTGGGCTCACAATAAGTTTTGAGTAAATTCATCTATAAATTCATCTTTATCGTCATTTTTATGTTCCAGATCATGTCACATATACTTTTTTGAGAGCTTTGACGTAAAAATAAAATTAAACGACAATATTCGCCAGAAATCAATTTTAAAATAAATCTCAATTTATGAAAAAATCAAAAGATAGAGTGCAAAGTGACAGTGCCAGCTTCCACAAAATGGAGTTATGTGAAAGTTAACGAGGCTTCTAGTTTATTAGTGTATAATCAGATTCATTAACCAAATAATATTTAATTTAAATACGAGCTTAGAAAAGTATAATTGTGCTTATATTAAACCAAAGCACGACAAACCATAGTCATAAATTTAAATGGCATGAGATATATAAATTAGGTCTAAATAAGATCACTTGTACTTTCTTGTTGCCAACAGTTACATCTCAATGAGCCATTTTCAGAAAAAATCTCTCTTCCACCCTTTGGGCTCACAATAAGTTTTGCGTAAATTCATCTATAAATTCATCTTTATCGTCATTTTTATGTTCCAGATCATGTCACATATACTTTTTGAGAGCTTTGACGTAAAAAAATAAAATTAAACGACAATATTCGCCAGAAATCAATTTTAAAATAAATCTCAATTTATGAAAAAATCAAAAGATAGAGTGCAAAGTGACAGTGCCAGCTTCCACAAAATGGAGTTATGTGAAAGTTAACGAGGCTTCTAGTTTATTAGTGTATAATCAGATTCATTAACCAAATAATATTTAATTTAAATACGAGCTTAGAAAAGTATAATTGTGCTTATATTAAACCAAAGCACGACAAACCATAGTCATAAATTTAAATGGCATGAGATATATAAATTAGGTCTAAATAAGATCACTTGTACTTTCTTGTTGCCAACAGTTACATCTCAATGAGCCATTTTCAGAAAAATCTCTCTTCCACATTTTGGGCTCACAATAAGTTTTGAGTAAATTCATCTATAAATTCATCTTTATCGTCATTTTTATGTTCCAGATCATGTCACATATACTTTTTGAGAGCTTTGACGTAAAAAAATAAAATTAAACGACAATATTCGCCAGAAATCAATTTTAAAATAAATCTCAATTTATGAAAAAATCAAAAGATAGAGTGCAAAGTGACAGTGCCAGCTTCCACAAAATGGAGTTATGTGAAAGTTAACGAGGCTTCTAGTTTATTAGTGTATAATCAGATTCATTAACCAAATAATATTTAATTTAAATACGAGCTTAGAAAAGTATAATTGTGCTTATATTAAACCAAAGCACGACAAACCATAGTCATAAATTTAAATGGCATGAGATATATAAATTAGGTCTAAATAAGATCACTTGTACTTTCTTGTTGCCAACAGTTACATCTCAATGAGCCATTTTCAGAAAAAATCTCTCTTCCACATTTTGGGCTCACAATAAGTTTTGAGTAAATTCATCTATAAATTCATCTTTATCGTCATTTTTATGTTCCAGATCATGTCACATATACTTTTTGAGAGCTTTGACGTAAAAAAAATAAAATTAAACGACAATATTCGCCAGAAATCAATTTTAAAATAAATCTCAATTTATGAAAAAATCAAAAGATAGAGTGCAAAGTGACAGTGCCAGCTTCCACAAAATGGAGTTATGTGAAAGTTAACGAGGCTTCTAGTTTATTAGTGTATAATCAGATTCATTAACCAAATAATATTTAATTTAAATACGAGCTTAGAAAGTATAATTGTGCTTATATTAAACCAAAGCACGACAAACCATAGTCATAAATTTAAATGGCATGAGATATATAAATTAGGTCTAAATAAGATCACTTGTACTTTCTTGTTGCCAACAGTTACATCTCAATGAGCCATTTTCAGAAAAATCTCTCTTCCACATTTTGGGCTCACAATAAGTTTTGAGTAAATTCATCTATAAATTCATCTTTATCGTCATTTTTATGTTCCAGATCATGTCACATATACTTTTTGAGAGCTTTGACGTAAAAAAATAAAATTAAACGACAATATTCGCCAGAAATCAATTTTAAAATAAATCTCAATTTATGAAAAAATCAAAAGATAGAGTGCAAAGAGACAGTGCCAGCTTCCACAAAATGGAGTTATGTGAAAGTTAACGAGGATTCTAATTTATTAGTGTATAATCAGATTCATTAACCAAATAATATTTAATTTAAATACGAGCTTAGAAAAGTATAATTGTACATATATTAAACCAAAGCACGTCACCCCATAGTCATAAATTTAAATGGCATGAGATAAATAAATTAGGTCTAAATAAAATCACTTGTACTTTCTTGTTGCCAACAGTTACATCTCAATGAGCCATTTTCAGAGAAAAATCTCTTCCACATTTTGGGCTCACAATAAGTTTTGAGTAAATTCATCTATAAATTCATCTTTATCGTCATTTTTATGTTCCAGATCATGTCACATATACTTTTTTGAGAGCTTTGACGTAAAAAAAATAAAATTAAACGACAATATTCGCCAGAAATCAATTTTAAAATAAATCTCAATTTATGAAAAATCAAAAGATAGAGTGCAAAGTGACAGTGCCAGCTTCCACAAAATGGAGTTATGTGAAAGTTAACGAGGCTTCTAGTTTATTAGTGTATAATCAGATTCATTAACCAAATAATATTTAATTTAAATACGAGCTTAGAAAAGTATAATTGTGCTTATATTAAACCAAAGCACGACAAACCATAGTCATAAATTTAAATGGCATGAGATATATAAATTAGGTCTAAATAAGATCACTTGTACTTTCTTGTTGCCAACAGTTACATCTCAATGAGCCATTTTCAGAAAAAAATCTCTCTTCCACATTTTGGGCTCACAATAAGTTTTGAGTAAATTCATCTATAAATTCATCTTTATCGTTATTTTTTTGTTTCAGATCATTTCACATATACTTTTTGAGAGCTTTGACGTAAAAAAATAAAATTAAACGACAATATTCGCCAGAAATCAATTTTAAAATAAATCTCAATTTATGAAAAAATCAAAAGATAGAGTGCAAAGTGACAGTGCCAGCTTCCACAAAATGGAGTTATGTGAAAGTTAACGAGGCTTCTAGTTTATTAGTGTATAATCAGATTCATTAACCAAATAATATTTAATTTAAATACGAGCTTAGAAAAGTATAATTGTGCTTATATTAAACCAAAGCACGACAAACCATAGTCATAAATTTAAATGGCATGAGATATATAAATTAGGTCTAAATAAGATCACTTGTACTTTCTTGTTGCCAACAGTTACATCTCAATGAGCCATTTTCAGAAAAATCTCTCTTCCACATTTTGGGCTCACAATAAGTTTTGAGTAAATTCATCTATAAATTCATCTTTATCGTCATTTTTATGTTCCAGATCATGTCACATATACTTTTTGAGAGCTTTGACGTAAAAATAAAATTAAACGACAATATTCGCCAGAAATCAATTTTAAAATAAATCTCAATTTATGAAAAAATCAAAAGATAGAGTGCAAAGTGACAGTGCCAGCTTCCACAAAATGGAGTTATGTGAAAGTTAACGAGGCTTCTAGTTTATTAGTGTATAATCAGATTCATTAACCAAATAATATTTAATTTAAATACGAGCTTAGAAAAGTATAATTGTGCTTATATTAAACCAAAGCACGACAAACCATAGTCATAAATTTAAATGGCATGAGATATATAAATTAGGTCTAAATAAGATCACTTGTACTTTCTTGTTGCCAACAGTTACATCTCAATGAGCCATTTTCAGAAAAATCTCTCTTCCACATTTTGGGCTCACAATAAGTTTTGAGTAAATTCATCTATAAATTCATCTTTATCGCTATTTTTATGTTCCAGATCATGTCACATATACTTTTTGAGAGCTTTGACGTAAAAAAATAAAATTAAACGACAATATTCGCCAGAAATCAATTTTAAAATAAATCTCAATTTATGAAAAATCAAAAGATAGAGTGCAAAGTGACAGTGCCAGCTTCCACAAAATGGAGTTATGTGAAAGTTAACGAGGCTTCTAGTTTATTAGTGTATAATCAGATTCATTAACCAAATAATATTTAATTTAAATACGAGCTTAGAAAAGTATAATTGTGGTTATATTAAACCAAAGCACGACAAGACATGGTCATAAATTTAAATGGCATGAGAGATATAAATTAGGTCTAAATAAGATCCCTTGTACTTTCTTGTTGCCAACAGTTACATCTCAATGAGCCATTTTCAGAAAAAATCTCTCTTCCACATTTTGGGCTCACAATAAGTTTTGAGTAAATTCATCTATAAATTCATCTTTATCGTCATTTTTATGTTCCAGATCATGTCACATATACTTTTTGAGAGCTTTGACGTAAAAATAAAATTAAACGACAATATTCGCCAGAAATCAATTTTAAAATAAATCTCAATTTATGAAAAAATCAAAAGATAGAGTGCAAAGTGACAGTGCCAGCTTCCACAAAATGGAGTTATGTGAAAGTTAACGAGGCTTCTAGTTTATTAGTGTATAATCAGATTCATTAACCAAATAATATTTAATTTAAATACGAGCTTAGAAAAGTATAATTGTGCTTATATTAAACCAAAGCACGACAAACCATAGTCATAAATTTAAATGGCATGAGATATATAAATTAGGTCTAAATAAGATCACTTGTACTTTCTTGTTGCCAACAGTTACATCTCAATGAGCCATTTTCAGAAAAATCTCTCTTCCACATTTTGGGCTCACAATAAGTTTTGAGTAAATTCATCTATAAATTCATCTTTATCGTCATTTTTATGTTCCAGATCATGTCACATATACTTTTTGAGAGCTTTGACGTAAAAAAATAAAATTAAACGACAATATTCGCCAGAAATCAATTTTAAAATAAATCTCAATTTATGAAAAAATCAAAAGATAGAGTGCAAAGTGACAGTGCCAGCTTCCACAAAATGGAGTTATGTGAAAGTTAACGAGGCTTCTAGTTTATTAGTGTATAATCAGATTCATTAACCAAATAATATTTAATTTAAATACGAGCTTAGAAAAGTATAATTGTGCTTATATTAAACCAAAGCACGACAAACCATAGTCATAAATTTAAATGGCATGAGATATATAAATTAGGTCTAAATAAGATCACTTGTACTTTCTTGTTGCCAACAGTTACATCTCAATGAGCCATTTTCAGAAAAAATCTCTCTTCCACATTTTGGGCTCACAATAAGTTTTGAGTAAATTCATCTATAAATTCATCTTTATCGTCATTTTTATGTTCCAGATCATGTCACATATACTTTTTGAGAGCTTTGACGTAAAAAAATAAAATTAAACGACAATATTCGCCAGAAATCAATTTTAAAATAAATCTCAATTTATGAAAAATCAAAAGATAGAGTGCAAAGTGACAGTGCCAGCTTCCACAAAATGGAGTTATGTGAAAGTTAACGAGGCTTCTAGTTTATTAGTGTATAATCAGATTCATTAACCAAATAATATTTAATTTAAATACGAGCTTAGATAATTATAATTGTGCTTATATTGAACCAAAGCACGACAAACCATAGTCATAAATTTAAATGGCATGAGATATATAAATTAGGTCTAAATAAGATCACTTGTACTTTCTTGTTGCCAACAGTTACATCTCAATGAGCCATTTTCAGAAAAAATCTCTCTTCCACATTTTGGGCTCACAATAAGTTTTGAGTAAATTCATCTATAAATTCATCTTTATCGTCATTTTTATGTTCCAGATCATGTCACATATACTTTTTGAGAGCTTTGACGTAAAAAAATAAAATTAAACGACAATATTCGCCAGAAATCAATTTTAAAATAAATCTCAATTTATGAAAAAATCAAAAGATAGAGTGCAAAGTGACAGTGCCAGCTTCCACAAAATGGAGTTATGTGAAAGTTAACGAGGCTTCTAGTTTATTAGTGTATAATCAGATTCATTAACCAAATAATATTTAATTTAAATACGAGCTTAGAAAAGTATAATTGTGCTTATATTAAACCAAAGCACGACAAACCATAGTCATAAATTTAAATGGCATGAGATATATAAATTAGGTCTAAATAAGATCACTTGTACTTTCTTGTTGCCAACAGTTACATCTCAATGAGCCATTTTCAGAAAAATCTCTCTTCCACATTTTGGGCTCACAATAAGTTTTGAGTAAATTCATCTATAAATTCATCTTTATCGTCATTTTTATGTTCCAGATCATGTCACATATACTTTTTGAGAGCTTTGACGTAAAAAAATAAAATTAAACGACAATATTCGCCAGAAATCAATTTTAAAATAAATCTCAATTTATGAAAAAATCAAAAGATAGAGTGCAAAGTGACAGTGCCAGCTTCCACAAAATGGAGTTATGTGAAAGTTAACGAGGCTTCTAGTTTATTAGTGTATAATCAGATTCATTAACCAAATAATATTTAATTTAAATACGAGCTTAGAAAAGTATAATTGTGCTTATATTAAACCAAAGCACGACAAACCATAGTCATAAATTTAAATGGCATGAGATATATAAATTAGGTCTAAATAAGATCACTTGTACTTTCTTGTTGCCAACAGTTACATCTCAATGAGCCATTTTCAGAAAAAATCTCTCTTCCACATTTTGGGCTCACAATAAGTTTTGAGTAAATTCATCTATAAATTCATCTTTATCGTCATTTTTATGTTCCAGATCATGTCACATATACTTTTTTGAGAGCTTTGACGTAAAAAAAATAAAATTAAACGACAATATTCGCCAGAAATCAATTTTAAAATAAATCTCAATTTATGAAAAAAAATCAAAAGATAGAGTGCAAAGTGACAGTGCCAGCTTCCACAAAATGGAGTTATGTGAAAGTTAACGAGGCTTCTAGTTTATTAGTGTATAATCAGATTCATTAACCAAATAATATTTAATTTAAATACGAGCTTAGAAAAGTATAATTGTGCTTATATTAAACCAAAGCACGACAAACCATAGTCATAAATTTAAATGGCATGAGATATATAAATTAGGTCTAAATAAGATCACTTGTACTTTCTTGTTGCCAACAGTTACATCTCAATGAGCCATTTTCAGAAAAAATCTCTCTTCCACATTTTGGGCTCACAATAAGTTTTGAGTAAATTCATCTATAAATTCATCTTTATCGTCATTTTTATGTTCCAGATCATGTCACATATACTTTTTGAGAGCTTTGACGTAAAAAAATAAAATTAAACGACAATATTCGCCAGAAATCAATTTTAAAATAAATCTCAATTTATGAAAAAATCAAAAGATAGAGTGCAAAGTGACAGTGCCAGCTTCCACAAAATGGAGTTATGTGAAAGTTAACGAGGCTTCTAGTTTATTAGTGTATAATCAGATTCATTAACCAAATAATATTTAATTTAAATACGAGCTTAGAAAAGTATAATTGTGCTTATATTAAACCAAAGCACGACAAACCATAGTCATAAATTTAAATGGCATGAGATATATAAATTAGGTCTAAATAAGATCACTTGTACTTTCTTGTTGCCAACAGTTACATCTCAATGAGCCATTTTCAGAGAAAATCTCTCTTCCACATTTTGGGCTCACAATAAGTTTTGAGTAAATTCATCTATAAATTCATCTTTATCGTCATTTTTATGTTCCAGATCATGTCACATATACTTTTTTGAGAGCTTTGACGTAAAAAAAATAAAATTAAACGACAATATTCGCCAGAAATCAATTTTAAAATAAATCTCAATTTATGAAAAAAAATCAAAAGATAGAGTGCAAAGTGACAGTGCCAGCTTCCACAAAATGGAGTTATGTGAAAGTTAACGAGGCTTCTAGTTTATTAGTGTATAATCAGATTCATTAACCAAATAATATTTAATTTAAATACGAGCTTAGAAAAGTATAATTGTGCTTATATTAAACCAAAGCACGACAAACCATAGTCATAAATTTAAATGGCATGAGATATATAAATTAGGTCTAAATAAGATCACTTGTACTTTCTTGTTGCCAACAGTTACATCTCAATGAGCCATTTTCAGAGAAAAATCTCTCTTCCACATTTTGGGCTCACAATAAGTTTTGAGTAAATTCATCTATAAATTCATCTTTATCGTCATTTTTATGTTCCAGATCATGTCACATATACTTTTTTGAGAGCTTTGACGAAAAAAATAAAATGAAACGACAATATTCGCCAGAAATCAATTTTAAAATAAATCTCAATTTATGAAAAAAAATCAAAAGATAGAGTGCAAAGTGACAGTGCCAGCTTCCACAAAATGGAGTTATGTGAAAGTTAACGAGGCTTCTAGTTTATTAGTGTATAATCAGATTCATTAACCAAATAATATTTAATTTAAATACGAGCTTAGAAAAGTATAATTGTGCTTATATTAAACCAAAGCACGACAAACCATAGTCATAAATTTAAATGGCATGAGATATATAAATTAGGTCTAAATAAGATCACTTGTACTTTCTTGTTGCCAACAGTTACATCTCAATGAGCCATTTTCAGAGAAAAATCTCTCTTCCACATTTTGGGCTCACAATAAGTTTTGAGTAAATTCATCTATAAATTCATCTTTATCATTTTTATGTTCCAGATCATGTCACATATACTTTTTTGAGAGCTTTGACGTAAAAAAAATAAAATTAAACGACAATATTCGCCAGAAATCAATTTTAAAATAAATCTCAATTTATGAAAAAAAATCAAAAGATAGAGTGCAAAGTGACAGTGCCAGCTTCCACAAAATGGAGTTATGTGAAAGTTAACGAGGCTTCTAGTTTATTAGTGTATAATCAGATTCATTAACCAAATAATATTTAATTTAAATACGAGCTTAGAAAAGTATAATTGTGCTTATATTAAACCAAAGCACGACAAACCATAGTCATAAATTTAAATGGCATGAGATATATAAATTAGGTCTAAATAAGATCACTTGTACTTTCTTGTTGCCAACAGTTACATCTCAATGAGCCATTTTCAGAGAAAAATCTCTCTTCCACATTTTGGGCTCACAATAAGTTTTGAGTAAATTCATCTATAAATTCATCTTTATCGTCATTTTTATGTTCCAGATCATGTCACATATACTTTTTTGAGAGCTTTGACGTAAAAAAAATAAAATTAAACGACAATATTCGCCAGAAATCAATTTTAAAATAAATCTCAATTTATGAAAAAAAATCAAAAGATAGAGTGCAAAGTGACAGTGCCAGCTTCACAAAATGGAGTTATGTGAAAGTTAACGAGGCTTCTAGTTTATTAGTGTATAATCAGATTCATTAACCAAATAATATTTAATTTAAATACGAGCTTAGAAAAGTATAATTGTGCTTATATTAAACCAAAGCACGACAAACCATAGTCATAAATTTAAATGGCATGAGATATATAAATTAGGTCTAAATAAGATCACTTGTACTTTCTTGTTGCCAACAGTTACATCTCAATGAGCCATTTTCAGAAAAAATCTCTCTTCCACATTTTGGGCTCACAATAAGTTTTGAGTAAATTCATCTATAAATTCATCTTTATCGTCATTTTTATGTTCCAGATCATGTCACATATACTTTTTGAGAGCTTTGACGTAAAAATAAAATTAAACGACAATATTCGCCAGAAATCAATTTTAAAATAAATCTCAATTTATGAAAAAATCAAAAGATAGAGTGCAAAGTGACAGTGCCAGCTTCACAAAATGGAGTTATGTGAAAGTTAACGAGGCTTCTAGTTTATTAGTGTATAATCAGATTCATTAACCAAATAATATTTAATTTAAATACGAGCTTAGAAAAGTATAATTGTGCTTATATTAAACCAAAGCACGACAAACCATAGTCATAAATTTAAATGGCATGAGATATATAAATTAGGTCTAAATAAGATCACTTGTACTTTCTTGTTGCCAACAGTTACATCTCAATGAGCCATTTTCAGAAAAAAATCTCTCTTCCACATTTTGGGCTCACAATAAGTTTTGAGTAAATTCATCTATAAATTCATCTTTATCGTCATTTTTATGTTCCAGATCATGTCACATATACTTTTTTGAGAGCTTTGACGTAAAAAAAATAAAATTAAACGACAATATTCGCCAGAAATCAATTTTAAAATAAATCTCAATTTATGAAAAAAAATCAAAAGATAGAGTGCAAAGTGACAGTGCCAGCTTCCACAAAATGGAGTTATGTGAAAGTTAACGAGGCTTCTAGTTTATTAGTGTATAATCAGATTCATTAACCAAATAATATTTAATTTAAATACGAGCTTAGAAAAGTATAATTGTGCTTATATTAAACCAAAGCACGACAAACCATAGTCATAAATTTAAATGGCATGAGATATATAAATTAGGTCTAAATAAGATCACTTGTACTTTCTTGTTGCCAACAGTTACATCTCAATGAGCCATTTTCAGAAAAAAATCTCTCTTCCACATTTTGTGCTCACAATAAGTTTTGCCTATATTCATCTATAAATTCATCTTTATCGTCATTTTTATGTTCCAGATCATGTCACATATACTTTTTGAGAGCTTTGACGTAAAAAAATAAAATTAAACGACAATATTCGCCAGAAATCAATTTTAAAATAAATCTCAATTTATGAAAAATCAAAAGATAGAGTGCAAAGTGACAGTGCCAGCTTCCACAAAATGGAGTTATGTGAAAGTTAACGAGGCTTCTAGTTTATTAGTGTATAATCAGATTCATTAACCAAATAATATTTAATTTAAATACGAGCTTAGAAAAGTATAATTGTGCTTATATTAAACCAAAGCACGACAAACCATAGTCATAAATTTAAATGGCATGAGATATATAAATTAGGTCTAAATAAGATCACTTGTACTTTCTTGTTGCCAACAGTTACATCTCAATGAGCCATTTTCAGAAAAATCTCTCTTCCACATTTTGGGCTCACAATAAGTTTTGAGTAAATTCATCTATAAATTCATCTTTATCGTCATTTTATGTTCCAGATCATGTCACATATACTTTTTGAGAGCTTTGACGTAAAAAATAAAATTAAACGACAATATTCGCCAGAAATCAATTTTAAAATAAATCTCAATTTATGAAAAAAAATCAAAAGATAGAGTGCAAAGTGACAGTGCCAGCTTCCACAAAATGGAGTTATGTGAAAGTTAACGAGGCTTCTAGTTTATTAGTGTATAATCAGATTCATTAACCAAATAATATTTAATTTAAATACGAGCTTAGAAAAGTATAATTGTGCTTATATTAAACCAAAGCACGACAAACCATAGTCATAAATTTAAATGGCATGAGATATATAAATTAGGTCTAAATAAGATCACTTGTACTTTCTTGTTGCCAACAGTTACATCTCAATGAGCCATTTTCAGAAAAAAATCTCTCTTCCACATTTTGGGCTCACAATAAGTTTTGAGTAAATTCATCTATAAATTCATCTTTATCGTCATTTTTATGTTCCAGATCATGTCACATATACTTTTTTGAGAGCTTTGACGTAAAAATAAAATTAAACGACAATATTCGCCAGAAATCAATTTTAAAATAAATCTCAATTTATGAAAAAATCAAAAGATAGAGTGCAAAGTGACAGTGCCAGCTTCCACAAAATGGAGTTATGTGAAAGTTAACGAGGCTTCTAGTTTATTAGTGTATAATCAGATTCATTAACCAAATAATATTTAATTTAAATACGAGCTTAGAAAAGTATAATTGTGCTTATATTAAACCAAAGCACGACAAACCATAGTCATAAATTTAAATGGCATGAGATATATAAATTAGGTCTAAATAAGATCACTTGTACTTTCTTGTTGCCAACAGTTACATCTCAATGAGCCATTTTCAGAAAAATCTCTCTTCCACATTTTGGGCTCACAATAAGTTTTGAGTAAATTCATCTATAAATTCATCTTTATCGTCATTTTTATGTTCCAGATCATGTCACATATACTTTTTGAGAGCTTTGACGTAAAAAAATAAAATTAAACGACAATATTCGCCAGAAATCAATTTTAAAATAAATCTCAATTTATGAAAAAATCAAAAGATAGAGTGCAAAGTGACAGTGCCAGCTTCCACAAAATGGAGTTATGTGAAAGTTAACGAGGCTTCTAGTTTATTAGTGTATAATCAGATTCATTAACCAAATAATATTTAATTTAAATACGAGCTTAGAAAAGTATAATTGTGCTTATATTAAACCAAAGCACGACAAACCATAGTCATAAATTTAAATGGCATGAGATATATAAATTAGGTCTAAATAAGATCACTTGTACTTTCTTGTTGCCAACAGTTACATCTCAATGAGCCATTTTCAGAAAAAATCTCTCTTCCACATTTTGGGCTCACAATAAGTTTTGAGTAAATTCATCTATAAATTCATCTTTATCGTCATTTTTATGTTCCAGATCATGTCACATATACTTTTTGAGAGCTTTGACGTAAAAAAATAAAATTAAACGACAATATTCGCCAGAAATCAATTTTAAAATAAATCTCAATTTATGAAAAAATCAAAAGATAGAGTGCAAAGTGACAGTGCCAGCTTCCACAAAATGGAGTTATGTGAAAGTTAACGAGGCTTCTAGTTTATTAGTGTATAATCAGATTCATTAACCAAATAATATTTAATTTAAATACGAGCTTAGAAAAGTATAATTGTGCTTATATTAAACCAAAGCACGACAAACCATAGTCATAAATTTAAATGGCATGAGATATATAAATTAGGTCTAAATAAGATCACTTGTACTTTCTTGTTGCCAACAGTTACATCTCAATGAGCCATTTTCAGAAAAAATCTCTCTTCCACATTTTGGGCTCACAATAAGTTTTGAGTAAATTCATCTATAAATTCATCTTTATCGTCATTTTTATGTTCCAGATCATGTCACATATACTTTTTGAGAGCTTTGACGTAAAAAAATAAAATTAAACGACAATATTCGCCAGAAATCAATTTTAAAATAAATCTCAATTTATGAAAAAATCAAAAGATAGAGTGCAAAGTGACAGTGCCAGCTTCCACAAAATGGAGTTATGTGAAAGTTAACGAGGCTTCTAGTTTATTAGTGTATAATCAGATTCATTAACCAAATAATATTTAATTTAAATACGAGCTTAGAAAAGTATAATTGTGCTTATATTAAACCAAAGCACGACAAACCATAGTCATAAATTTAAATGGCATGAGATATATAAATTAGGTCTAAATAAGATCACTTGTACTTTCTTGTTGCCAACAGTTACATCTCAATGAGCCATTTTCAGAAAAAATCTCTCTTCCACATTTTGGGCTCACAATAAGTTTTGAGTAAATTCATCTATAAATTCATCTTTATCGTCATTTTTATGTTCCAGATCATGTCACATATACTTTTTGAGAGCTTTGACGTAAAAATAAAATTAAACGACAATATTCGCCAGAAATCAATTTTAAAATAAATCTCAATTTATGAAAAAATCAAAAGATAGAGTGCAAAGTGACAGTGCCAGCTTCCACAAAATGGAGTTATGTGAAAGTTAACGAGGCTTCTAGTTTATTAGTGTATAATCAGATTCATTAACCAAATAATATTTAATTTAAATACGAGCTTAGAAAAGTATAATTGTGCTTATATTAAACCAAAGCACGACAAACCATAGTCATAAATTTAAATGGCATGAGATATATAAATTAGGTCTAAATAAGATCACTTGTACTTTCTTGTTGCCAACAGTTACATCTCAATGAGCCATTTTCAGAGAAAAATCTCTCTTCCACATTTTGGGCTCACAATAAGTTTTGAGTAAATTCATCTATAAATTCATCTTTATCGTCATTTTTATGTTCCAGATCATGTCACATATACTTTTTTGAGAGCTTTGACGAAAAAATAAAATTAAACGACAATATTCGCCAGAAATCAATTTTAAAATAAATCTCAATTTATGAAAAAAAATCAAAAGATAGAGTGCAAAGTGACAGTGCCAGCTTCCACAAAATGGAGTTATGTGAAAGTTAACGAGGCTTCTAGTTTATTAGTGTATAATCAGATTCATTAACCAAATAATATTTAATTTAAATACGAGCTTAGAAAAGTATAATTGTGCTTATATTAAACCAAAGCACGACAAACCATAGTCATAAATTTAAATGGCATGAGATATATAAATTAGGTCTAAATAAGATCACTTGTACTTTCTTGTTGCCAACAGTTACATCTCAATGAGCCATTTTCAGAGAAAAATCTCTCTTCCACATTTTGGGCTCACAATAAGTTTTGAGTAAATTCATCTATAAATTCATCTTTATCGTCATTTTTATGTTCCAGATCATGTCACATATACTTTTTTGAGAGCTTTGACGTAAAAAAAATAAAATTAAACGACAATATTCGCCAGAAATCAATTTTAAAATAAATCTCAATTTATGAAAAATCAAAAGATAGAGTGCAAAGTGACAGTGCCAGCTTCCACAAAATGGAGTTATGTGAAAGTTAACGAGGCTTCTAGTTTATTAGTGTATAATCAGATTCATTAACCAAATAATATTTAATTTAAATACGAGCTTAGAAAAGTATAATTGTGCTTATATTAAACCAAAGCACGACAAACCATAGTCATAAATTTAAATGGCATGAGATATATAAATTAGGTCTAAATAAGATCACTTGTACTTTCTTGTTGCCAACAGTTACATCTCAATGAGCCATTTTCAGAAAAATCTCTCTTCCACATTTTGGGCTCACAATAAGTTTTGAGTAAATTCATCTATAAATTCATCTTTATCGTCATTTTTATGTTCCAGATCATGTCACATATACTTTTTGAGAGCTTTGACGTAAAAAAATAAAATTAAACGACAATATTCGCCAGAAATCAATTTTAAAATAAATCTCAATTTATGAAAAAATCAAAAGATAGAGTGCAAAGTGACAGTGCCAGCTTCCACAAAATGGAGTTATGTGAAAGTTAACGAGGCTTCTAGTTTATTAGTGTATAATCAGATTCATTAACCAAATAATATTTAATTTAAATACGAGCTTAGAAAAGTATAATTGTGCTTATATTAAACCAAAGCACGACAAACCATAGTCATAAATTTAAATGGCATGAGATATATAAATTAGGTCTAAATAAGATCACTTGTACTTTCTTGTTGCCAACAGTTACATCTCAATGAGCCATTTTCAGAGAAAAATCTCTCTTCCACATTTTGGGCTCACAATAAGTTTTGAGTAAATTCATCTATAAATTCATCTTTATCGTCATTTTTATGTTCCAGATCATGTCACATATACTTTTTTGAGAGCTTTGACGTAAAAAAAATAAAATTAAACGACAATATTCGCCAGAAATCAATTTTAAAATAAATCTCAATTTATGAAAAAAAATCAAAAGATAGAGTGCAAAGTGACAGTGCCAGCTTCCACAAAATGGAGTTATGTGAAAGTTAACGAGGCTTCTAGTTTATTAGTGTATAATCAGATTCATTAACCAAATAATATTTAATTTAAATACGAGCTTAGAAAAGTATAATTGTGCTTATATTAAACCAAAGCACGACAAACCATAGTCATAAATTTAAATGGCATGAGATATATAAATTAGGTCTAAATAAGATCACTTGTACTTTCTTGTTGCCAACAGTTACATCTCAATGAGCCATTTTCAGAAAAATCTCTCTTCCACATTTTGGGCTCACAATAAGTTTTGAGTAAATTCATCTATAAATTCATCTTTATCGTCATTTTTATGTTCCAGATCATGTCACATATACTTTTTGAGAGCTTTGACGTAAAAAAATAAAATTAAACGACAATATTCGCCAGAAATCAATTTTAAAATAAATCTCAATTTATGAAAAAATCAAAAGATAGAGTGCAAAGTGACAGTGCCAGCTTCCACAAAATGGAGTTATGTGAAAGTTAACGAGGCTTCTAGTTTATTAGTGTATAATCAGATTCATTAACCAAATAATATTTAATTTAAATACGAGCTTAGAAAAGTATAATTGTGCTTATATTAAACCAAAGCACGACAAACCATAGTCATAAATTTAAATGGCATGAGATATATAAATTAGGTCTAAATAAGATCACTTGTACTTTCTTGTTGCCAACAGTTACATCTCAATGAGCCATTTTCAGAAAAATCTCTCTTCCACATTTTGGGCTCACAATAAGTTTTGAGTAAATTCATCTATAAATTCATCTTTATCGTCATTTTTATGTTCCAGATCATGTCACATATACTTTTTGAGAGCTTTGACGTAAAAAATAAAATTAAACGACAATATTCGCCAGAAATCAATTTTAAAATAAATCTCAATTTATGAAAAAATCAAAAGATAGAGTGCAAAGTGACAGTGCCAGCTTCCACAAAATGGAGTTATGTGAAAGTTAACGAGGCTTCTAGTTTATTAGTGTATAATCAGATTCATTAACCAAATAATATTTAATTTAAATACGAGCTTAGAAAAGTATAATTGTGCTTATATTAAACCAAAGCACGACAAACCATAGTCATAAATTTAAATGGCATGAGATATATAAATTAGGTCTAAATAAGATCACTTGTACTTTCTTGTTGCCAACAGTTACATCTCAATGAGCCATTTTCAGAGAAAAATCTCTCTTCCACATTTTGGGCTCACAATAAGTTTTGAGTAAATTCATCTATAAATTCATCTTTATCGTCATTTTTATGTTCCAGATCATGTCACATATACTTTTTTGAGAGCTTTGACGTAAAAAAAATAAAATTAAACGACAATATTCGCCAGAAATCAATTTTAAAATAAATCTCAATTTATGAAAAAAAATCAAAAGATAGAGTGCAAAGTGACAGTGCCAGCTTCCACAAAATGGAGTTATGTGAAAGTTAACGAGGCTTCTAGTTTATTAGTGTATAATCAGATTCATTAACCAAATAATATTTAATTTAAATACGAGCTTAGAAAAGTATAATTGTGCTTATATTAAACCAAAGCACGACAAACCATAGTCATAAATTTAAATGGCATGAGATATATAAATTAGGTCTAAATAAGATCACTTGTACTTTCTTGTTGCCAACAGTTACATCTCAATGAGCCATTTTCAGAAAAAAATCTCTCTTCCACATTTTGGGCTCACAATAAGTTTTGAGTAAATTCATCTATAAATTCATCTTTATCGTCATTTTTATGTTCCAGATCATGTCACATATACTTTTTTGAGAGCTTTGACGTAAAAAAAATAAAATTAAACGACAATATTCGCAGAAATCAATTTTAAAATAAATCTCAATTTATGAAAAAATCAAAAGATAGAGTGCAAAGTGACAGTGCCAGCTTCCACAAAATGGAGTTATGTGAAAGTTAACGAGGCTTCTAGTTTATTAGTGTATAATCAGATTCATTAACCAAATAATATTTAATTTAAATACGAGCTTAGAAAAGTATAATTGTGCTTATATTAAACCAAAGCACGACAAACCATAGTCATAAATTTAAATGGCATGAGATATATAAATTAGGTCTAAATAAGATCACTTGTACTTTCTTGTTGCCAACAGTTACATCTCAATGAGCCATTTTCAGAAAAAATCTCTCTTCCACATTTTGGGCTCACAATAAGTTTTGAGTAAATTCATCTATAAATTCATCTTTATCGTCATTTTTATGTTCCAGATCATGTCACATATACTTTTTTGAGAGCTTTGACGTAAAAAAAATAAAATTAAACGACAATATTCGCCAGAAATCAATTTTAAAATAAATCTCAATTTATGAAAAAAAATCAAAAGATAGAGTGCAAAGTGACAGTGCCAGCTTCCACAAAATGGAGTTATGTGAAAGTTAACGAGGCTTCTAGTTTATTAGTGTATAATCAGATTCATTAACCAAATAATATTTAATTTAAATACGAGCTTAGAAAAGTATAATTGTGCTTATATTAAACCAAAGCACGACAAACCATAGTCATAAATTTAAATGGCATGAGATATATAAATTAGGTCTAAATAAGATCACTTGTACTTTCTTGTTGCCAACAGTTACATCTCAATGAGCCATTTTCAGAAAAAATCTCTCTTCCACATTTTGGGCTCACAATAAGTTTTGAGTAAATTCATCTATAAATTCATCTTTATCGTCATTTTTATGTTCCAGATCATGTCACATATACTTTTTGAGAGCTTTGACGTAAAAATAAAATTAAACGACAATATTCGCAGAAATCAATTTTAAAATAAATCTCAATTTATGAAAAAAAATCAAAAGATAGAGTGCAAAGTGACAGTGCCAGCTTCCACAAAATGGAGTTATGTGAAAGTTAACGAGGCTTCTAGTTTATTAGTGTATAATCAGATTCATTAACCAAATAATATTTAATTTAAATACGAGCTTAGAAAAGTATAATTGTGCTTATATTAAACCAAAGCACGACAAACCATAGTCATAAATTTAAATGGCATGAGATATATAAATTAGGTCTAAATAAGATCACTTGTACTTTCTTGTTGCCAACAGTTACATCTCAATGAGCCATTTTCAGAAAAAATCTCTCTTCCACATTTTGGGCTCACAATAAGTTTTGAGTAAATTCATCTATAAATTCATCTTTATCGTCATTTTATGTTCCAGATCATGTCACATATACTTTTTGAGAGCTTTGACGTAAAAAAATAAAATTAAACGACAATATTCGCCAGAAATCAATTTTAAAATAAATCTCAATTTATGAAAAAATCAAAAGATAGAGTGCAAAGTGACAGTGCCAGCTTCCACAAAATGGAGTTATGTGAAAGTTAACGAGGCTTCTAGTTTATTAGTGTATAATCAGATTCATTAACCAAATAATATTTAATTTAAATACGAGCTTAGAAAAGTATAATTGTGCTTATATTAAACCAAAGCACGACAAACCATAGTCATAAATTTAAATGGCATGAGATATATAAATTAGGTCTAAATAAGATCACTTGTACTTTCTTGTTGCCAACAGTTACATCTCAATGAGCCATTTTCAGAAAAAATCTCTCTTCCACATTTTGGGCTCACAATAAGTTTTGAGTAAATTCATCTATAAATTCATCTTTATCGTCATTTTTATGTTCCAGATCATGTCACATATACTTTTTTGAGAGCTTTGACGTAAAAAAAATAAAATTAAACGACAATATTCGCCAGAAATCAATTTTAAAATAAATCTCAATTTATGAAAAAAAATCAAAAGATAGAGTGCAAAGTGACAGTGCCAGCTTCCACAAAATGGAGTTATGTGAAAGTTAACGAGGCTTCTAGTTTATTAGTGTATAATCAGATTCATTAACCAAATAATATTTAATTTAAATACGAGCTTAGAAAAGTATAATTGTGCTTATATTAAACCAAAGCACGACAAACCATAGTCATAAATTTAAATGGCATGAGATATATAAATTAGGTCTAAATAAGATCACTTGTACTTTCTTGTTGCCAACAGTTACATCTCAATGAGCCATTTTCAGAAAAAAATCTCTCTTCCACATTTTGGGCTCACAATAAGTTTTGAGTAAATTCATCTATAAATTCATCTTTATCGTCATTTTTATGTTCCAGATCATGTCACATATACTTTTTTGAGAGCTTTGACGTAAAAAAAATAAAATTAAACGACAATATTCGCCAGAAATCAATTTTAAAATAAATCTCAATTTATGAAAAAATCAAAAGATAGAGTGCAAAGTGACAGTGCCAGCTTCCACAAAATGGAGTTATGTGAAAGTTAACGAGGCTTCTAGTTTATTAGTGTATAATCAGATTCATTAACCAAATAATATTTAATTTAAATACGAGCTTAGAAAAGTATAATTGTGCTTATATTAAACCAAAGCACGACAAACCATAGTCATAAATTTAAATGGCATGAGATATATAAATTAGGTCTAAATAAGATCACTTGTACTTTCTTGTTGCCAACAGTTACATCTCAATGAGCCATTTTCAGAAAAAATCTCTCTTCCACATTTTGGGCTCACAATAAGTTTTGAGTAAATTCATCTATAAATTCATCTTTATCGTCATTTTTATGTTACAGATCATGTCACATATACTTTTTTGAGAGCTTTGACGTAAAAAAAATAAAATTAAACGACAATATTCGCCAGAAATCAATTTTAAAATAAATCTCAATTTATGAAAAAAAATCAAAAGATAGAGTGCAAAGTGACAGTGCCAGCTTCCACAAATGGAGTTATGTGAAAGTTAACGAGGCTTCTAGTTTATTAGTGTATAATCAGATTCATTAACCAAATAATATTTAATTTAAATACGAGCTTAGAAAAGTATAATTGTGCTTATATTAAACCAAAGCCCGACAAAGCAAGGGCATAAATTTAAGTGGCATGAGATACATAAATTAGGTCTAAATAAGATCACTTGTACTTTCTTGTTGCCAACAGTTACATCTCAATGAGCCATTTTCAGAAAAATCTCTCTTCCACATTTTGGGCTCACAATAAGTTTTGAGTAAATTCATCTATAAATTCATCTTTATCGTCATTTTTATGTTCCAGATCATGTCACATATACTTTTTGAGAGCTTTGACGTAAAAAATAAAATTAAACGACAATATTCGCCAGAAATCAATTTTAAAATAAATCTCAATTTATGAAAAAATCAAAAGATAGAGTGCAAAGTGACAGTGCCAGCTTCCACAAAATGGAGTTATGTGAAAGTTAACGAGGCTTCTAGTTTATTAGTGTATAATCAGATTCATTAACCAAATAATATTTAATTTAAATACGAGCTTAGAAAAGTATAATTGTGCTTATATTAAACCAAAGCACGACAAACCATAGTCATAAATTTAAATGGCATGAGATATATAAATTAGGTCTAAATAAGATCACTTGTACTTTCTTGTTGCCAACAGTTACATCTCAATGAGCCATTTTCAGAAAAATCTCTCTTCCACATTTTGGGCTCACAATAAGTTTTGAGTAAATTCATCTATAAATTCATCTTTATCATCATTTTTATGTTCCAGATCATGTCACATATACTTTTTGAGAGCTTTGACGTAAAAAAATAAAATTAAACGACAATATTCGCCAGAAATCAATTTTAAAATAAATCTCAATTTATGAAAAAATCAAAAGATAGAGTGCAAAGTGACAGTGCCAGCTTCCACAAAATGGAGTTATGTGAAAGTTAACGAGGCTTCTAGTTTATTAGTGTATAATCAGATTCATTAACCAAATAATATTTAATTTAAATACGAGCTTAGAAAAGTATAATTGTGCTTATATTAAACCAAAGCACGACAAACCATAGTCATAAATTTAAATGGCATGAGATATATAAATTAGGTCTAAATAAGATCACTTGTACTTTCTTGTTGCCAACAGTTACATCTCAATGAGCCATTTTCAGAAAAAATCTCTCTTCCACATTTTGGGCTCACAATAAGTTTTGAGTAAATTCATCTATAAATTCATCTTTATCGTCATTTTTATGTTCCAGATCATGTCACATATACTTTTGAGAGCTTTGACGTAAAAAAATAAAATTAAACGACAATATTCGCCAGAAATCAATTTTAAAATAAATCTCAATTTATGAAAAAATCAAAAGATAGAGTGCAAAGTGACAGTGCCAGCTTCCACAAAATGGAGTTATGTGAAAGTTAACGAGGCTTCTAGTTTATTAGTGTATAATCAGATTCATTAACCAAATAATATTTAATTTAAATACGAGCTTAGAAAAGTATAATTGTGCTTATATTAAACCAAAGCACGACAAACCATAGTCATAAATTTAAATGGCATGAGATATATAAATTAGGTCTAAATAAGATCACTTGTACTTTCTTGTTGCCAACAGTTACATCTCAATGAGCCATTTTCAGAAAAAATCTCTCTTCCACATTTTGGGCTCACAATAAGTTTTGAGTAAATTCATCTATAAATTCATCTTTATCGTCATTTTTATGTTCCAGATCATGTCACATATACTTTTTGAGAGCTTTGACGTAAAAAAATAAAATTAAACGACAATATTCGCCAGAAATCAATTTTAAAATAAATCTCAATTTATGAAAAAATCAAAAGATAGAGTGCAAAGTGACAGTGCCAGCTTCCACAAAATGGAGTTATGTGAAAGTTAACGAGGCTTCTAGTTTATTAGTGTATAATCAGATTCATTAACCAAATAATATTTAATTTAAATACGAGCTTAGAAAAGTATAATTGTGCTTATATTAAACCAAAGCACGACAAACCATAGTCATAAATTTAAATGGCATGAGATATATAAATTAGGTCTAAATAAGATCACTTGTACTTTCTTGTTGCCAACAGTTACATCTCAATGAGCCATTTTCAGAAAAAATCTCTCTTCCACATTTTGGGCTCACAATAAGTTTTGAGTAAATTCATCTATAAATTCATCTTTATCGTCATTTTTATGTTCCAGATCATGTCACATATACTTTTTGAGAGCTTTGACGTAAAAATAAAATTAAACGACAATATTCGCCAGAAATCAATTTTAAAATAAATCTCAATTTATGAAAAAAAATCAAAAGATAGAGTGCAAAGTGACAGTGCCAGCTTCCACAAAATGGAGTTATGTGAAAGTTAACGAGGCTTCTAGTTTATTAGTGTATAATCAGATTCATTAACCAAATAATATTTAATTTAAATACGAGCTTAGAAAAGTATAATTGTGCTTATATTAAACCAAAGCACGACAAACCATAGTCATAAATTTAAATGGCATGAGATATATAAATTAGGTCTAAATAAGATCACTTGTACTTTCTTGTTGCCAACAGTTACATCTCAATGAGCCATTTTGAGGAAAAAGTCTCTCTTCCACATTTTGGGCTCACAATAAGTTTTGAGTAAATTCATCTATAAATTCATCTTTATCGTCATTTTTATGTTCCAGATCATGTCACATATACTTTTTTGAGAGCTTTGACGTAAAAAAAATAAAATTAAACGACAATATTCGCCAGAAATCAATTTTAAAATAAATCTCAATTTATGAAAAAAAATCAAAAGATAGAGTGCAAAGTGACAGTGCCAGCTTCCACAAAATGGAGTTATGTGAAAGTTAACGAGGCTTCTAGTTTATTAGTGTATAATCAGATTCATTAACCAAATAATATTTAATTTAAATACGAGCTTAGAAAAGTATAATTGTGCTTATATTAAACCAAAGCACGACAAACCATAGTCATAAATTTAAATGGCATGAGATATATAAATTAGGTCTAAATAAGATCACTTGTACTTTCTTGTTGCCAACAGTTACATCTCAATGAGCCATTTTCAGAAAAAAATCTCTCTTCCACATTTTGGGCTCACAATAAGTTTTGAGTAAATTCATCTATAAATTCATCTTTATCGTCATTTTTATGTTCCAGATCATGTCACATATACTTTTTTGAGAGCTTTGACGTAAAAAAAATAAAATTAAACGACAATATTCGCCAGAAATCAATTTTAAAATAAATCTCAATTTATGAAAAAAAATCAAAAGATAGAGTGCAAAGTGACAGTGCCAGCTTCCACAAAATGGAGTTATGTGAAAGTTAACGAGGCTTCTAGTTTATTAGTGTATAATCAGATTCATTAACCAAATAATATTTAATTTAAATACGAGCTTAGAAAAGTATAATTGTGCTTATATTAAACCAAAGCACGACAAACCATAGTCATAAATTTAAATGGCATGAGATATATAAATTAGGTCTAAATAAGATCACTTGTACTTTCTTGTTGCCAACAGTTACATCTCAATGAGCCATTTTCAGAAAAAAATCTCTCTTCCACATTTTGGGCTCACAATAAGTTTTGAGTAAATTCATCTATAAATTCATCTTTATCGTCATTTTTATGTTCCAGATCATGTCACATATACTTTTTGAGAGCTTTGACGTAAAAATAAAATTAAACGACAATATTCGCCAGAAATCAATTTTAAAATAAATCTCAATTTATGAAAAAATCAAAAGATAGAGTGCAAAGTGACAGTGCCAGCTTCCACAAAATGGAGTTATGTGAAAGTTAACGAGGCTTCTAGTTTATTAGTGTATAATCAGATTCAGTAACCAAATAATATTTAATTTAAATACGAGCTTAGAAAAGTATAATTGTGCTTATATTAAACCAAAGCACGACAAACCATAGTCATAAATTTAAATGGCATGAGATATATAAATTAGGTCTAAATAAGATCACTTGTACTTTCTTGTTGCCAACAGTTACATCTCAATGAGCCATTTTCAGAAAAAATCTCTCTTCCACATTTTGGGCTCACAATAAGTTTTGAGTAAATTCATCTATAAATTCATCTTTATCGTCATTTTTATGTTCCAGATCATGTCACATATACTTTTTGAGAGCTTTGACGTAAAAAAATAAAATTAAACGACAATATTCGCCAGAAATCAATTTTAAAATAAATCTCAATTTATGAAAAAATCAAAAGATAGAGTGCAAAGTGACAGTGCCAGCTTCCACAAAATGGAGTTATGTGAAAGTTAACGAGGCTTCTAGTTTATTAGTGTATAATCAGATTCATTAACCAAATAATATTTAATTTAAATACGAGCTTAGAAAAGTATAATTGTGCTTATATTAAACCAAAGCACGACAAACCATAGTCATAAATTTAAATGGCATGAGATATATAAATTAGGTCTAAATAAGATCACTTGTACTTTCTTGTTGCCAACAGTTACATCTCAATGAGCCATTTTCAGAAAAAATCTCTCTTCCACATTTTGGGCTCACAATAAGTTTTGAGTAAATTCATCTATAAATTCATCTTTATCGTCATTTTTATGTTCCAGATCATGTCACATATACTTTTTGAGAGCTTTGACGTAAAAATAAAATTAAACGACAATATTCGCCAGAAATCAATTTTAAAATAAATCTCAATTTATGAAAAAATCAAAAGATAGAGTGCAAAGTGACAGTGCCAGCTTCCACAAAATGGAGTTATGTGAAAGTTAACGAGGCTTCTAGTTTATTAGTGTATAATCAGATTCATTAACCAAATAATATTTAATTTAAATACGAGCTTAGAAAAGTATAATTGTGCTTATATTAAACCAAAGCACGACAAACCATAGTCATAAATTTAAATGGCATGAGATATATAAATTAGGTCTAAATAAGATCACTTGTACTTTCTTGTTGCCAACAGTTACATCTCAATGAGCCATTTTCAGAAAAATCTCTCTTCCACATTTTGGGCTCACAATAAGTTTTGAGTAAATTCATCTATAAATTCATCTTTATCGTCATTTTTATGTTCCAGATCATGTCACATATACTTTTTGAGAGCTTTGACGTAAAAAAATAAAATTAAACGACAATATTCGCCAGAAATCAATTTTAAAATAAATCTCAATTTATGAAAAAATCAAAAGATAGAGTGCAAAGTGACAGTGCCAGCTTCCACAAAATGGAGTTATGTGAAAGTTAACGAGGCTTCTAGTTTATTAGTGTATAATCAGATTCATTAACCAAATAATATTTAATTTAAATACGAGCTTAGAAAAGTATAATAGTGCTAATGCTACACCAAAGCAAGGCAAACAATAGTCGGAGATTGAAGTGGCATGAGATATATAAATTAGGTCTAAATAAGATCACTTGTACTTTCTTGTTGCCAACAGTTACATCTCAATGAGCCATTTTCAGAAAAATCTCTCTTCCACATTTTGGGCTCACAATAAGTTTTGAGTAAATTCATCTATAAATTCATCTTTATCGTCATTTTTATGTTCCAGATCATGTCACATATACTTTTTGAGAGCTTTGACGTAAAAAAATAAAATTAAACGACAATATTCGCCAGAAATCAATTTTAAAATAAATCTCAATTTATGAAAAAATCAAAAGATAGAGTGCAAAGTGACAGTGCCAGCTTCCACAAAATGGAGTTATGTGAAAGTTAACGAGGCTTCTAGTTTATTAGTGTATAATCAGATTCATTAACCAAATAATATTTAATTTAAATACGAGCTTAGAAAAGTATAATTGTGCTTATATTAAACCAAAGCACGACAAACCATAGTCATAAATTTAAATGGCATGAGATATATAAATTAGGTCTAAATAAGATCACTTGTACTTTCTTGTTGCCAACAGTTACATCTCAATGAGCCATTTTCAGAAAAAATCTCTCTTCCACATTTTGGGCTCACAATAAGTTTTGAGTAAATTCATCTATAAATTCATCTTTATCGTCATTTTATGTTCCAGATCATGTCACATATACTTTTTGAGAGCTTTGACGTAAAAAAATAAAATTAAACGACAATATTCGCCAGAAATCAATTTTAAAATAAATCTCAATTTATGAAAAAAATCAAAAGATAGAGTGCAAAGTGACAGTGCCAGCTTCCACAAATGGAGTTATGTGAAAGTTAACGAGGCTTCTAGTTTATTAGTGTATAATCAGATTCATTAACCAAATAATATTTAATTTAAATACGAGCTTAGAAAAGTATAATTGTGCTTATATTAAACCAAAGCACGACAAACAATAGTCATAAATTTAAATGGCATGAGATATATAAATTAGGTCTAAATAAGATCACTTGTACTTTCTTGTTGCCAACAGTTACATCTCAATGAGCCATTTTCAGAAAAAATCTCTTCCACATTTTGGGCTCACAATAAGTTTTGAGTAAATTCATCTATAAATTCATCTTTATCGTCATTTTTATGTTCCAGATCATGTCACATATACTTTTTGAGAGCTTTGACGTAAAAAAATAAAATTAAACGACAATATTCGCCAGAAATCAATTTTAAAATAAATCTCAATTTATGAAAAAATCAAAAGATAGAGTGCAAAGTGACAGTGCCAGCTTCCACAAAATGGAGTTATGTGAAAGTTAACGAGGCTTCTAGTTTATTAGTGTATAATCAGATTCATTAACCAAATAATATTTAATTTAAATACGAGCTTAGAAAAGTATAATTGTGCTTATATTAAACCAAAGCACGACAAACCATAGTCATAAATTTAAATGGCATGAGATATATAAATTAGGTCTAAATAAGATCACTTGTACTTTCTTGTTGCCAACAGTTACATCTCAATGAGCCATTTTCAGAAAAAATCTCTCTTCCACATTTTGGGCTCACAATAAGTTTTGAGTAAATTCATCTATAAATTCATCTTTATCGTCATTTTTATGTTCCAGATCATGTCACATATACTTTTTGAGAGCTTTGACGTAAAAATAAAATTAAACGACAATATTCGCCAGAAATCAATTTTAAAATAAATCTCAATTTATGAAAAAATCAAAAGATAGAGTGCAAAGTGACAGTGCCAGCTTCCACAAAATGGAGTTATGTGAAAGTTAACGAGGCTTCTAGTTTATTAGTGTATAATCAGATTCATTAACCAAATAATATTTAATTTAAATACGAGCTTAGAAAAGTATAATTGTGCTTATATTAAACCAAAGCACGACAAACCATAGTCATAAATTTAAATGGCATGAGATATATAAATTAGGTCTAAATAAGATCACTTGTACTTTCTTGTTGCCAACAGTTACATCTCAATGAGCCATTTTCAGAAAAAATCTCTCTTCCACATTTTGGGCTCACAATAAGTTTTGAGTAAATTCATCTATAAATTCATCTTTATCGTCATTTTTATGTTCCAGATCATGTCACATATACTTTTTTGAGAGCTTTGACGTAAAAAAAATAAAATTAAACGACAATATTCGCCAGAAATCAATTTTAAAATAAATCTCAATTTATGAAAAAATCAAAAGATAGAGTGCAAAGTGACAGTGCCAGCTTCCACAAATGGAGTTATGTGAAAGTTAACGAGGCTTCTAGTTTATTAGTGTATAATCAGATTCATTAACCAAATAATATTTAATTTAAATACGAGCTTAGAAAAGTATAATTGTGCTTATATTAAACCAAAGCACGACAAACCATAGTCATAAATTTAAATGGCATGAGATATATAAATTAGGTCTAAATAAGATCACTTGTACTTTCTTGTTGCCAACAGTTACATCTCAATGAGCCATTTTCAGAAAAAAATCTCTCTTCCACATTTTGGGCTCACAATAAGTTTTGAGTAAATTCATCTATAAATTCATCTTTATCGTCATTTTTATGTTCCAGATCATGTCACATATACTTTTTTGAGAGCTTTGACGTAAAAAAAATAAAATTAAACGACAATATTCGCCAGAAATCAATTTTAAAATAAATCTCAATTTATGAAAAAAAATCAAAAGATAGAGTGCAAAGTGACAGTGCCAGCTTCCACAAAATGGAGTTATGTGAAAGTTAACGAGGCTTCTAGTTTATTAGTGTATAATCAGATTCATTAACCAAATAATATTTAATTTAAATACGAGCTTAGAAAAGTATAATTGTGCTTATATTAAACCAAAGCACGACAAACCATAGTCATAAATTTAAATGGCATGAGATATATAAATTAGGTCTAAATAAGATCACTTGTACTTTCTTGTTGCCAACAGTTACATCTCAATGAGCCATTTTCAGAAAAAATCTCTCTTCCACATTTTGGGCTCACAATAAGTTTTGAGTAAATTCATCTATAAATTCATCTTTATCGTCATTTTTATGTTCCAGATCATGTCACATATACTTTTGAGAGCTTTGACGTAAAAATAAAATTAAACGACAATATTCGCAGAAATCAATTTTAAAATAAATCTCAATTTATGAAAAAATCAAAAGATAGAGTGCAAAGTGACAGTGCCAGCTTCCACAAAATGGAGTTATGTGAAAGTTAACGAGGCTTCTAGTTTATTAGTGTATAATCAGATTCATTAACCAAATAATATTTAATTTAAATACGAGCTTAGAAAAGTATAATTGTGCTTATATTAAACCAAAGCACGACAAACCATAGTCATAAATTTAAATGGCATGAGATATATAAATTAGGTCTAAATAAGATCACTTGTACTTTCTTGTTGCCAACAGTTACATCTCAATGAGCCATTTTCAGAAAAAATCTCTCTTCCACATTTTGGGCTCACAATAAGTTTTGAGTAAATTCATCTATAAATTCATCTTTATCGTCATTTTTATGTTCCAGATCATGTCACATATACTTTTTGAGAGCTTTGACGTAAAAAATAAAATTAAACGACAATATTTCGCCAGAAATCAATTTTAAAATAAATCTCAATTTATGAAAAAAACCAAAAGATAGAGTGCAAAGTAACAGTGCCACCCCCCACAAAACACACTTACGTGAAACTAAACGAGGCTTCTAGTTTATTAGTGTATAATCAGATTCATTAACCAAATAATATTTAATTTAAATACGAGCTTAGAAAAGTATAATTGTGCTTATATTAAACCAAAGCACGACAAACCATAGTCATAAATTTAAATGGCATGAGATATATAAATTAGGTCTAAATAAGATCACTTGTACTTTCTTGTTGCCAACAGTTACATCTCAATGAGCCATTTTCAGAGAAAATCTCTCTTCCACATTTTGGGCTCACAATAAGTTTTGAGTAAATTCATCTATAAATTCATCTTTATCGTCATTTTTATGTTCCAGATCATGTCACATATACTTTTTGAGAGCTTTGACGTAAAAAAATAAAATTAAACGACAATATTCGCAGAAATCAATTTTAAAATAAATCTCAATTTATGAAAAAATCAAAAGATAGAGTGCAAAGTGACAGTGCCAGCTTCCACAAAATGGAGTTATGTGAAAGTTAACGAGGCTTCTAGTTTATTAGTGTATAATCAGATTCATTAACCAAATAATATTTAATTTAAATACGAGCTTAGAAAAGTATAATTGTGCTTATATTAAACCAAAGCACGACAAACCATAGTCATAAATTTAAATGGCATGAGATATATAAATTAGGTCTAAATAAGATCACTTGTACTTTCTTGTTGCCAACAGTTACATCTCAATGAGCCATTTTCAGAAAAAATCTCTCTTCCACATTTTGGGCTCACAATAAGTTTTGAGTAAATTCATCTATAAATTCATCTTTATCATCGTCATTTTTATGTTCCAGATCATGTCACATATACTTTTTGAGAGCTTTGACGTAAAAAAATAAAATTAAACGACAATATTCGCCAGAAATCAATTTTAAAATAAATCTCAATTTATGAAAAAATCAAAAGATAGAGTGCAAAGTGACAGTGCCAGCTTCCACAAATGGAGTTATGTGAAAGTTAACGAGGCTTCTAGTTTATTAGTGTATAATCAGATTCATTAACCAAATAATATTTAATTTAAATACGAGCTTAGAAAAGTATAATTGTGCTTATATTAAACCAAAGCACGACAAACCATAGTCATAAATTTAAATGGCATGAGATATATAAATTAGGTCTAAATAAGATCACTTGTACTTTCTTGTTGCCAACAGTTACATCTCAATGAGCCATTTTCAGAAAAAATCTCTCTTCCACATTTTGGGCTCACAATAAGTTTTGAGTAAATTCATCTATAAATTCATCTTTATCGTCATTTTTATGTTCCAGATCATGTCACATATACTTTTTGAGAGCTTTGACGTAAAAAAATAAAATTAAACGACAATATTCGCCAGAAATCAATTTTAAAATAAATCTCAATTTATGAAAAAATCAAAAGATAGAGTGCAAAGTGACAGTGCCAGCTTCACAAAATGGAGTTATGTGAAAGTTAACGAGGCTTCTAGTTTATTAGTGTATAATCAGATTCATTAACCAAATAATATTTAATTTAAATACGAGCTTAGAAAAGTATAATTGTGCTTATATTAAACCAAAGCACGACAAACCATAGTCATAAATTTAAATGGCATGAGATATATAAATTAGGTCTAAATAAGATCACTTGTACTTTCTTGTTGCCAACAGTTACATCTCAATGAGCCATTTTCAGAAAAATCTCTCTTCCACATTTTGGGCTCACAATAAGTTTTGAGTAAATTCATCTATAAATTCATCTTTATCGTCATTTTTATGTTCCAGATCATGTCACATATACTTTTTGAGAGCTTTGACGTAAAAAAAATAAAATTAAACGACAATATTCGCCAGAAATCAATTTTAAAATAAATCTCAATTTATGAAAAAAAATCAAAAGATAGAGTGCAAAGTGACAGTGCCAGCTTCCACAAAATGGAGTTATGTGAAAGTTAACGAGGCTTCTAGTTTATTAGTGTATAATCAGATTCATTAACCAAATAATATTTAATTTAAATACGAGCTTAGAAAAGTATAATTGTGCTTATATTAAACCAAAGCACGACAAACCATAGTCATAAATTTAAATGGCATGAGATATATAAATTAGGTCTAAATAAGATCACTTGTACTTTCTTGTTGCCAACAGTTACATCTCAATGAGCCATTTTCAGAAAAATCTCTCTTCCACATTTTGGGCTCACAATAAGTTTTGAGTAAATTCATCTATAAATTCATCTTTATCGTCATTTTTATGTTCCAGATCATGTCACATATACTTTTTGAGAGCTTTGACGTAAAAATAAAATTAAACGACAATATTCGCAGAAATCAATTTTAAAATAAATCTCAATTTATGAAAAAATCAAAAGATAGAGTGCAAAGTGACAGTGCCAGCTTCCACAAAATGGAGTTATGTGAAAGTTAACGAGGCTTCTAGTTTATTAGTGTATAATCAGATTCATTAACCAAATAATATTTAATTTAAATACGAGCTTAGAAAAGTATAATTGTGCTTATATTAAACCAAAGCACGACAAACCATAGTCATAAATTTAAATGGCATGAGATATATAAATTAGGTCTAAATAAGATCACTTGTACTTTCTTGTTGCCAACAGTTACATCTCAATGAGCCATTTTCAGAAAAAATCTCTCTTCCACATTTTGGGCTCACAATAAGTTTTGAGTAAATTCATCTATAAATTCATCTTTATCGTCATTTTTATGTTCCAGATCATGTCACATATACTTTTTGAGAGCTTTGACGTAAAAAAATAAAATTAAACGACAATATTCGCCAGAAATCAATTTTAAAATAAATCTCAATTTATGAAAAAATCAAAAGATAGAGTGCAAAGTGACAGTGCCAGCTTCCACAAAATGGAGGTATGTGAAAGTTAACGAGGCTTCTAGTTTATTAGTGTATAATCAGAGTCATGAACCAAAGAATTTTTAATGTAGATACGAACTTAGAAAGTATAATTGTGCTTATATTAAACCAAAGCACGACAAACCATAGTCATAAATTTAAATGGCATGAGATATATAAATTAGGTCTAAATAAGATCACTTGTACTTTCTTGTTGCCAACAGTTACATCTCAATGAGCCATTTTCAGAAAAATCTCTCTTCCACATTTTGGGCTCACAATAAGTTTTGAGTAAATTCATCTATAAATTCATCTTTATCGTCATTTTTATGTTCCAGATCATGTCACATATACTTTTTTGAGAGCTTTGACGTAAAAAAAATAAAATTAAACGACAATATTCGCCAGAAATCAATTTTAAAATAAATCTCAATTTATGAAAAAAAATCAAAAGATAGAGTGCAAAGTGACAGTGCCAGCTTCCACAAAATGGAGTTATGTGAAAGTTAACGAGGCTTCTAGTTTATTAGTGTATAATCAGATTCATTAACCAAATAATATTTAATTTAAATACGAGCTTAGAAAAGTATAATTGTGCTTATATTAAACCAAAGCACGACAAACCATAGTCATAAATTTAAATGGCATGAGATATATAAATTAGGTCTAAATAAGATCACTTGTACTTTCTTGTTGCCAACAGTTACATCTCAATGAGCCATTTTCAGAAAAAAATCTCTCTTCCACATTTTGGGCTCACAATAAGTTTTGAGTAAATTCATCTATAAAACTAAACCATATAAACTCGAAGACATCTTAATTCCTTGACTTTTCGAGAACCTTCCCATCACAAAACACCAGACTGCCAATGAATCAGCTCTGATACCGTCTTATTGTTTGTTGTTACACCTTTCATGTAACCAAAACTCCTTGATTTCATCCCAAAAAAAAATATATAATCCTGAAAGAAGAGAGAAAACATGATTAGATCAAACAAGGACTAACCTTCTGCAATGACATCTTTTAAAGTCTCTTTCATTTAAAGATTACCAATGTTAAATCAAAATCCGTCCAGACCGAGTTAAAACCGAGTCGACTCGGGCCGATTCGGAGCAGTAGTATAAATATGGCGGCTATGGGGAAATTCACAACTTTCACAGGGACCGCTGTTTTTTTTTGAGAGGAGAGCGAGCTGCGATGGGCTGGGGCGGAGGGTCTTCATCTTCCTCGGGCGAGGAGGGGAACAGCCCGAGGTGCTCGACGAGAAGGGTGATCACGTCGAGATGCAGGACCGAGGAGGTCGACGGAAGGCTCATCCGCAAGTGTGAGAAGACGGAGAAGCTCCTCCGGGAGTGCGTCGGCAGGTCTTGTTCTTTCTCTTCACCGGGGGCGATTCGTCTTGTTGAAATTTTGATTTTATTTCTTATTTAATTCTTGATTAGTCGTTGTTCCTCTCGTATCTGCTCCTGATTTGGGGCCTTAATTGATGGTACTTTGCCCAACGATTCCCTTCGAGGTTTTCTGTTGTATCTGGATTATGGGGAATTCAGAAACGCGAAAAATGACTCGAATTCTGAGGCCTCGGGGATTATGGATGAAGAAAAATAAAAATGAATTGATTCGTCTCTACTATTAGGTCAAAAATCACCATTCGCTCTGTTTCAAAAAAAAATCTAATTTTTCACCCGAGAATAGAAATTCGGGCTCTTATAAATAAGTGGCAGGTTTAACCATTCGGTGACCTGTTCTTGATTTTCCAGATGAACGAGATCAAGCTCGGAGGTTTCATCTTAATTGTTCTTTCCAGAAAATACAAAATTCAAGGGTTTGGAGGTGAAAACGCGATGCCCCATTGGAGGTGGAGAGCGACGAGAAATTGCGTGTGATTCGAGTGGTTTAACTTGAGAGAGTCGGGATTTTATTATAGTTATGTGTCCGACTAAATTTTTGACCGATCTATTGTTCCCAAAAGGTCAAATATAAATTTCTAGTTTGTTGTGCAATTTCTAATTTTTTGTATAAAATGGCTCTTGTAAAAGAAAATGCAGACATAGATTGATAATTTCTAATTTATTGTATAAAATAGTTCTTGTAAAAGAAAATGCAGAAATATAAAAATGGTTCTTGTAAAGTCATCAATTCCTAATTTGTATCTGATCTATTCTTCCCAGGCCCGCAGAGGTGGTCGAGTCCACCACAGAGCACACATTGGATGACGTCACTGACAGGCCCGGGTGGGCACTTGACGGCGGCGGCAACAGCGGCGGCAGGGGCGTTGACTTCTTTGACTTTCCAGGTCTACGGAGTGATGTGGCGGGAATGCAGCGGAGCCTTGAAGACGGGCTCCGAAGCTTCGTCAATATGGCCGAGGAGATGACTGACAATCTCTTTCGAGCTCCCTCCCACCGCCGTCGTGACTCGCCGCCGCCGCCACCGCCGCCACCACCACCAGAGAAGGATGCCCGGTATGGAGATGACTTCCCAGGGCAGCTCACAGATGTTTAAGAGAGAAGAATTTTACTCTGTTCCATCTATTTACATATATTTCTTTACCAATATGACTCTCCCTATCTTTCTATCTCCATCTCAATCACCATGCCTTACTTTACCTTTCTATCTCCACCATGCCTAACTACATATATTTCTTTACCAATATGACTCTCCCTATCTTTCTATCTCCATCTCAATCACCTGCCTTACTTTACCTTTCTATCTCCACCATGCCTAACTACATATATTTCTTTACCAATATGACTCTCCCTATCTTTCTATCTCCATCTCAATCACCTGCCTTACTTTACCTTTCTATCTCCACCATGCCTAACTACATATATTTCTTTACCAATATGGCTCTCCTATCTTTCTATCTCCATCTCAATCACCTGCCTTACTTTACCTTTCTATCTCCACCATGCCTAACTACATATATTTCTTTACCAATATGACTCTCCCTATCTTTCTATCTCCATCTCAATCACCATGCCTTACTTTACCTTTCTCTCTCCATCCCGATTACCGTTTCTCACTTTATATTTCTCTCTCCATCTCAATGGCCATGTCTAACTATACCCTTCTATCTCTGTATCTTACTCTTTCCCTATCTATGCCTCTCTTTCTTCATCTCTCTCTCTGTCTTTCTATGTCCATGTCAATCACCATGTCTATCTCTATCCCTATCGCCATTGCTCCCTCTCTCTCTCTCTCTATTTCTTCTCGTCTTCTTTCTATCTCTATCCATATCCTTCTAAATCCTTCTACATCCATTTCAATCTCTATGTCTAGTTGTCTACCTTCATCCATTTCAGTCTCTATCCCAGTCAATGCTTACACCGCTATCTCTTTCTTTCATCTGTCTGTCGTTTGATCTCTATGAAATTGAAATCTGGTATGTCGATCTGTACATGAAATTATCTCTTTCTATCTCTACCTCTATCTGTGTCTTTCTATCACTATTTGCATCTCTATTTCTACCCCTTTATGCCGGTTTATTTGTTTTTGTGTATCTGTCTTCCAATCTCTCTCTCAATTATTATGTCACTCTATATATTTCTATCTCCTTCGCTATCACTTAGCTTATCTAATCTGAATTATTATATATTTTCTATTTTTATAATTTTATCTGGATCTCTCTCTCATTCCCCCCATTTTTATCTTCATGTATCCGATCTATTTCTAAGGCCGTGTCGCCATCTCTATCTCTATCTGTAGCCTTTTATCTGTGCCTCTATCTCTACGCCTATGTCCATCCCTATTTTTATATCTATGTCCAATTAATTCTTTATTCTCCGGAAGGATATAGTATTTTGCTCCGTTGGATCTGCTGCAAATATTCTTCCGCTCTCTCTCTTTCTCTCTCTTTCTCTCTCTAGAAGATTGACTTAGTCTCCGGAGAGAGAGAAATTCCGATGGGACACCTGAGGCGAAAGAGTTGACTTTTTGTCGTTGACCGCATAATTGGTGGGGATATGACTGCAATAACGGAAGGGAGTCAAGGGACTAGGAAGGATCAGAGGGAATGAAGAGAGAGAGATAGATGGAGAGGAGAGAGACATAGAAGAGAGAGATGATAATCAGAGAAAAGACAGGAGAGAGAGGGCAAATGGGCAATGAAGAGAAAGAGAGAGAGTATTGAGAGAGGTGAGTGCAAGGAGAGGAAGGCAGAGATAGAGAGCCAAAGAAGAGAGACTGAGAAGAGAGATAGAGAGCCAAAGAATAGGTGAGAGAGAGAACAGAAAGGCAAAGAAGAGAGAGAGAGTCAAAGAAGAGCAGAGAGTGAGATTAGGGAGTAGTGTGCGGTCGTCACCGGCCTGGGGCCGCGGGACGCGGCCCCAGGGGCGCCGTCCCGGCGCATGTCCAGGAGCGCGCGGCCCCTGGGGCCGGCGGCCCCCTGGCGACTCCGTCTCGCGTCCTGCCCTGTGGACGGGACGCGGTGACGCGGCCCTTAATAATATAGAAGCCCTAGAACGGAGTTTCCGACGACTCTGCAGAACTCGCGGCCCCCCCTTCAGACCACAGTCCACAGGCTACCGTCCAGAGTCCAGACTGGGTTCCCCCCTGCAGACAGCGGAGTGCACTACCCAGCTCTTAGTTGATGAGGTAAAAATCAAGTTTCATTATCTTCTTCTTCTTCTTCTTCCTCTTCTTCCCTCTTCCTCTTCTTTTTCCCTCTTCCTCTTCTTCTTCCCTCTTCCTCTTCCTCTTCCCTCTTCCTCTTCCCTCTTCCTCTTCTTCTTCCCTCTCCCTCTTCCTCTTCCTCTTCCTCTTCTTCCCTCTTCCTCTTTCGTGTTTGAACTTTGAATGTGGTCTTTTCTGGAATTTAGGTAGTGGAAGAGGAAGAGGAAGAGGAAGAGGAAGAATAAGAAGAGGAGAAGAAGAGAAATTTGGAAGAGGAAGAGGGGGAAGAAGAAGAAAAGGGAGGAGAATAAGAGGAAGAAGGAGAAGAGGAAGAAGAGGATGGGAAGATAATTATCTATTTTCTCAAGTAAAAATTCAAAAAAAGTATAAATGAATGAGAAATTGAGAACTCTGGGCCCCAGAGTCTGGGGTGCGGTCGACTGACCAGGGAAGCGGCCCCGGGGCCGGAATGGCGTCCCGTCCAACGTCCCCCCTTCACCGCCGGGCCCGGGGCCGTGTCATCCGGGCCCGTGAGCCCTCGGGGCCGGGGCCGGGACCGCGTCCCGTCACGCGTCCCAGCCCTCCGCGGGGCCGGGACCGCGTCCCGTCCGGACGGCAGCACACTGTTAGGGAGATAGAGAGCATAGAGAGAGATAAGAGAAAGAGATGAGAGAGACAGAGATGAAAGAGAGGGCATACAAAGAGATAAGAGAGAGAGTATAGAGAGATGAGGGAGAGAGAGAGGAGAGGGTGATTAGAGAGATGAGGGAGAGAGTGTATAGACAGGGAGAATATATATAAATATATAGAGAGAGAGAGATGGAGTTGATCCAGTCAAACGAGGATGATATATATTATCATCTTTCCTAGGGAGGAAAACACGCTCACCCTACCTCCCCTCCCCATCCATCTCTCTCTCTCTCTCTCTTTCTATAAATACGTATCCTCCTCGATTCCTCTTCCTCTCCCCCTGCGAGCTGCTCCTCCTTTCCTCCTCGACTCCTCCTCGCGCGATGACGATCTTCCGCCTTTGATGCGCACTACAATCTCGATCGAGACATCCTCGATTCCTCCTCCTCGCGCGATGATGATGATGATCTTCCGCCATTGATGCGCGCAACAATCTCGATCGATCGATCTATCGAGACATCCTCGATTCCTCCTCCTCGCGCGACGATGATGATGATCTTCCGCCATTGATGCGCGCAACGATCTCGATCGATCGAGAGAGAGAGTGAGGGAGAGAGAGAGATCCTCGATTCCTCCTCCTCGTGCGATGGGGAACTCGTGCGTCGGCCCTCGCATCAGCCCCCAAGGCTTCTTCCAATCCGTCTCCGCCACTCTCTGGCGCCACCAGTCCGCCCCTTCCCCCTCTTCCTCCTCCGACGCCAACGCCAACGCCAACGCCAACGCCAACGCCGCCGCCTACGCCGCCACGGCCCCGCCGGATCCGCCGACGATGACGGATTCGCCCCCAAATCAGCCCCCTCCGGCGGGGGAGAAGAAGAAGCCCGGGCACGCGAAGAAGCCCTCGGCCTGCGCCGGGCTGCGCGCGGACCGCGTGCTGAAGCACCGGACGGAGAACATCAAGGACCTCTACAGCCTCGGCAAGCGGCTCGGGCAGGGCCAGTTCGGCACGACCCACCTCTGCATCGAGAAGGCCACCGGCAACCACTACGCCTGCAAGACCATCGCCAAGCGCAAGCTCACCACCGACGACGACGTCGAGGACGTCCGCCGCGAGATCCAGATCATGCACCACCTCGCCGGCCATCCCAACGTCATCTCCATCGTCGGAGCTTACGAGGACGCCGTCGCTGTTCATCTCGTCATGGAGTTGTGCGGCGGCGGCGAGCTCTTCGATCGGATCGTGCAGCGGGGCCATTACTCCGAGAGGAAGGCCGCCGAGCTCGCGAGGGTTATTGTCGGCGTCGTCGAGGCCTGCCATTCGATGGGCGTTCTTCACCGCGATCTCAAACCCGAGAATTTCCTGTTCGTCGACCAGAAGGAGGATTCCCCCTTGAAGACCATCGATTTCGGCCTCTCCGTCTTCTTCAAGCCGGGTACGTCATCGTAGATTTGCTCCCTTTTTCCTTGATCTTCCGCCATCTATCAATACCCTTGTTGTTCTACGCGAATTTCTCTGACGAATTGGGTCTGCTCGAGAAGTGGATGTTCTATCAGAATTAGAGGAAACATTCGTGGTGTAACTATGAATTGCGTCAAGAAGCTCATAGTTTCTCCTCTATTTTCGAATCATGGATTCATTTTTGAATGTTTTGGTGTCTATCAAATAGCTCATCTTGCATGCAATCTTGTTCTACGTGAATTTCTCTGACGAATCGGCTCTGCTTAGGAAGTGGACTCTTGTTTTATGAATATAAGAATTCTTGAGGTGAAACTTATTTACGGGGGAAGCATACATGACTTTTTGTTTTATAATCCGCTGTACAGTTATTCGTCATAATTGTAATCGATTTCTTTCCCTCGACTGTTTTTTTTTAAGTACTGGTCAATCATTTATATAATATGGCCATGTATGACTGCAGGAGACATTTTTACCGATGTTGTTGGTAGCCCATACTATGTCGCGCCCGAAGTTCTAAAGAAGCGTTATGGCCAAGAGGTTGATGTATGGAGTGCTGGCGTGATTTTTTATATATTATTGTCTGGAGTTCCCCCCTTCTGGGCTGGTAATAACCTTGTCAATTATTAGTCGTTTTTAACTTCAATAGTTTATTTCATTATTAATCTGTAACTACCCTCATCTTGATTTAACCTAGAATCGGAGCAAGGGATATTCGAGCAAGTTCTTCATGGCACTCTTGATTTTGATTCTGACCCTTGGCCGAGCATATCTGAGAGTGCAAAGGATCTAGTTAAGAAGATGCTCGTCAGAGACCCCAAGAAACGGTTGAAGGCGCACGAAGTTTTGAGTGAGTTTTCCAATCTTTTTTTCTTCTTTTCAGTTCTATGCAGGTGCAGTTCTTTAATCGCAGAGTCCTAATTTCGTTCATAAGTTATACCTTTCCAGTATTTTCCGTCTCCCTCTCTTTATTGTGCGGACTTTTCCTTTTTTAGAGATCATGATTGGGATTCAGTGGGATTAACTAATATCATGCTCAATTAGTATTATGAATATTAAAGCCTGAGAGTAGGCACGGTATTAGGCATAAACGAATAAGCACGATGTTATTATGGTATTTTTCTTAGTCAAGGAAGAAAAATATTTATTTTAAAGACATTTTAAGGATATCTTTATTTCTTTACCCAGGTCATCCATGGGTGAGAGTTGATGGTGTGGCTCCTGACAAGCCCCTCGACTCGGCGGTTCTGTCACGGTTAAAACAGTTTTCTGCCATGAATAAGCTGAAAAAACTAGCATTGCGGGTAAGTCTCCCATAAATAGCGCTAGAACTCTCCAATTTAAAGAAAATAAATACAGTAATGGATGTAGAAAGATTTAAATTTGTAATAATAAATGTTCATTTTGCTTCTGCAGGTAATTGCTGAGAGTCTATCGGAGGACGAGATTGCTGGCTTGAAAGAAATGTTCAAGATGATTGATACAGATAACAGTGGCCAGATCACCTACGAGGAGCTCAAGAAGGGACTAGAGAGAGTAGGGGCTAATCTGAAGGATTCTGAAATCTACTCTCTGATGCAAGCAGTAAGCATCGCTAAATTTTTCCCCACTATATTCTCATCTTTACTTAAGAATCTAATGTCACAGAAAGTATGCTTCATCTCGATAATCAAATGATCGACTAACAAGATTACACAATGATCTAATCAAACGATCAACTAATCAAATCACCCAATTATTGAATCAAATGATTACATAGATCGATCCAATAACGGATTGACCTGATAAATACTCGATCTGATCATCTATCGGGCTGATCTAAAGATCCTTTATCGATCAAAGATCGATCCAATCTAGAGATCAACCTGATCTAATTGGATGGCAAATCCTAACAGAAATAATTGCATGTTGAGGATAATTTTCCTTGTGGGATCAAAACCATTTGGTCACTGGACTCTTATCTCTCCAACCTGGATTGGGCTGATCAAATTGGATCGTCTAACCCTAACAGAAATTGCATGTAGAGGACATATTTTCACGTTAGATCAATGAAGTCTGTGAATCTGGCTGATCTTATTGCATTGCAGAACCCTAACAGAAAGAATTGCATGTATAGGGCGTTTTCTATGTTAGATCATTTGATTCTGTCTATCCAATCCCCATCGGGCCTGTCTAATTGGATAGCCAAACCCTAACAATAGTAAATACATGCAGAGGGCAGAAATAAAAAAAACTGTCAATCCCTTCAAACAATTCACTCAGTCAAACCGTTCTAGATCAGGCCAATCTAGTTGGATTGGCCAACCCTAACAGAAACAATTGCATATAGAGGGTGATTTTCCACGTCCGATCCAAGGCTATTCGATCAATTGACTCCCTCCACTGGTTCTTGATCAGGCAAATCTAACTGGATCGCCCAAATCTAACAGAAACAATCGGATATAGGCGAGGATTTAACCACCTTTGTTCGACCTGATTTTATTATTTTGGGTTGAAAACGCAGGCGGATATCGATAACAGTGGCACCATAGATTATGGGGAGTTCATAGCGGCAACTCTTCACCTGAACAAGGTGGAGAGGGAGGACCATCTCTACGCAGCTTTCCAGTACTTTGACAAGGACGGCAGCGGGTTCATCACCCTCGACGAAATTCAACAGGCTTGTGAGGAGTTTGGCATCGAGGACATGAAGCTAGAAGATGTCATTCGCGACGTTGACCAAGATAATGTGCGGTTTATTTTTCTTCATTCTTTAATTAGTTCTCGTCTAATTTATATGTTGCTTCGATTCCAAATTTCTGGTTTATTTTCCTCAGGAATTTGAATTTCAGAGTCCTAGATTTTGTCCGTAATCTCATCAAATAAACATAAAATCTCACCGTCAAACAGGTGAACCTGGTTTTATGGAAATTTTATATCCTATCATCACCCAGACGAAGCCTTCCCAGGTTTTATTTTTCCTCTAACAACTGGGGTTTACCATGCAGATTAAACCGTCGAACCTTATCTTTGTGGAAATGAGATGTTATTATCCAGATTAAACCTTTCCGTTGCCCTCCCACGTTTTATTTCATCTAAGAGCTGGATTTGTGGAAAAATTATGTCATCAAAAAAATAGAACGTTGCAAAACTCAAGTCTCTGAACCTGGATTCATGGAAAAAAATTATTTATTACTTAGATTAACTCTCTGTTGTTCTTCCAGGATGGACGCATAGACTACAACGAGTTTGTAGCCATGATGCAAAAGGGGAATCTTGACCTTGGGAAGAAGGGATTGCAGCGTAACTTCAGCGTTGGTTTCAGGGAGGCGCTAAAAATTGGGTGACTCTCTCTCTCTCTTCTCTCTCTCTCTCTCAATATTGCACCAAAATTTTCATCAGCTTCATGATTGTGTAAAAATATGGGGGCCTGATCCAAGGCAGGAAGTGGTAAATTCGCAGAGTCTTCTTTGTTAAGATGTAGCCCAAATGTATGTTCAAGGAGGCCCAATTTGTGCCTTTTGGGCTCGAAGAGAAACAGGCCATCTGTTACACTTATTCTACAAAATTCCCTTTTTGTTCATGTTTCTCTCAACATCTTTTTTTTTTAAATGGAAATTTTTGTAAAGGGATTCTTCTTTTACCCCATATTGAACTTTTTTTTGTTCTGAGTCCTTTTTGAAAGTGGTTTGACATGTCAATTGGTGCAGACAAGAGGTAAGTGGCCTTTATTTTATTCTTGTAGTTAAAAAGGACAAGGTGAGTAATTTCATAATAACAAAACTTTTGGTGGTGGAATGTGAATGAAGCTGTTTCTTGGAGCCTATTCGAAATAACCGTCTCTTCTGGGTCCACTCTGTGGAGAGAGAGAGATATCATGGAAGCATGGAAGGTTCAGCAGCTAGATGAATGAAAAAAATGCCCTTGTATGAGGAGAGGGTATTCTGTTGTTTTTTAATGCATCAATTCTTTGTTCCAGGTGAAGGGTTGGTTAATTTTGCAATATATTAATGAATCTCTACCCTACAGAGCAATATAAATTCAGGAAATGTAAGAGTATTGGTCTATATGAGAAATAATCCATCTTGACTGCATTGCATCCTTGAGCCTTCTTTTTGGAGACCTTGAGTCTCAACTTAATTTTCTTATTTTAATAGAAAATTGGTTTGTCTGATTATAAATTCATGTTTTGCTCAACTGTGAACACAATTGTCCCACCTTTAATTATTTCCCTTCGGGGCTCGTGATCAACTACAGTTAGGGTTTTGCTTGGCTTAGCTGTCAAATTCCTACTAGGCATTCCACGTTTAGTCTTAAACTATTTATGCTCTAATATATACTGTTTAAGTGTATTTTGGAGATCTTGTTGACATCAGCTTTAATACTCTCCTCACATCCAAATAAACAATCAACTTCCTTCTACAGAAAACAAAGATACAACCTATAGGATATTAATCATTATTACATGATTATATTATTAATTATTTTATGGTAGAAACAATTATGTATCACATTAAAAATTTTAATGCGATATTAAATGGTGGTGACTTATTCCTTGTTTTCTGCCCATAATTTCGGAGTGTATTATCTGATCTCTCAAGATGAAATGGGCTCGAACAACTTTATATGGAGACACGGTCTATTTTCACTAAATCAACAACCTTTTAGTGCTAATAAGGTGTGATTGTTGAAGCAAGATTCAAATTTCTGAGATGCGTCAAGATGTGATGCGCCACACTCATTATTAAGATTAAGAATATGGGGTTTAGATGATGATTTCAAAATAACTTAGGTAATTCCTGTCTCCACAGTAGTGTAGTGACTATTGAAGCACTCGGGGACTAGGAAGGTCTTCTTAAACTGCACAAAATGAGGACAATACTTTGAAATTCTAGCTCTTTTTTTAAGGCCCTCGGAATATTTGGAGCACCATATCCTAATTATGCTGCTCAATGAGACGTGATCATCACTGGAGAATGGCTGGAATTGAAAGATAGATATGGCATGGATTGCCTTCTTCGAAATCATTTACTCACAATGGTCTACATTTTTTACCTCTTAATGGGGGCGAACTGGTATCAATCTTCATTGAATATAATTGAAAATTATGGTCCCAAATTACCATATACTTTTTAGGAAAACTTTGTATTTGATATATAAACTAGGTCTTTATTGTAACTAGATATTAAGCATTACATATAAGAAATTGAGGAGATAAGGGGAACATATAAATTTTTTGAAACAGTTTCATGTTAGTCCCTTGTCTTGTTCATAGTTATTGTCTTCCCACCTCATGTGTCTATGAAAACATATCCTAATAAAGATCACCTCAATTGCGCCCAAGGTATGATCTGCCACATTTGCCGGATTGACCATATTTCCTCAACTTAGTTTTTTACTCGTCACACAGTCTTACCACATAGGTCTTTAAGGTTAGTCCGGTTCAACAATTCATCTGATTACTGAGATGATAGAGAGCTTCCGTGAGGTGCCTTTGAATCTTAGGTCAAACTTTAGGTGATGATATTTTTAATTCAAGCAAAATATTCAGATATGATGAGATTTATTTCTTACAAGTAGATATTTGGTTCACCATAAGGTATGAGTAAAAATCAAGATGACATTGACTTTGCCTTATCCTTTGATAACCATAAATGAGTACAGATTGTTTTAATGTAAATGAAATGTGATGGAGAAATTTACTTTATTTATATTATAAATAAACTCAGGTGATTATACCCCTCTAAATTTGCTGTTGGAGTTCAATTCTGGTTGGGGAGGCTTGATCTACCTTGATTCAAACTTTCAGCTCTGAATTTTATTGTTGTTAAATTATTGAGTTAAAAAATATGATTAGTATTCCACTGAATAAATAAGCAAGGTAAAAAGGACGATATAGAACTTACCTAATTGAAAGACATCATATCATGAAATTTATGCTTATACATCATATAGTGGAATTATTGAAAATCACCACGTTCAAAATTATACACTATATAATTGGATCAACTTATTTTGTACTGGGTCAAAGAGTCTTATGAAAGTTAAGTATTTAAAACATAACCAACACACTAGAATACTTCATTATCTAATTTTAATATACTTTCTCCATAAACTAAGTATCATTCAAGAATAATCATTACCACATTTTTTGGAAATATATTTTAATTTACATTTATTACATATTTTTAAAAAACTGGTAGGACTGTTGTTTCAATGTAATGTTGTTTCAATGTAATTTTATTTTTAATAGTAATTTATGTAATAAGAAGAGAATCAAAAGTTAAGATACCTTAAATTTTCTTTTGGAAATATCAAATATTAAGGTCTATAAAAAACATCTTAAGAGATATCAAGTTCGAAGGTGAGTCTTCTTTCCCAAAATTTATTTTTCGAAATTTGGAAGCTATACAACGTGAAATCTTGCAAAATCTGAGCTTGGATTGATCGTCTTGGGGAGAAGAACACCAAGGTACACTTAGTTCATCATTTACTTGCCTTTTTAGCATGTAAATTAAACGTTTTATCCTGCCTTCGCCGAAAAAAAAAACAACAAAAGAAGGAACGCGACCCGCAATCCCATGCGGGCCGCTGACTCAGCGGTGCCTCCTCGCTGGCCGCCCGACGTGTCAAGAACGCCAGGCGACCAGCGGGACCACCTCAGCCTCGTATCTGACATGTTAAACACGTCAGATATGGGCGCTTTGGGAGACACCCGCCGTGGCTCCATCCAGGCCGTCGGAGGCGACAGCCTGGATGGATCTAACGCTACGAAAAAATTGAAAACAAAAAAAAACAAAAATTACAAAAAAACCCAAAACAAAATGGAATTAGCGCCGCACCCCGTCATTATTACGGCGGAGGTATTTTGCCCACAAATCCGAACCATCGATGGCGACAGTTGTTGCAACGAGGACGGTTCGGATGGTGGACCATTGGTGGACCCCCATCCAATTCAAAAATGCGGACCGTTGGCGGTGGAGTTACCGCCAACGCCCGATATTTTTGACTCTTCAACTCTGACAGTGGCAGCGGCGGTCATCAATTCGCATACCACGTCACCCACGCCCATCTTTTTTGACCAGTCACACGCCTCACGGCTGTCCGATCAAGCGATGGCGCAACCAGCTGATGGTCTCGATGAGGCCACGTCATCGGGACCATCCAATTGCGCCATCAAGGATGCCACGTCGGCGGAGTCAATCCCAGTCGACTCGGTCGACGGGAATGACTCAGCACGGGGAGTCCACAGCGGCCCAGGCCGAGTTCCCCACACGCAGGTCGTAACAACCTCAACGATGAGGTGGGCATCGAGAGTGGCGGGCGCCACTACTACACAACCTACTACACTTCCCAAGCCCACCCTCCCCCCTCTTTATGACGATACGATCCCCCCGAGAGGCTACATTGACTCTGATGGTGTACGCTTAGTTACCTTCTCTAAGGAGGAGGTAACGCGAATGGCCGCGCCATTCGCTTATACATTGATCGGGCGGTTCACTACGAAACGCCCGCTCATAGATGATATCATGCAAGTCTATTTAGCACCAGGGCATTTTCAGGGACACGTGGTCATTGGAGCACGGAACCACAAGAGCGTCTTTATTCGGTTCCAGCTTGAGGCGGATTTTAGGAAGGCATGGAACCGCACTACGTGGACAGTCAATGACTCCATGATGCACACCTACAGATGGACAGCAGAGCAGACAGGGTGCTCACGTGAACATTTCCCCCACTCAGTCCCAGTATGGATCGGATTTCCTGGCCTACGTCCTCACTTATTCACACCCTCTGTCTTGGAGTCTCTCGCTATTGCGGTAGGCACTTTTATACGAGTGGACAAGGACATCCACCTCTTCAGTCATCTGGGCTATGCGAGAGTATGCGTTGAGATCGACTTACTCTCCCCCATACATCGCATGATACTCATCCGTAATGGGGACAAAATGATCAGTCAACCTATTGTCTACGAAAACCTCTCGCGATTTTGTACGCATTGCAGCGTATTAGGCCATACTCTTCAGACATGCCGCCAGAAGGCGACACAGGCTCCTTCGGCCACAGAGGAGGAATACCTCCCACCTATGGATTATAACAACTACATTGTCGCCACTAGCCCTACCAACCAAGGGCGACGTTCTTACGGGAGACCACCATTAGCCCCACATCCTATAGTGACATCGGCGCATCCCTCCGTAGTATTTCCTCCCCCCCTCGAGCTACTGCGACAGCTCAGCCCCAAGTGGCTAAAGCTGCCGCTCCTACTTCCCAGTGGGTGAAGAAGGGCGCTGCGAAGCACCCCAAAACCCCACAACGGGCCAGAGATGTCCCTTCTCGTAAGGGAAAAGAGGTCAGTTCCACACCACTGACCTCGAACACTTTTGCCCTTCTGGATGTACTCGAGGAGCCTCATACTAGGGACCTTCTGACGGATGGACGTACCTCTCCCCCTACCCGTCCTACCACTTCTCCTAGATCTACCACCGACCTTTCCACGTCCCTCCCTAGTATATCCTCCCAGGTTTCTCCTACCGCTTCGCCTCGCCACTCTTCCCCTTGGCCTACCTCTTCGTGTCCCTTGCCCCCTTCTCCACCTCACTCACTCCCCCACGCCACACCCCTCGTCCACTCTACATCTCCCCCCTCTCAGTCCTCTCCACTCGCCCCATCACCTTCTCCACCCCTCCCTCTCTCCCACCCCCCGATTCACCCCCTCCTTCCCCCCCGCCCCCCCATGCTCCCTCTTCACTACCCCCTGATCCACCCCCCCATGATCCTTCAGCACCACCTGATGACCCACCTCCCCCCACTCCCACCCACTCACCCCATCCCCCCGCTCACACACACCCACCTCTTGATTCCATACCCATCCCCACCTCCTCCCACATACCCCCCTCGCATCACCCATCTTTACCCTCAGAACAGATGGAGAGCTCGACAAATTGTCAAGCCACTCTCACTAGTTCGGAGGACAAGTACAACGAGACTAGTGGTCGGGATTCCACCGACGAGGAGGACGGAAAATCCCTCTCGGAGGAATCGGATATGAGTTCACCTCCCTACCCGGCACATCGCTCGGATGCATCATCTCCTTCACGTCGTACATACAACACCCGCTCTCGGGTGCGTCACGCGAGCCGATAGACTTATGATATCCAGCCTCGTTTGGAATTGTAGAGGGATTGGTAACCCTCTCACCCAAACTCACTTACTCTCTCTTATTCATAGGCACAACTTAGGCATAGTGGGGCTGCTCGAGCCGATGATTACATCGGACCAGTTCCAATTCATCGCGAGGAAGCTCGGGATGGATCATGTCTATTGCCATCCATCGAATAAGCTTTGGCTTTTCTAGAAGCAAGGCTATTCGATTGCATTCTTGGCTGAAGGGACAAATCCCCCTTTGACGTGCTGCATCCCCCAAAGCCCTACCTATTTACCATTGTGTATGCTCCGCATAGACACACCGAGCAGGAGGCCCTCTGGGAGGAACTCGCTCACCATATCCACTCTCACTCGCATCTAGTTGATCTACCTTGGCTTATAGCCGGAGATTTCAACTGCATACGGGACGCTAGTGAGCGCCAAGGGGGCTGCCCTCCACAGCTGCGCTCTATGCATGCTTTCAATGACTTTATACACGACACTTCCTTAGTGGAACCACCGACCATAGGAGAGAAGTGGACGTGGTGCAATGAACATCAAGCGGATGCGCGTATATACGAACGGCTTGACCGCTGTTTTACTAATAGTACCGCATTGATGCATTGCAACCTCACGGTGGAGATCCTCCCGAGACTTTATTCGGACCATACACCGATCCTCCTTCCAGACTCGAGTCATTGAGTCCGTAGACCACCATTTCGATTCCAGACTATGTGGTTGGAACATAGTGATTTCCAGAGCTACATACGTAGTCACTGGCACGGATCGATCTCTACATCTCCTATGGAAGTTATCGGCTCAGGAACCTCAAGCTCCACCTCAAATGGTGGAACCGTCATGTCTTTGGAGACGTCCACTCACCCGTTGAGGAACTTAAAAAGAAACTGGTCGATGTCGACCGACACCTACATGAGTGCTGGATAGATGACATGGGAGACTATCAGCTCCGTCTCAGAGAGCAGCTGGAGGATGCCACGCGACGTCAGGAGATTTTTTATCTCCAGAAATCACGTATCCAACACGCGTTTCTTTCACGCTTCGATCCGCCACAAAGCACGATCGAACTATACGACCCTACTCGAGACGCATGACCAGGACCTTGATCAGCTAGCAGGCGTAGGGGTGGAGTATTATCACTCCCTCCTCTCCTCGCAGCCCATTTTTATGAGCGAGGCCATTCTCTCCTCCATCCCCTCCTTGGTGACATACCAAGAGAATGCACTTTTGCTAGCCCCCCCCGACACGACCGTAGATCAAAGAGATAGTCTTTTCCTTGGGCCGTAACAAAGCCCCAGGACCAGATGGATTCACGGCCGAATTCTATATAGCATGCTGGGATGTTGTCGGCACTGACTTGGTACTAGCTATCAAGGAGGCGTTCCAACAAAAAGTCTTTGCAAGGAGTTGGAAATCCACTTTTTTGGCGCTCATTCCAAAAGTGGATACCCCAACTTCCTTCCGTGACTTTCGTCCGATCAGTCTTTGTAATGTGTGCTATAAAGTCGCATCAAAGATCATTACAAACCAACTTGGATGCTTCCTTGATAGACTTATCTCGCTAGAACAATGTGGCTTTGTCAAGGGTCAACAGATCCATGACAGCATCACACTAGTACACGAGCTAGCCCAGTCGATAGACACTCGTATTCCGGGCTCCAATGTCATCATCAAGCTTGATATGGAGAAGGCCTTTGATCGAGTTGAGTGGAAATTCCTCCTCGAAGTGTTACGGCGCTTCGGATTCACAGATGCATTCATCGCACTTGTTGATGCTTGCATTAGGGAGAATCACTTCTCCCTCTTGATGGATGGAAATTCTACTAGCTTTTTCACGGCTACGCGGGGACTCCGGCAGGGTGACCCCATTTCACTTACCCTCTTTATATTGATGGAGGAGGCCTTTAGCCGATCGCTCACACGGGCGATCAATTAAGGCCTCATCCAACCGTACTTCACGAAGAGGGGCTGCCAGATTCTTTCGCACTCCTTATTTGCTGATGATGCCATCTTATTTCTTAATGGATCTAAAAAGTCCATTAAGGAATTTATGAGTGTTCTTACAGTGTACGAGCAAGCATCCGCCAGCTCACAATGCTTCAAAGAGCAGCTTCATTGTGGGCCCCTCCACCACTATGAGGCGCTCGGAGATCATCCGGCATTTCACACAATACTCACGAGGACAGCTTCCGTTTGACTACCTTGGATGCCCTATCTTTCTCGGCCCTACGCGACATCATTACTTTGATGCCGTGCTAGGCAAACTGAGAAAGAAATTGGAGGGATGGAAACTTCGTTTCCTATCCTCAGGAGGGCGCATCCAACTCATCCGGCATGTCCTAATGAGTATCCCACTACATACCTTGGCGGTACATTCCCTGTCTCTTACGGTTCTCCGCTCTGTGGAACGCCTATGCACGCGCTTCTTATGGTCTGGCCACCTTGAGGGAGAGAGGCGTCATCATTGGGTTTCTTGGGAGAAAGTGTGTCGGCCGACAAATGAGGGGGGTCTAGGGATCAGACGCCTCTCGGACGTCCAAGACATGCTTCAAAAGAAACTTGTTTGGCGCATGCGAACCACTCACTCCCCATTGGGGACTTTTATTCTAGCCAAATATGGCGAATGGGCCCGGCGCGAGTCTGATATTAAAGGCTCCAAGAGGTGGCAGACGTGGCAGCGTCACTGGCTCGAGATGATTCATGTGACCCGTTGGCAAATCGGGCGAGGAGACATTAGCGCGTGGTATGATATTTGGCACCCCGACGCGCCACTTGCTTCCCATCCTCAGTTTGTACCACACCACGTGCGCCATCAGAGCCCAGTTGCTTAGAAGCAACACACCCCACCTGGGAGCAGCACGGTCTACCCTTGACACCTTCCTCGAGGTCCGCATAACGCCTCGACTCTCATTCTGATGATGCTATCTGGACTCTCACACCCCATGGCACCTACACGTGTCGCTCCTCTTGGGAGCATTACCGTGAGAAATTCCCCCACAGGCCTGGGGTCCGCGCATCTAGCATCCAGCGATTCACACGCGAGTCTCCTTTTTCTTTTGGAGACTCATACACCGAGGCCTCCCGACGGATGATCGCGTGACTCGCATAGGCTATTCCCTTAGTTCACAGTGCCATTGCTGTCCCACCCACCCTCACGCGGAGACGGTTGACCACCTCTTCTTCCACAGTGAGACAGCAGTGGCATGCTGGCGTCTCATTACCGATCGCCTTCAACCTCTTACCCCGTCTGAGTGTTTTGGCAAGTTTATCCTCTCGCCAACTCGCTCTGTACGGAGCCCCATCCTCCCCATCACCATAGCTTACCTGCTATGGGAGATTTGGAAAGGGCAAAATTCCTCTCGTTTTGCAGGTACACCCATGCGTGCAGCGGACATCATGAGACGAGTTCAGTTGTGGCTTCGGCGGATTCATCCTCTTCTGCCCCCCCGAGTCGGCCGATCAGAGTTCGCGTGTAGGCTCCTCCGCTCCATTGGGATCTCGGTGACCCCCGCTGTGACCCGCATCCAGTATCGAGTTATCCATTGGCATCCACCGTCCATAGGCTACCTCAAACTAAATGTAGATGGTGCGGCGAAAGGGAACCCGGAGGCGGAGGCATCCTCCGAGATCACACAGGGAGTTTCCTTTTTGCCTTCTCTTCCTTTTATGGTGTACAAACTAATACGGTAGCCGAGGCTATGGCGATACGTGACGGTCTCCTCCTCTGTGAGGAACGAAACCTTCATAATATCATCGTGGAATCGGACTCACAACTATTAGTTGATATGTTTCGTACAGGCACATGCTCTCAGTGGCGACTACATCGAGCGTGGAGAGACATCACGCGGTGCCGCTCGCGTATCGCGTGCTTTCGTCATCAGCTGAGATTCCACCCATGGCCCGAGGATGCCATCGGCTCGATCGTCTTGGCCTGCCCTCCCTCCGCACACGCCGCCTCTGCGTGAGGACAGGCCCGCGAGATTGGAGGATTGCTTGGAGCGCTGGCGTACGAGGCATGGACCGCGCCTGCCCCGACTAGAGCGTCACTGCGCACTACTTCCAGCACACATGACGACGGCAAAGACCCACCCCCACTAGAGCGCCGCCAAGTGCTACAACGACCTCGTGCGGCCGCCCTAGAGAGACGCCGACATACACTCTTCCCCGAGCGTCCGTGAGGTACCACCTATGTATCTTTTCTTTTCCCTAACTATGGGCGTGGACGAGTGGGATCCGCGTGTAATTGGGATATATATACTCGATCCAAGCCCACAAACATTGAAAAACACTACACTTTATAAATAAAATCTCCCTGGGTGGCATCCAGGGCACGGCTGGATCAGACTACGGGCACAACCCTAGGGTTGGCCGTACCCGGCACCATGATTTTTGCTAAAAAAAAATAAAAGGTCTATAAATGGGTTCTCCTCTTATTTTATAGTTGTTTTGAAATTGTTCACAATTTATCTAGGATTTTTCATGAGATAAAAATTATTATGAGTATACCTTACGAGAGTTAATTTATGACAAATATTTGATGATTTATTTTCTGTGAAACACTCCTAACCTAATAGGATAGGAAGATAGATACTAATAAGGTAAGTCATATGTTAATGTAAAATTAAAACCCAATATTATTCAGATGATGGAAATTATCAAGATCTGAATTCTTATCAGGTGGTTGTGTATATAGTTAATAATTCTGAGATGAATGAACATCTATATGAAGAAAAAGTCCTAATCTAGAGGAGATGAATTCCAAATTTATCCATTAGTGCACAAAAATACAAGAATAATCGACCCTACCACTACCGTAATAACTGAACTGTTTCTCCTGAAATTTCTGTGTTCCTTTGGTAGCTAGTGATATTTTCTTGGGTTTATTAATGAGTGATCTCTGATATTATTGCATAAACTTGTAGGGTAGAAAGGTGAGTGACATCACAGTTTATACTTATTCTAAAGTTTTATTCCAAAATATTTTCAGGAACACTCTAGGAATGGAATATTTGTTTGATCTATTAGTCCAAATATGTATAAAATAATTTATTAAATACTTTGTGACAGATAGGATACACTAATTAAACATCAGTATACTTACAAGGATGTAATTTAATATATAAACCATACGGAGGATATGTATCATTATCTTAAGATATATGTATATTTATTCATTGGATATTCAAACTGAGATGAGATCAATATAAATTATCTTCTTAACTATTACATAACTCAGAGAGTGATTAGATACAACAACACAGGTCTATTCTACACCTATTGTAATTAAATTTATTTGCTCCAAAAAATATATATTAATGTATAAAATAAACAACATTTCATAAATAATTCATAAATAAACATGTAAAAATTCATAAATAAACATTTATTACATTTAAAACTAGTACAGGGCTCAATATAGTAAATAATTTTTTTCATAAAAAATATAATTTAAGGTCACTGTTTATGAGTTGGAATTTGATATGATGTCTATTCAAAAGACTTACTAATAAAAAATGGTTTAAATCATTTTGTACTAATACTATGCCCGTGAATAAAAAAACTATTCCATATAACACGTATAAAGTATATTGTATCGACTTTAAAAATCTGATGCTTACTGGTAAAATATCTGAATAATTAATCTCAATATATCTTGATATACTATGGTGTCAGCTCAATATTTGTTTGCTAACTATTTTATCAGAATACAAAAATCATTTCAATTCATATTTTTCCATTTCCACAAGTAATTTGATTCAACTGAGTTCTCAGACGTTTAAGCGATCTTTAAAAATAGATCACAAACAAAAATTGAATGGGCCAGTAGAAACCGTTTTAGATTCATGAAATGATGTTAACCACAAATCTGCTTAGGTTGATGTGGATGATTTCACCTATTTTAGATAAATTTAATGTTTAAAAATCTATTAATACACATGATTTATTTACCATAAAATGAAATATTATTAAAATGAAATCATATGGATTGAGCATCATCAATTCATTCCTCTTGTTTCAAAATCCAGATCATTTTTTGAGTAAGAGTCGATTATAGAAGACCAAAGGAATTAAAATTACCAATCTATTAAAATATTACATTGATGATAAAATGATAGATGTAAAATATGACAGATTTTTACGAAAATATATCTTATAAACTAAAGAATTTATAACTACCAAAAACACCAAATATGTTTTTCAATGAACAAACATCCACACAAAGGCTCCATGGTATTGGTGAATGCAAGTGTGACTGTCTTTTATACTTTGTCCCATGTGAAATATTAATCATCTGCCCCCTGATAAGTCTATTTGTAGGATTTTTGGTGACTTTGGTATTAAAAAGATGTGTAATAAACATAGGATATCTCCTATAATGGTCTGCCAATTTTAAGTATAGGAGTGTTTTATGTGACGGTGTTCACCCATCAAATGGGACCAATAAAATTAATAGAAATTTTGATGAGAATATCAATAAGTATAAAAAATGATTCTTTGGTTTTACTTTGATAAGCTGGACTTGTGTTAATTCTATCTTCATTACCTTGCATTTAAGATATTTTTTCTCTTTGCATGTTTTTTCTTCACGAGGAATGAATATGAATGGATGTATGTATCAATGGATGGATATATTGATAGTAGATGGGGAATGGCTAGATGAATTATTGATGTTTGGATATACCATAGGCCAAATAATAGATGGATGGAAGGATGGTGGAGGGAAAGTGGACAATTGATAAGCCAAAAATAGGGATAAATTTTACACGATTTTAATTCCTTGTCGTTGTCAATTTTGTCTTATACAATAAAATTTATAAAACCTTAACATAAGATGTATAGAGATAAGTAAATGTATCGTCCAAGGGAAGCTAGTAAGTAATTTAATTTGATGATTTTCTTGATAATTCAACCCTAATTAGAGTTAATTTGATCTTCAACGAAGATCAAATCAACCTAATTAGACAAGGAAGTTAGAAAGGGGGGTAGAAGAGATGAGAGGAATAGAGGAAATATGGGGCTCTAAATTGAATTATTTGATCCAATTGAAAGGATCAAAGAATTCAATTAGAGATATTAAGAAGAAAATTTTGATTTTTTTTGGTTGGTTCTGTAGGCTTGATAACTCAGAAATAACTACTCCAATGGATAATAAAATGGAAAATTAATCTCCTAGAAATTTAACCCTTTTATAAGTTATTTTTCTTAATATGAACTTGGAATAGCTAGGTAAATCTCTCAATTTCTCCTCTCAATCCTATTAAGGGCTTTTACATGTCGCTCAAGCCAAGCGATTTAGAAGTTCAGACCAAAATCAAGAAGAACGATCAAGAAATTCAACTAACATCATCCAAAATACACCAAAAATTCAAATACAAATAAGGAAAAAGTACCAAACAGGTTGATCCAAGATGGAGCTCCTCGCTGTCTTGCAGTTGTGATAAAGCACCATCTAGAATGAGCTCCCCCTCTCAAAATTCAGCCTTTATAGTAAGGATACATGGTAAAAATTACCATTTTACCCCTACTTAGTTATTAATTTTTATCTATCAATGTAGGCTTGATCTGAATGATCTAAACATAATATAGAAAGAGGAGGTCAAGACGAGAAAATCCATAAAACAGTCATCTCAATCGGAGTTTAGGATCAAAAGTTATGAATAAATGAATTTAAACCAATTTTAGCCATTGGATTTAAATCCATTTATTTATTAATTTTATTTTAAAACATGCAATGATGTGTCGTCTTCTCATTGTCTGATGACTTTTGAACTTCAAGTGGCGGGTTCATTCTCGTTGCGCCACGTACCCCCTGGAGAAAACAAAAACAAAGAAAAAAATCAAAAGAGACGGACGTTGTACATTTTGAAACGCACTTAAATGTGTGTTTTTTGGCTGCGTTAACGAATCGCAAAATGCCACGTCACCTCCCGTGCGCGCGCGTTGTATGCGCCATGCGGGCAGTGAACTTACCTCTTGGTGGCGATCATCATCAAGCGCTGTCGGATTCTCATCCGACGGCTGAAATGAGGCGACATCGACCCCCGAAAAAATTGCCTGGACATTTTGCATAAAAGCTCTTTTTAAAATGTAAAATTGTCGTCGTATGCCGCCCAGAAGTATTTATGTACGTGCCCTTCCGCAGTCTCTCTCTCCAAATTTTTCTTGAAGTCACAAAAATACCAAGGCAATTTTCAGTTAGATCCCTGCAATATTTTCATAATTGGATCTATGCCCCTACCGAAACGACCAAGAGCTGTTTTTAGGGGTATACTTGCAACACAAATTTATGAAAAGCCCCTGAAATTTTGCAAATTACTTTGAAACTAGTTTTGCCTTACAAATATATCCTTTTGCTCTTTAAAAAATCATTTCTTCCTGAAATAAATCCCATAAAAATCCAATAAAATCCTTAAAAAATCCTAGAAAATTTCAGAATATTACAGAAAATTTAGTAATTCATCCCCACACTAATTAATCTCAAAATTAAATTTTAGACCTGCCATTTTTGTTTAAAAATAATTATTTCACGCTTAAATAAATCCCAGAAAATTCATAAAATTAACAGAAAATTAGGGGAAAATCAGAAATCACTTGGAAACATTAATTACATGTAAATATATGACAAAACCCCCATTTTAAACTCTTTAAATGCATAAAATTGTGCTAATAGCACGAAATAAAGACCGATATTAGGGTGTTATCAACAATGTTGACATTAACTCTGACTTGCACATTTTCATGCCCCTTAATGTTTATGTTTTCCTGGCAGCACACTATCAGTCACCACATTGTCCCATCACAGAACATTGTTTAGGCATAGGTTCTTGAAAAAAAATCACGGCTCCCTAATGGAATGTTTATCCGATCCATTCTAGATCAATCAAATTGGTACATAAATTGTAACATGGGAAAACCAAGGAAAACATGACTTGTTGGAATAACCTAGTGATCTACCAATATTGTAATTAGGATCATTGTAAAAAAATAAGCTATTAAGTAATACAATTCGGATGTTCCATCTTCTTTATCATTTGGAAGAGAAGAATCAGCAGGAAAGGAAAACAGTGCATGGATAGAAATTGGACCTCAATTGGAATGACATGAATATTATTAAAGCCTATAATTTAGGGTATGATGACAATATAGTTTCTTGTGATCAGAAGGCTCTGCAATAAGTGGTTTTAGCCCAAAAAAACATTGGTTTGATAGCTTCTATCATACGTTTCTAAAATGGTTCCTCCCCACTTATGAACAGATGCCCACGCAGACAGAATATTAATTAAATTAAATCAAAAGGCTTTGGCTTATCCAGATAAATTCATTTATAAATTTCTCCATGCCTTGTTTCTAACGAGTAACAAGTACAAATAATCATCCTGGATACAAATTGATGTGGGAATGTAGTCTTATCCCTGTGATCTAGTGTTCTTTATTTATTACTTTGACTTATCTACATACCTCATGAATCTTCATCTTTACTCTGATCCTCAAGTCACAATATCAGAACATTTACTTGAAAATAAAACCAGTAACCTAAAGACAAAATGAAATAGAAAAGTTATGGAAAACAATCATCCATTCGTAATATGGAGATAATCAGCATTGATGGCTCTGAAAAATATTTTTTGTATAAATATGTAACCTTATTCCAAATGTAACCATTGCATGTTATATTAATCCTACACTATTTAAAGTTAAATTATTAGTCATATCTAGTATACATTTGCATATAATAAAATATCGTCATCTTATAAAGTTTTCTTCCTTTAATTTAAGAGTTTAAGTTTGAATATTTTAGGAAAAAATGCACATTTACACAATTCCACTAGAGCTTGAAATAGTTATACAAAGTAACTTGCCAGGCATTTGGTTTGTGTCCAATAATAAGAGGTTTTTATGTTGGAAAGATGGTCGGGTGGTTCAAGGGGTAGCATTAGATTAACTATGTAATTTTTTTTACGAGGCCCTAAAGTGCCACTCTTTCTGTTTTTACCTAAAAAATAAAAATTGATGTTATATTATAAAAATAAAGAAGAGAGAAAACATGTTGCCTGTATAATGGGTTGCGTCCTTACCGAGAGAGAAACTGGATAGCATGCTAGTGCACTTCAACTTCTGAATCTGAACCTTCATTCTCTGCTGCTCTCTGTGCCACTTCATTTACTTGCTCCTATTTTTGGCCCTCTCTTAAAGTTTCACCTTCTGTATTTTAATAAAATTACTTATTAACATTAAGATAATTCTGAATACAAATTGTAACATGAAGATAAATCTTCATTGACTGTGTAACGTTAAGTCAGAACCCTGGTATGGAGAAATCTCTACTGTGGAATGCATAATATGATTTTGTAAATCAAAGAGCGGCTTATTTATCCATTCATTAAAAAAGAGTATCATATATAAAGACCAGATGCATTCTGCCCCAATGACTATGGCTACTTGTGCATCTTTGGCAGTGGCTTTGAAGCAAGCTGCCTAGACCATCTTGTGAAGTTATAAATATTTTAATGATCAAAGGATTTCATCTCAGACTGATCTTCATTCGGCCAGGCTACGGTGTCCTCTGAAGTGTTACAGCTGAGATGAAGTTTGGCAGCCAATCAGTGACTCTGAATAAGTAGCCCAGAAATAAGCTCAATTTTGCCACAATGGGTAGGGTTGCACACGAGCTGAGTGACAAACATGTTGTATATACGTACTAAGTGAATTTATATGGTAGAGCTAGTATACCCAAGATTTGAGGAAAAGAGTATTTGGAGATATGAAAAAATGATTTATATAAGTACCAAGAGTGATTTGACACATATGAATGAACTGATATATAACTGCAAGGATATCAAAAAAAAAATCTTAACGCGAGAGGTATCACTTATTTAGGATTTATTTGGTTCCAACTGGGGCTTCCAATCATCTGTAGATAAGAAATGCTCCTCTATAAATTGTAAATACAAGTACTTCTTTTTAATCTTCTCTCAAACACTCGTCTGATCAATACATTGATTGAATCAGTCAGGAAATATAGGATTATTCTTGAAGCTGTTTCACAAGGCCAGGTATAGGTAGGACATTTAAGTAATGAAGAGAGAGGAGGGAAAATGGGTTTTAACACATAATGCACGTTACATCTTTTCCACCCCTTCTCCCCTATTTTTTTCATTGCAAGGGATTTTTTCTTCTCTCTCACTGTCACACACTCTTTCTTTTCAACGTATGTTTTATAACTTTCTTGCGGGCCATATATCCGTATCTAAATCCTGGCCATTGGATGTGCATGATTAATGGTAGTGGAGAGATGAGAGACTGAGATAGTCTACACGTTGAGTATTAGCTTCCTAGGACCAAAAAATATCTTCCAAAGAATCTTTTAACCTCGGCTGCTTCAGCCCATTGTCTTCACCTCTAGCTCCCAGCCCTTCTTTCTTAGTTACCCAGAAGCTTCGAAGGACAACTCAATTAACCATCCAAAAACACCCCAAGTACTGCACAAATAAAAACCTATTATTTTCACTTAATTAATCTAGCTTGCAGTTATTTCAATTCAAATTGCTTCTCACTTTGTTTTTAGGACTTGGAGCAAAAACCAGAGATCAATTCAAAGCTGCTAATTATTGAGTCATGCGCTCAAACCTCCCTCTATTTCTCTCTACCTCTCTCATCAGACAATTTACGACGTCATAGAAGTTCTCCACAAAGATGGCCGAAATATCTACATCACAGCCATACCCACAGCTAAAGAGAGAGTGAGAAAGAAATAGAGAGAGAGAGAGCCTTGCATTCAAGTTTCTTGACTATCCTGCCCGTGCTTCGTCTGTTGCAGAGGTCAAAGCAGGACTGGGGGTGTCGACCGAGGAAGACGAGGCGGGGGGCCGTTGCGGTGCCTCACGTAGGTCGAGACGGTCGATCATGCGTGAGACGGTGGAAATGCCATTGTTGATCTCTCTCCTCACATCTGAGCCCAGCTGGTCCGCCACTGTTGACCCCCGCGAGAAGAGTCTCTCCTTCCAACCACGCGTGCTCCTGCTTATCGTCTCCCTGTACCTGAAGCATATCACAACTGTCAAATTTGAACTGCTCGACGATCCAGCACGAGTAAATCTGGCTCACCTCATGGAAGCCGCGTTGAATTTTGACTTGAGGGACTCGGTCAATGACTGATGTTCTGACGGCCCGGCCTCGTCCCGCTCTGGGCCTGGCGGCTGCATCAGCTGGTGTGGTGGCGGTGGCTGCGGCAGCGGTGGTGGTGGTGGCGGTGCTGCTGAATGCTCCTCGGTGGTGGCCGAGGCGGCGGTGTGCTCGTGGGGGTCGCTGGGAAAGAGGAGGAAGTGGGTAGGGAGGAGGCTGGCGCCACTGTGGCGGCGGCGGCCCTCCCGGCGGAGTGCCACATGGCGTGTCCTGCCCATGGCGGCAGCTGCTGCGAGGTGCTGCATGATTCGCTCCTCCAGCTCTGCCTCACTTGCCCCCACCGGCAGCTGCTCAACCCAGTCAAAGGGTTGCTAGTCATGATGTCGATCTTGATAAATGATGATGACAGCTGAGCTGTTGTCGATGATGATGATGGTGGTAGTGATGACAATAACAAGGGTGATGATGATGCTGGTGATGGCAATCGTTTCTAATAACAAGAAGAGGATGAAGTTGAAGGGTGTGATAATGATGATGAGGGATGGTTACGGTGACAATCATTATGATAATGTTGGATGATGTTGGGAAGAGATGATGAACTATGTGATGCAGTAGGATGGGGGGTGGTGAAGGATGATCACGATACAAATAAAAAATGCTGGATGATGATGATGGTGCGGATAGTGATGAGAATGATGACGATGGACGGTGGTGATGATGATTATGTCGGTGGCCAATATGGGTGAGGCGAATGGCTTACATGCTGTAGTTCAAAGTCTCCAACGATGGGATGATGGAACAAGGCTGTCGCAGTCCGGGGCCTGTTGACCCTGAGGCTTCTTTCTCGCTCCACCACTTCAAGGAGCTCTTGGCTGAAGCAAGAGAGCAACATAGAGAGAGAATATAAAATGAAGAAGAAGAAGAAGATATCAAATTTCACTCTGGTTGCACTCTATAGAGAGAGAGAGAGAGAGAGATTGACCTCGCTGGATCCTTTAAGACGATAGGTTGCCAGCACATCGGGCACTGTGAGCTCCTCTGGCACCTGCTCATATATAAAAGAATATACATGAACCATCGTATCTTCATTAGCATAGAAACATGTCTGTCGACTAAAGAAACTAATTGATATTAATGCACGATGTGCAAAAATAAAAAATTAGAAAAAACTAGCTCAAGAAGATTTGCATCTTTCCCAACAGTGATCTCAGTCTCTAGAAGAAGCTGTAAACATCAAACGATTCAATCTTGGAGAAAATTTGGAGAAAAACGGAATATAAATCAGCCTCCAGTACCAAAAACAGATAACTTTAAAAACCACGAATCATGTCTAAGAAGAGCATCAATGGACCATGGGAATGATTATAGATTTCTGATTCAGATAAAAAAATGTTATATTTTTTATATTAATTAATGACGCGAAATGATCCGGGGGTAAGTCATGGTTCGATTTGCCATCTTCAAATAAACCACCAAATTTTCCCGTTAAAATTAAAATAGAATGGAAGGTATTAATGGAAAAAAAATAAAGCGGAGACATGTATGTATGTAATATGCAATTCGTGATGACAGCATGGGACAGAATGACATTTAAATGAACCATCAATGAAATTCAATCAGAAATCGACAAATGAATATGAATGTCATCACAACCATTCCAATATGCACTGGAGATGAAACTCGTGTTTGCATCCAGTCACCTGCAGCAAGTTAAACAAGAAGGGAATCAGCTTCATCGGGCAAACTTAATTTAAAAGCTGAAAAAATATAGCAAGAGAATCACCGTTGAAGGATCGCTGTCGCAGAAATTCTCAAGGCAAATGCTGCAAGAGTCATCACAGGCATCTTGGATGCCTCCTTCAACAAATGCGGCAGCCGATGAGAGCTTCTCCATAATCTCCGTCTTGTCCATAGATCAAACAGTAAAACCTAAAAATGAATTTGATCAGGTACCAAAAATTTGTCTTCTTAACGCCGAAGAACTCTAAAAACTTATCACAAAAGACGCAAAAACTTGGCCCCAGTCGATGAAACTCAGACGAAAACGACTAGGCCTCCAGTTTCAATATCGGATTATTCTGAAAGTATTAATAATGGTCTACGTATAGTAAACTTCGAGCCGAAAATCCATCGCTACGTAGAACAATCAATAATTTCTATAAACACCCTTCAGATCGTTCACCGACAACCAAAAAACCCAAAAAAGAAACTCCAAAACAGCAACGATCTGAACGAATCGATCCTTATCGAAAGAAAACTAATAATCACATCTTGATAAATAAAAAATCGCCATCGACGCAAAGAATCGGACATGAAAAACGCGGTCCGTCGTCCCAAGGTGACCACGCCCAAACCCAGATCGGATAATCGCGGAACCGATCGAAAGGAATTAAATTAGGGGGCAAGACCTTGCGTACAGGGCGCTACTCCGCCTCTTTTCCAGAATACCCACCAAACCTTTGCCCCCGGAAAACAACATACGATTCTTAAAACAAACCCATCATCGAGAAATGAGATCAAATTCGGAATTTTTTCGCTCACCTTCAATTCAAGATCGAACCCGAGCCCTCGGTTTTCCCTGCACCACCGATGTAATCAATCAACTGTGGCCCCGCCACCGTGGTCGGCGGACACCGCGACTTCGACAGCGATGCCCCGACGAGCAACACGACGCGCTTCTCTCTCTCTCTCTCTCCTCTCTCTCTCTATCTCTCCTCTCTCTCTCTCTCTCTATCTCTTCACTCTCTTGTTCGAGATGGTAATCCAGGGAAGTAGAATATTCCCATATATATCTTTCTTACCCATATTTTATTTAAGACCCTATCAAACCATTACATTATAATTCTACCCTATAAATTTATATTATATATTATATCTTTAATGATTTCAATAGCAAATATTATAGTAACGGCCCTACTTTATTTAAAAATTGTTTTTTAACCTTATACTTGTGTATTTTACATCCAAGGGTTGTTCGGAAGCTGGTTAAACCTCTGAATTGTCAGCTACGTGAGTAGTTTAATTTGTTTACGAGACAATACTTGAGAAAAGTATCTATAATAGTCATAAAGTACGTTTTGACCCTAAAGTTGTGTATTTTACGGCCCAATGTCTTCGGGGGCTGGTTAGACCTCCGTAGGTAAGCTTAACCGCCTCAATCAAAGTCGGATCGGGAGCCCATCGTGCGACACGTGGCAGTCTGATGAGCCGCCCGAGGCCGTCTCAACCGCCGTCTCCCTTGACCTAGTTACCCTACCCGTGGCATTTTTAAAATCGAAAATTACATGATTTTCAAAGTTTCACAGATGTCATTTTCAGAAGTATAATTTCAAAAGTCGACAATTGAATATTTTTCAAAGCTTTATTCCGAAACTGCATAATTTCGAAAAGAAAAAATACAAATCGAAAATATTCAATTTTTAAGGATTTATTCTGAAAGACATGATTAACAAAAATAAAAAAGTATATAATTTTCAAAGTTTCTAAGATTTCGATTTGGACAGAATGATTTTCAAAAGTCCAAAATTATACAATTTTCAAAGTTTCACAGATAATATTTTGACAGACAGTTTTTAAAAATAAAACATTACATAATTTTAATTTTTTACATAATTTTTAGGGCAAACATAATTATCAAACATTAAAATTATACTATTTTCAAAGTTTTACAGATTATTTTGACAGAGAATTTCAAAACTAAAATTTTCATAGTTTTCAAAGTTTCATTGATATTATTTCAATGTACATAATTTTAAAATAAAATTTTCAAAGTTTCATAAATATTATTTAAACAGAACTTACTTTCAAAAATAAAAGTTACATTAATTTCAAAGTTTAAGATGTATTGTTTCGACAAACATAAATTTTAAAAAAAAAATACATAAATTTCAAAGAGTTATAGATATTTTCTATTTATCCAAATAATATCACCACTTTAGTATCATTTATCTTATCATATATGGAGAGAAAGAGGGAGAATGTCATTTCTAAAAACTCATTAATATATACAGAAATAGGTCCATTCAATGAGAATCTAGACAGTCTATCCACGCCTCCAAATTCCTTTGTATAGGATGTTTTAATCTATAATACTCTGAAACCTTCTTTGTTGTGTCAACACGTTAAAGAAGGAAACTACGTATTGTGAAATATCATGTTAACAGAAAATATGATTTCTAGTCTTGAGAAAAACCGAACATAGCCATCGTATCGGTTCATACCATAAATATTTACTAACTAGTGAACTTTGACTAAAATTAGAGTTGGACTTTAGTGTAACATTTTTCCAAGTTGATCTCCTCAGATGATTGATCTAATGAGTATCTTCAAAGTCAACTTAACAAAAGAAGTTGAAAAATCTTAACAATTGTCAAGGTGAAAAATAAACCAGCATGATAAATGAATCCCAAGTCAATTATGACCGCATTCTTTTGAGTCCAATGAATATAGAATTGTGACAAATAAATATGAAATGAAATTTAAAAATTGAAGACTAATTCAAATCATCATATTTTGATGATAAACAAGATAGATAAAGGTGATAAATTGAATGAAGGTTAGACAGTAAATTTTTACAGTAGACCACACACAGAGTCACCATCTGTAGAGACTCAATGTCAAGTGCGAATGTGTTTGGTTTATTTTTTACTCCATAATATCTCTTACGTGATAGAGACTAGGCTATCCAAGCTTGAATTCCAACATGCAGATGTGAGTTTCATGAAATTCGCAGTCATTACCTCTTCTTATAAATATTCACTATGTTTGATGGCGCAGCGCCAGCAGCAGCACCAGAAATGTCTTTGGAGACGTCATCATCGTCCCCGGCAGCTCCGGCAGCAACCCCGGACACGTCTTCGGAGGCGTCACCGTCGCCCCCGACATCGCCAGCCATACGTGTTCAGCCTGTTCGACAAGCCAAGGCGACGGTACGCACGCCCGGATTCAAGTATTCCGGGTAACGAACCCTTTATCTTCGTCTTTACGTCTTCGTTTACCCGCTGTTTTCAGTCTCGTATTTCGTCGTTCGTGTTTTCTTACGCACTGTGATCACATGTACGGAGGGAGGTTCGACCCTATAAGGATCTCCCTTGCTGTTTACTCCTTTGGTCCTAGGCCATAGGATGTCCTTCTATTGTGTCTTTGAGTTATTTTTGGTCTAAGCAGGTCACCCCACTTCCCCCCAATATAAGGGAAGAGGGTTGCCCTAAACAGAGGCATCGATGAATTTTGAGTGAAGTTGTTGTTTTCAAAGTTGGTTTCTTCACGATGAGTTAGGGTTACGACCAGGAAGAGGAAGGGGAAGAAGGAGGAGAGGAAGGAGCAGAGGAAGAAGTGAGAAGAAAAGAACTAGGTTGGAGAAGAAGAAAGGGAGTGGAAGCCACTCTTACCCGGAGGCGCCTGCAGCCGCCGCCCGCGCCCGACGAGCTTGGGGCCACCAACACCAACGTGAGCCTGCCAGGTACTCGGACCGCCAGCCCGACCGGTTGCACCACGGGTCGCCATCGCTGAGGCGACCGTTGCTCCTGCCAAGATACCCAACCTCGCACCCCTTCCAAGCCGGAGACGACCCCCTCCCACACCTACTGGGGCTCTGCCGGAACACCGACGTCTCGGCCGTTCCCCCTCTGCTCGGAGCACCTGCTGTGCCCGCCCCCGGACGCGTTACTCCCTGCCGCCACGCACCGTGCGGAACCGCACGATGAGACTACCGATCACGGAACGTGACACGGCCTGCACCCAGCCACGCAGCTGATCCGCCCAAGGCCTGCGGCACGCGCCCGGGCATCCGCTCCCACACCGACACTCGTCGGCCTGCTGTTCAAAATTTTGGCGACGACGCATCCGAGCCCGCCGCGAGCTTCCGCCGCGCCGGACAGCCCGGCCCATCCACGCCGTTCGGTTCGCCGCCCTCCGTGTGGTACATCCCCGGCGCGCCGTGGTCTCCCGCAACACCGAGCCTTCCGTGCTTTCGCGCCTCTTCACGCGTGCACCAACCCGTCCCAGGATGACGGCCCTCAGTCCCACCGTATTGACCGCGGTTGCATCTGCACCGTGGCGGTCATCCACCCGGGTTGACTGTTGCCCTCACCCTCCGATCCCCTGACGCCCCACGGCTCCTGATCGAGTCGGGCTTCGCCCGCGCTAGCCGCAGCGCCCCAGCACCAAACCGTGCCAACCGCGCTGCCTGTCCCGCTGCACTCCGCGCCATCCAGCGCGACCACCGCACCTCGACCGTGAGCCTCGCCGTCGACCACGGGCCGTCAGCTCTCTTCTCTGCTCGTGACCGAGTTATTACGTCACGGACGCCCCAAGGTACGGTGCCCTGTCCCGTCCTTTATTTCTTGCAGTGCGCTCTCGTTTGCCTCCACCGCGCTCGGGTTAGACGTAGGTGAGCGCGTGAGGTTGAGTGAAAAAGCATCACTGTTGTGCATCTTTCCTGGTTTGGGAACGAGTCGGTTCACCCGCCACGTGTGAGCAATCTCCGGCGGGAGTTATCCTGTTCGGCGCCGTAGCAACCTCGTCCATCTGGACGAGGGTCAGGAGGTCCATCTATCTGTCCTTGGGCGACCCCGTCGATCCCGAGGCATCGGCTTCCCACTGTTAGTCAGCAGCTGCGCGTACGATATCCCTGACCGAGCATTTCATCGTAGGTCTACCCATAGGACACCCGTACCAGACGCCCACCCTTGAGTGGGCGTCGTGCACTAATACTTATGACACCGAGTACGAACCCCTCGGCGACGGCTGGACTACGTCCTCGACGTTGTCCTGCATCAATGTTTCTAAAGATTTGCAGGAAAGAATGCACACGGGGATGGAAGAGGAAGAGAATATAGTCTAGGGAAAGTGATTGGGCTAATGGAGAGTAGAATTTGAGATGGAAATCAGACTAATTGGGCTATATGATATCTCTTGAAGGCTAGGGGTAATCAATGTAACCCTAGCCAATAGAAGGATGAGAGGAACATAGAGTTAGGAATGAATAAAGCCAGGGGATCCTCCAAGCCGATTTTTTATAGTAAAATATGTATGCTATTTGCATAAGTTTTTCCCAATGTACTATCTCTTTAGCTTTATAAAGAGAGGTTACCTTTGAATATACAGTCAACATGCATGTCATAGAATTATATATTGAAATTTATTGTAGAAGGATAATCGATTCTATTTTATAGAATTGGAGTAATTTAATCACTCAATGGACACAATATGATTTGATTAATATTATTTTAATTCTTTAGTTACCTCTCAGATAATATTCTATACAGCACGAAGCCAATCACACATTCTACATCTCATTCAATATTCATTGATACATTATATTCATTTTTATGAAAGTAAAACAATTATAAAATAAGTCTACCAATAAATAAAATTGCTAAGGGAATTATTGTGAGATGAAAATGCATTGATCATTAGCATTTTTAACGTGTTCTAAATAATCCTATTCGAAGGATACTTAAGAAGGACATCAAAATATTCATAAAGGGTAACACTTTCTAGCCCCGCTGATTTGATGAGCATGGCCAACACAGTAGCTGGTAATGTGAAGACATTAAAGATATAGCGTGTGCTCTTTGGGGAAAGATTACACTAAATTGATATGTATAAATCTCTAAATAGAATTATACCAAACACCCATCAGGTTGATTCATGTCACAGTTGTGTCAGTGGTCCTTAGACCTGAAACATCAAAGACACATTGTGGATGGATACATGCTTTGAGGATTGCGTATGAATAACTAATCATGATACTCAAATCATACCTAGCTCAGATGCATGAAGAAGTCCACGAGGATTGTTATGTGATCAAGATGAAATTGTGTGTCATCAGTGTAACATGAGATTAATTCAATAAATAAGACGTAGCTAAACCCCAATCCAAGGGAAGTGGAAATGTTATGGAAGGTGTTCTCCAATTGATTCCTCCATGCATAAGTACTAACTATATAATGACGATTAGAGTTTGATGGTAAAGTATAATACATTAATTTTAGAGTATCATGTAGATGAATGATTATACATACATGGTAACCAATAATGTTAAAAATCCCATGACAGAGATGACGTAGACCTTTGTATATTCTATTTCACAAGATGTACATTGAACACACAATGGGGAGGCTGATGGATATTATGTGGCCGTCAAGCCAAATCAAACCACCATGTTTTATTTAAGTTCATTGAATAAAATATTACGTTCATCATTATTCTAGTGTGATTTTTATAATGAAGTTCATGAATACATGCAATAATCCTACTTGTCTGAATTATCTAGATAGAATAGCACTAATTGATAATACTTATACGATAAGTATAATTGATCATGTGGCTATTAGAGTGGTGACACTAAGGATAGATACTGGGTGCTCTTCAGAGAAAGAGTTTACTAAATTGGTTTGAAGAATCCTTGTGGAGGACCATCTGGAAGACCAAGCTCGAGTTCGTCAACAACCGCACCGTGAAGCCCAAGCCGTCACGAAGAACCCAAGATTTAATTATCAAGATTGACGACCGGTCTCTAGAGCTGTTTACTTTATGCACATTGTCTTGTGGATTTTATGAAGGACCCTCGTGCTTTGGGCTCCCTGCGTCTTTTTGTGTGCTTTGGTTTTTATCAGGACATTAGGGGAATGTCCGTGTTGGGACATTTCCCTAATTTGGATTAGGTCAACCCCCTACCCTATATAAGGGAAGGTACGCCCAAGGGACCATTTGAAAGTCTTATTATGAAAAACTTGAGTTAGTCAGAAAAGAATATAATCTACTTTTATCTCATTTTTATCAGTTTCTTAGTTTGGGAATATTTAGAAAATTACCCTCGCGTATGAGGGTTCCCCCTAGGAAACCCTATCTGCCGCTGGCGACTGATGCCGCTACTCCCACTCGCCAGTGCCGTCATTGTTAGGGCCGTCCGATTCAATCTGCCGTCGCCCAAAGTTGTCTGCCACCACTGTTCGTGAGTGCCGCCTTTGTGGGGTTGTCCGATTCAAGCCATCGCCACCCGAAGTTGTCCTCCACCACCATTCGCGAGTACCGCCTTTGTTGGAGCCGCCAGGTCCGAGCCACACCCGCATTGAAATCATCGTGCCACCAGCTATCACCGTACCTTACCGCCCACTGCACTATCGTCTATGCACTGCCAGCTGTCATCACGCCGCCTGCAAGTGCACCTCCAACTGACTGCTCTCAGCGTCCTCAAGCCCCATGTTTCCATGCCCCGCACCATCCCAACCCGCATCGACGCACCCCACACTATCGCGCCTAGCACTACTGCGTCCCCTGGCCGCCATGCATCCACATCAATGCCGACGCAGCTGTTGCCACCTGTGCTTGTACCCGTGATCTCCTGTCCACTAGCACTGATGACATCCCGACAAGTCGTGTCATTCTTGACCTCTTCCGGAGTTTCCCACTTGCTTCCTCATCAGAGACAATCACGACCCCCCTCGAGCATTCGGATCTTGATCCGCAGGTCACATTTCTCTCCTTCCCCCTTTTCTAGTATTATTACCTACGTCTGTGCCGTCCTTACCTACTCCTTTGTCGGGAAATTGTGAGTCGTAGGTTTAGCCACTAACTCGAGAGATAGGGAATTTGTTCTCAATGTCAGTCATGTGTCTCTCTCGACGAAGGTCATGGATGGCTGTGCACAGTGATTGTCCCCCACCCCATCGGTCTTCGAGCTGGTCCATCGGGTTATTGGGAGCCTGTCCGCTACCCTAGAACCCTCGTGTTGCTTATCCGATCTACCATCCTAGGTTAGTGGTTTTTTTTCATCATACTTTCTCGTTGATTTTTAATACGAAAGCATCATCCATCCACGCTTGCATCACATATTATCTCTCCCTTCTTGTGGTCTAACACAAGCCGCTTGATCTCGGCCCGTTGTGTTACATCAAATCCCTTGATGGTATTATACCTAAACATCAATCAAGTAGATTCATGTCATGGTTGTATAAGTGATCCATTGACCTGAGACACCAAGGACATCTCGTGGATGGACGACTACATTTTTACAACTTACTAGTTTCTTAACCATGAGATTCAAACAAGTCATAGCTTGGATGTAGTAAGAAGCTCACAGAGATGATAGAGTGGTCAAAATGGGATCATCTGCCCTCGGTATAAAAGGAGATTGACTCAATGAAGATGATGTAGCAAATCTCTGACCACGGCATTGGAGAAGGCATCTCCAATGATCCCCGTTACACATTAGTACTAATCGAATGATGGATTAGGGTTTGATGATCAACCATACCCTAAGTTGTTTGAGAGTCTCGTGTGGATGAAGGATTATATGTATATGGTAACCGATAACAATAATTGTTCCATGAGAGAGTTTGAGCAATACTCGATATCTTCTAGAGCATGAGGTGTAGCTTGGCATCTCACGGGCTGGAAACATAATCTATCGATTAGGTTAAATCGATCCTTAGTTAATTAATCTATATGTTGATATAGTTAATTAATTTAGTAGGCCACTAAAGTTATTAAGATCATAGGGGCATTGGTGAATATATTTTACTTAATGGGGTTTTGAGAAAAACTTGACTGAAATATAAATAGGGAAGGGACACTCATTTTAAGCACCGAAGCTAAGCAGAATTGGGAGCCCCCCTTTCTCCACTCTGATCTCTTCTCCACTCAACCAAGGAGAGCGTCTTAATGGTGAGAAGATCTTGAATATTTTGAAGAAGATTTAAAGAAGTGCAGATCCCAGAGCAATGTAATCACGTTGATACTTCTAACGGCCAAGCACGTGAACGACTTCAGAACAATATCAGAGTGAGAAATTCAATGGTGGAACATGTTCCCCATAAGGTATATGCGATATATGATTTTCAATATTGATGTAGAATTGATTAACGCTTCTGTATTCATGGAAACTTATTTTCCATGATTGAACCAAGGCACAAAACCCAACAGTGGTAACTCAATCTATTGAATGGGTTCAATTAATCCTTAATTAATTAATATATTAGGTTAATTTAATAAATGTCATTGAGAAAATAAAGTTATTGACTAGTTTGATGCCGGGGCCTAAAGGGTCACACAAATAAGATTTTGGATATTGGTGGGATATACTCTAACTTTGGGGATTTTTATGAAAATTTCTTGGGGACAAGGAATTTTAAAAAAATTCTATAGACTTCCATAAACTTCTTATGAAATTTTCCTAGAGAATATAAATAGATGGGGAACCCTATTTTGAATATTGTGATAGGCCTTCTTTAGTGTCATTACGTCTCTTCTCTGTTGTGTTTCTTAAGGGCTGCTTCTATTGAGATTGGACGACAAACAAATCTAATCAAATTTCTAGTGTCATAGTTTGAGGAATGATAAGGAGATCCAAATATTTGAAGATTGTATGGTTATGTCTAGATCCAAACATCTGAATGACTCAAATAGACTCATATGAGAACCAGTAAGTCACATAATTTGACCTGTGCAACAGTGATATGGTCATCTATGTTTTCACTTTTAAGAACTATATTCAATTCACTCTTTCACTGCACAATCAATTTTGAATTGTTGACCAAAGCCATGAAACCCAAAAATTATTTCAGCCATTCTTATTCCTCTTAGTGCCCTAATTTTTAGCACCTCAATTGATAAGTGTATAATATCATCACATAGTATTTGATATATATTTTTAATATTGAACCATAAGTTTTTTTAATCAAGTATAAATCTTTATACCTGCTTTGAAATCATTCCATGAAGGAAGCCAATATATTATGCCAAAATGCTCCCTGATAAAATTAAACTAATCAAGTGCATATTTTTCTTAATGAAGAGAGATAATGTAAAACTAATATCTAGTTATGATGGTGTTACGGGTATAAAAGCCATGCAACTCAGTTTATCCATGCTTCAGTCTTAGTAACTTCAGTAATCTGTAGAATGCTCTCATAAATATTAATTACTCAACATAGTAATTTGGAGTTAACTGCTAATTTTACTCTCTTACTCTCACATAATCACTCAACGAAGTAATTATGTTGAACTTTAATTAGGCCTCTTATTTGTATTTGATAATAAAATATAAAGTAGATTTTTTTTGATATGCCATATTTGAAAATTTATTTTGTTATAAAATTATGAATTTATGATATTTAATATAAAAATACATTCGTATTTCAAAAGAGACTATTTTATGAGTCAGAATATTATTTATTTAGTTAAATATTTTTAGTCTCTAAAAAAAATGTTATTTGGATTTAATTTTATGGTCCACTTGCAGTAACCTGATTCTTTGTATTTTTCTGAATGAATCTGACTCTTTGTATTGTGACCAATCACTGGCTACGATGAATGATCGGTGGTGATCAATCTATGGATATGATTAACTATGTATCTCAAATAACCTTTCATACACCTTTTATTAGGGAAAACACACAAAAAATACAAAAAATATTGGACTAAATAAAAGACAATACAATATAATGGATAAATGCATATTGATACGTAGTAAAAGTGACTTAGCAAGACAAAAATGAACCATACATTAGGTTTAAATATGTCATTTAAAGATTCTAGTTTATACATAAATATTTATAATTTCCTTACAAGCATAGAGCCAGTAAGAATTGAATCCACATAGAGAAAGTATTCAAGAAGTGAATTTTATCTTTGATTTCTATTTTTTAGGATTTTATATTGATTTTAGCAAAAAAATCTAATTTAACGAAAGAAAACTAGACAAAAAAATATTTATAGGAAGGCCAGAAAATATTAATCCAATTTAACATGATTTATTCAGATTTTATAGAATAATTTTGAGAATTTTAATCTGACTTTATAGTAGAAAATAATAATTAATGCTAATTTTAAAATTCCTTAGTCGACACTTTGGGAGTGCCGGGTGATGGTATACAGAGATGGACATGAGTGGAGTGGAGGGGATGAAAGAGATACCATGTTGTTTTGTGACACAGATGATTGCGAATACATGCCTATGAATGGCGGAGCATGGGAGTCTAATGATGGTTTTGCCATTGTTGGATCACCGGAGATGGAGGCATATGCGCACCGACGAGTGGTAGAGTTGAAGGTGGTGTGCTTGAGAGTAGAAACCTAGGCTATCGATAATGATAACCTAGGAAAAATGATGAAGATGTAAGGTTTGAAAAAGACGAAGATCACACTAACCTCGTCGTCACATGCCCTACAGGCCAAGTTGTGCCTTTTCTTTAAATGTCTTTACCTGAACATCACTACCTCAATCCTTCACTCTTGGAGTACGATAACGAACCCAAATGAGATTTTAAATGAGCTTATCGCCCCACTAATCTTATTTAGGAAAAAATCGAAGGGTGTCTTTTTTACAACGACGGGGGTTCTATTTATATGTCATAGATGGTGGATGGATAGAGGAGGAAATAACATCGTTTCAATTTGGAGAAATCTGAGCCATCTGATTTTCTCTCTCCTCCGAATTAAATGGTGGATTGCCAGCATGACACAAACTTCTAAAGTGGAAAAAGCCAATGAATTCATTAAAAATATTTAAATTAATTCAAATTTATATTTTCTGACTTTGTAAAATTATTTTCTTTATGAATTTAACTTCAGAAAATTCCATCAAAATTTTAGAAATTCCAGAAAATCAAAATATCATATTAAAAATATAATAAAAATCTTGAGATATTTAAATAAAGCTAAATAAATATTTTATGACTTCTTATATTATTTTATTCATGAAATTAATAGCAAAAACTATGTTAAAATACCATAAAATAAAGAAAAATAGGAAATCCATGCCAAAAGTGAAATAAATATTTAAGCATTAATAAAATCGATTTATGAAAAATTCAATGAGTATAAAAAAATAAAGTACAGAAATTACAATGAAAATTAAAATGTTATATTTATAAATGTGCATATAAACACAATAAAAGATTTTTTCTATGTGCCTAAAAGGTTTATGATTGAATCTCAGAGGCATTCTTATCATTTGGTAGATCCAAGTCCATGGCCTATTCCATAATTTTTCCATGTTTCATACTACCAAGATAAAATTTGAGGCATTAGGTATTCTGAGAGTACACATGAATGAATCTATAATTGAGAAAAAATTATAAAGTTGGTACTCTCATATTGATTAACATAAGAATAATAAGAAGATGAATAGATAAATAAGATGGGGTTTATTGGCAAAGTTCATGAGGGACACCAAAACTGCATCGACATATCTCGTTTGGGTGAGGGTATCTCCCATGCTCTACCTCATCATTGAAGGAGCTTCAAATAATATGATTTCTTAACTTCCATCTTTTAACTGTCTATTTAGATTCCCATTAAAATTTTCTTCCAATGCATGGTCTTTATTTTAATTTCAAGCGATATTTGTTGCCTTGTGTCTCAGAATCTGTATTTTTAGTACTACTTCTAAAATAGAGGCTTGGCAATAAGTTAGTGGTGAGGGGTTATGAAGAGTATCTTTAATTGAGTTATGCTCAGTGGTGAGTACCCTAACCTTTGTAACAGAAAATACAGGTCACCAAATACTAACAACGCTCTATATTAGGGGCTTAATGAAGCATTTAATTTTCTTCATAAAAATGGTAAAACCTGATTCATTTACTTATTTTTTTTAGGCATCTGCAAACAATCACCAAATACTAATAAAATGAGCACAGAATTAAAAACACAATAAACCATGTTTAAGCTAAATAATCAAAATGGGACTAAGTGGTCTTTGTGCCATTGGTGACACTCGTGCCCGGGTATTTTTTGGGATTTGACACTATAGTTTTGGCGAATGTTAAATTTAATCCGACAAAAATAGTTATCAACCATTATTAAATTTAGTATCCGAAAAAGAAACAACTTCAGATTATTCTCCCTGTTTACCTAGAAGCCTTCCTCTTGGTGATTGACATTGGAGGAGGGTGTATGCCTTGATGGAAATATATGTGGATGACAAGCCAATCACATATTCCACATCTCGTTCCATATTCGTAAATAGAACTTATTCATTATCATCCACGTGTGATGTTTATAATGAAGTCCATGAATACATGATTGGACTTAGTGAATTATGATGCAATCGTAATACGGAGATCAATAGTCTTTAAGCATGTGTTCTAATATTCCTATTCGAAGGATACTTGAGAAGGACTTCAAAGTATCCGGATAGAACACCATTATCTAGTCTCACTCATATGATGAGTATGGTTGTTCCTATAGGCGATAGTGTGGAGACACTAAGGATAGATAGTGGGTGCTCTTTAGTGGAAATAGCATACTGAATTGATCTGTACGAATCCCTGAATGGTATTATACCGAACTGTCAATCAGGTTGATTCATGTCACGGTTGTGTAAGTGGTCCTTAGAATTGAGACACCAAAGACGTCTTGTGGATGAACGGTTATACTTTGACTATGGCAAACGAGTCTCTAATCATGGGATTCTAAATGGTCTTAGTTCGAGTACATCGCGTTCACAAACATGATTGAGTGGTCAAGATGGGATTGTCCACCCTCAGTATAAGAGGTGACAGCTCAAGGAAGATGATGCGATGAAGTCCTTGGCCAAGGCAGTGAAATATCAGAGAAGTGTTCTCCGATGATTTCCAAATGCATCAGAACTAACTTGGATGATCGATTAGGGTTTGATATTTGACCATGCCCTAAGTCGTCCTAGGAGTGTCCAGTGGATGAGGGATTATACGTACATGGTACCCGATGACGAACAGGTTCCATGATTGAGTTAATACACACTCCTTTGTATCTTCTAGAACACGAGGTGTAGCTTGGCACCCCTTGTGTTGGAGACTTTTCCTATCGATTGGGTTAAATCGATCTGACATTAATTAATCTATATGATGATATAGTTAATTAATTTGTAAGGCCAATAAAGGCTATTGGGCCACTAGAGTCGTTAACTAGACTGATACATGGGCCTAGAGGGTCACACACAAATGGTCTTTTGGACGTCGCAATATATACTTACGTTTTGGGGGTTTTCATCAAAGATACCCACTTAGTATAAATAGGGGAAGGCCTAAAACAAAATTCACCCAGGCCAGAGTTGTTCAGTGGTTTTTACCCTTCTTCTCTCTTCTCCCCACACCCGTCTCCAACACCGATGCTATTGGGACGACGTAATGACGATGACGGAGAAAGAACGATGGCTCATCAATGAGAAGGAGGAGATTCGACTTGCCAAGGATCACGTGGATGCATCTAAAGGCTGCACACTGGAACAGCTCAACTCGTCTCGCTCTAGGATCCAAGAAATCATGGATGCGATCTGTGCAAAGTTACTTTATTTCATGGTTTTATTGATGCCGTTTGATTCCGTACAAGTCTTCTGCTGAAGAATATTTTGATTTATTCATCCATATCAAGGCCATTAGAACCCAACATGCGTAAGGTCCTAATACCTCCTCCCTATTGGATTTCACTTTCATGATCATTGAACAGATCTCCAAGCCTCTGATGCATGTCTCATAGGTATGTTGGCAAGCTAGTTTAACTCACTTGGATATTTTATGGTATCTATTTCAACTGAGTGACCATAATTGATAAACCAGAAATTGTGTTTTATTTTTTCATTTAATACTACTGATTTTTACAACAATATATATGTTTTTTACGGGGACATATGAGTTAGGGTTCAAGGTAGAGGGATAAATTATTGAATAACTGAATTTTAAATTTAAGTTATATTATTCTAGGATTTGATATTAGGAAAATAAAAATTAATGAAAGCAATTAATTGAGAATAAATTAAACATAAATCTAGTCTGCTAAATATTTATTTTTTGTTTCACCTAATTTATCCAAATTTTATATAGTAACTTTAGAATTTTCTAATGATAAATTTTTATTAATTCAAATTTTAGCCGACACTTCAATAACACCCAGTTATTTATAAACATTATGTGGTTGTCAAGCCAATCACTCCATATTTTATTTAAGTTCATTGAATGAAATATTTCTTCATTATTATTCATGTGTGATGTTTATGATGAAGTCCATGAATATATGCAATGACCGAGCGAATTATGATGAGCTCATAATACAATTATCTCGAGGTATTCGAATAGAATCGTTATCTGATCCTACTTATATGATGACTATGGTTGATCTTGTAGCAATTAAGGTGGAGACAATAAGGTCATATGGTGCGGGCTCTTCGGAGAAAGAGTTTACTGAAATGATTTTTATAAATCCTTGAATGGTATTCTACCTATATGTCAATCAGGTAGATTCATGTCATGATTGTATCACTAATTCATTAAACTGAGACACCATAGACATCTCATAAATGGACAAACATATTTTGACTATGGCTTACGAGTCTCTAACCAAGGGAATCAAACAAGTCGTAGCTCAGATATGGTAAGAAGCCCACAAAAATGATTGAGTGGTCGAGACGAGATCATCCACCCTTGATATAAGTGGAGACTAACTCAAAGAAGACAATGATGCTAAATGGGAGGGGCACCCATTTTAGGCGCCCAGGTGGTAAATCACAATATTAATAGGTTAATGTGATGATATTTACATATTTATTCTCATTAAAGTAGTTATCTATGAGCATTATCAAGCCTAAAATGATTAAATCCATCTTTAAAATGATGTTTTGAATTTTGAGAATTTTTATGTATTTTTAAATATTTTTATGACAACATATTTTTCCTGAATTTTTTGACATTAAATGTGTAAATATATGAATTTTCTAAGTCAAAATACTTTTTTAGGTATCTTTTCAGGCTTATTTTGAGATTTTTGGGGTCTTTTATTTCTGCCATGCCACATGTTGCCGTTTGAATTGTCGAACGGCAACCAAATAACGTCTACAATTAATGATTGGCAACATCCAACCTCATTAATGATTGACATCATCCAATCATAAAAAGTGATGCCATATTGGCATTTAACGCTTACTATTCTCTCTCTTATTTCTTTGATCGCAGGGTGACATGTCTCAATTAAAAAAAATCATTTTTTTATAATAACATAGTATGAGGATTGAGGCAATTGCGACTTTAAAATCATTATTCTCCAACTATTGACTGGTCAAAAGTAATGACGCCCGATGACGTGTCACAAACACATGGCGTTGATGGATATTATGTGGCCGTCAAGCCAATCACACTACCATGTTTATTTAAGTTCATTGAGTAAAATATTTACATTCATTATTATTTCGTGTGATGTTTATAATGAAGTCCATGAGTACGCACAATGACTTAGTGAATTATGATGAGATCTAAATACAGTGATCACTATTTAAACATGTATTCTAAATATTCTATTCAATGGATAGTCGAGATGGACATCGAATTATTCGGATAGAATATCACTAGTGGATCCTACTTATATAAAAACCATAGCTGATCCTGTGGCTATTAGTGTGGCGACACTAATGACAGAAAGTGGGTGTTCTTTGGGGGAAGAGTTCACTGAATTGATCCATACGAATCTATGAATGGTATTATACCTAAACGTCAATCAGGTTTATTCAAGTCCCAGTTGTATAAGTAATCCACAGACTTGAAACACCAAGGACATCTCGTGAGTGGATGAGTACATTTTGACTATGACTTACGAGCCTCTAATCATGGGATTCAAATAAGTTATAGATCGGATGTAGTAAGAAGCTTACGTAGATGATTGAGAGGTCAAGACGGGATCATCTGCCCTTGGCGTAAGAGGAGATTGACTCAAGGAAGACGATGCAGAAAAATCTATGGCTAGGGTAGTGAGGATATTGAAGAAGGCGTTCTCCAATGATCCCCATTACACATCAGTACTAACCGATGATGGATTAGGGTTTGACGATATGATGCAAGATAACATGAGATGTAGGATGATACGACTGACCGTGTAGGTTAGGCTAACTTAACTGGGGTAGGATATATCAGACCATAATCCACACAATCAAATTCAGAGATTAAATCCGGTGTAAATACTGATGGTCTAGTCCCTTTCCTTGATCGAGGGCGCGAGTACTATCTTTTAACCACCGTGGTAAAAAAAAGCAACAATGTCAATAAATCAAATGGTCGAATGTGAGAAGCTTCAAAGGCCTAATCAACTAATTGCAAGAAGATTCAAAAGCCAAATCAGCTAATCCAACGGCGGTGAAAAAACAATCGAGGAACACTTGATGAAGAACATCGACACCAAAGAGGATAGAATTTACCTCGGCACTAGAGCAGTGCGACAAGGCGATGCAGGTAACAATGAACATGGACGGATGTGGAGTTGACAGAGCAAGAAGAGGGCAGGTCACGGTGGTCACGGTCGGAGCTGGGACGGCTTTGGAGTCGGCCGAGCAGGGAGGTTGGCGGACCTGCGCGTAGAGGGTGCGGGCAGGCGGCCAGTGCGCTACGGACGTGGGTAGACAACATGCACGCGCGGGCATAGGCGGGCGGCATGTGCGCTGTGGGCACGGGTGGTGGCCCTACACATGGAGGGCGCGAGTGGAGGGCCTGCGCACTACGGGCGCAGGTGAACAGCTTGCACACGGTGGGCGCGGGCGGGTGGCGGTGACAAGAGGCAATGGCGGCGGCTCGGGAGGGACCACGGCTAGGGCAAACTTCTTTTTTTAGAAGAAACTTCAATTCCAAAGAAAATTCACCAAGTTTTTCTTACAACATTGGTCAATGTATAGGCCTTGGAGGAAAGAGAAAATAAGATAACCGTTAATTTAAAACCTTATTTATCGACGATGGCGACGTGTTAATGTGTCACGTCAAAGGACAGTTCTGAAGTTGGCGTTGGTGATGTGTCATGACGCGGGACGTCTCTTGTGAAGATGGAGGCACGTCTGGTACAGGTGTGTTGTTGTGATCACCATCATGATAAACTATACTCTAAGTCATTCGAGAGTCTCGTGCGGATGATGGATTATACATATACGGTAACAGATGACGGTACATGTTCCATGAGAGAGTTTGAGACTACTCGGTATCTTCTAGAGCACGAGGTGTACCTTGGAACCCCACGGGCTGGAAACTTAAGGTACCGATTGTGTTAAATCGATCCTTATTTAATTAATCTATATGTTGATATATTTAATAAGCGATAGTGTGGAGACACTAAGGATAGATAGTGGGTGCTCTTTAGTGGAAAGAGCATACTAAATTGATCTGTACGAATCCCTGAATGGTATTATGCCGAATTGTAAATCAGGTTGATTCATGTCACGGTTGTGTAAGTGGTCCTTAGAACTGAGACACCAAAGACGTAGGGCTTTGGTGGTGGGATCCACGGACGGAGGGCTTTCGGCGACGGGATCCACGGCCTAGGGTTCCGGTGGTGGAGTTCCAGCGGATGGCGACATCCTCAGGGGAAGCGCGACAGTGCCTTCGGGCAGCGTTGGGCAGTGACCACGTCACGACAGGGAGGCGGCCTCTGAGTCGGCGTGGGGAGGCGGCCCTCGGGGCGTCACGGGGCAGCACGGGCCGGCAGCCCTCAAAGAGACCTGGACCCAGCAGTCCACGATTTGTCGTAGGGGCAGCCTAGGGCTCCGGCAGTGGAGCGACGGCTGGCCTAGAGTTCCGGCAGTGGAGTTCCAGCGAAAGGGGAATCCGGCGGAAAAATATGAAACGGAAAGGGCCTTTGCAAGGATAATGGCCCAAAAAAATCAAAACTATCTAGATACCTTCGCCCTCACTTTGGTGTGCCGTACTGGCGGGGCTTGAGCCGACGGGTGTCGCTGGTGACGACATGGACTTCGGCGTCATCCTTGATGGAGCGGGATCTCGTGCTCCATCATATTGGGGGCCTGAAGGGGTCATGACAGAGGGATACGATGGTGCCAGATATCAGATCTGATTTATGAATATTGAATTTTGATATCCATATATCACAGTGTGTGCCAAATATTGATATTCAGATACTATTTTATTCTTATGAGTAGATTTTTTCCGTGTGGGAAAACTGAATAAAAATCTTTATAAAGTATTCATATATAGGTAATTATTTTAAAAACAGCACTGCTTGTTGGTACATGTGAAATGTATTGTTGACTAGTCAACCTTAGCATTAAAGAATGTAGTGCATAATGTGTAAAATAACATATCTCTTGTGTCCATCAGGATTATTCCAACTATTTCAAGCTGTTCAATTCAATTAAGTATGAATTAACTAACTTAACAAAGATAAATAATATTCATAAATGGAAGAAGAGGAAAGCCACAAAACTTAATTTTTTATCTATATGTTTCATAATAATTTGGTGAATTATTTAAATTATATTTAAATTTCTATGTTGGATATCAGAAATTCCAATGTCAAAATTGTCATTGAATCCCTAAGACATCGACGAATGCCAATACTAGGACATAAAAGACTGATGTATCAACTGATATCCGATATTGTCATCCCCTAATTGGATATCAAAAGCCAGACATCAGATTTCCCAAGTATCCAATACAACATCTGCTCTGATATCAACATTTGATATATGGATCTAGACATGCAAACACTAATATAACTAGTGTAACTTAGACTTGGGCAAAATTTTGAGACTTAAGATGTAAGGTAGGCGCCAAAAATGAGTTGGGTGCGCAGCAGCGCACAGTCGACTGCAGAGCGGCGGGCGGCAATCAAAATATGATTTGAAGTGGAAAATCAAGAAATTTTTTGTGAAATTTTAGAGGGATAAACTACAGATAATTAGGGCTAGAGAGAGAGAGAGAATGACAGATTAGAGGGAGAGAATGAGAGAGGGAGGTCCATGGCATAATTGTACTTTAAAAGGCTGATGTCATCACACGACTAGCTCAAATGTAACAAAGACCCAAGACCATCCATTCCCAATGACGACAGCACCAAACACTAATTCCCAATGATGTATATAATGAAGTCCTTGAATACATGCTATGACTAAGTGAATTATGATGATATATAATACTAAAATCGCTAGTCTTTAAAATCATAATATTGAGATTATAATACAAATTTCCATGCCCTTAGGAACCAACATAGAAGGGTTCTTGACATAATTGTCCCTTTAGAAGCAGGTGTCGTCGCTCAAATATGACCACGACGTCACAAAGTGGGGGTTGCACCATCACTGTGGCAAAGACCGTTGATCATCCAATCCCAATCGCGATCACACCCAACGCTAAGTCCAACATCCAAATAATCTAGGAAGTAAAAACAAGCCTCTTAGCTGCCATGGAAAGCTCCACATGTTTAAAGATACACGCTATAGCTGCCACGGAAAACTTAAACCAAGTCCCTGCGCCAACTTTACATTACATTTGAACCTCGTCTTCACACGTGCTAACACTTGCATCCCTCGAGGCTCAACCGCGAATATGCAACTATCCCAACACGTGCCGGTCTTTGTGGGGCCGGGTTACACGTGGCAATTTACGTCATCAAACGTCTAGTTTTATTCGGGAAAGTTTGTTAAAATTCGATTTAAATTAAATTTGTTCACACTTTCAAATTTCTCAATACCTATTCATTCCCCATTTCAACCATATTCAGAATTAAACGGCTCATTTGCCATTGATTTGATCTTTTTTTGGGTTAATCGCGATTTTCGATAACGAGGATTGATTAAATTCCTCGGAGTTTGATGATCTTGCTCTTCCGGAAGAGATCTTATGATCCAGCGTGCAATTTCCGCAATTTTAAATTACGTTCGAGGAATTTTCAATGTCGTTTAGATCCGATTGATCGAAGAATTTTGATTTCTCTTTCTTTCAAACCTGATTGATGCGCGATTTTTTTTAAACCTCATTCAGATCTCATTGATCTGAGGAAGATTTCAGTGTCGTTTGAATCCAATTGATGGAGGAATTTTTCCATATCTCTCAGATCCGATTGATCGAGAAACTTTTCGATATCGTCGAAATCCGAGTCATCTGAGACAGAAAGAAATTCGACGTCATTCAGATCAGATTAGTCAAGGAAGCTGTTCGACATCGTTCAGATGACTATTCAACATTGATCGATCGAAGATTATTTCTTTTCAAGGTCGTTCAAATTTAATTGATCCGAGGAAAACCTTCAACGTCTTTCAGATCTGATCTTCCCAGTGATTCCTTCAGATCTGATCGATCGGAAGAGAAGTTTTCATCGTCCTTTAGATTCGACTGATATAAGCATACTTCGATCTCGCTCAGATCCGGATAATTAAGGAACCTTTCAATGTCGTTCAGATCCGAAGAATCAAAGAACTCTTCAATGTCGTTCAGATACGAAGAATCAAAGAACTCTTCAATGTCGTTCAGATTCGAACACTCAAAGATCTTCGCAGCGTCGTTCAGATCTGAAGAATCGAAGAAGTTTTCAACGTCCTTCGAATCCGAACAATCAAAGATCTCCGCGCATGGTTCACATCTGAAGAATCAAAGATCTTCACAGCTTCGTTCAGAACTGAAGAATCAAAGAACTTTTCAATGTCGTTCAGATCCAAACAATCAAAGATCATCGCAGCGTCGTTCAGATCCGAAGAATCAAAAGTAGTTTCCAATATCGCTCAGATCCGAGCAATCGAAGATCTTCGCAGTATCGTTCCGATCCGAAGAATCAGAGAACTCTTCAATGTCGCTCAGATCGAAACAATCAAAGATCTTCGCAGCGTCGTTCAGATCCGAAGAATCAAACAACTCTTCAACGTTGCTCAGATCCGAACAATCAAATATCATCGCAGCGTCGTTCAGATCCGAAGAATCAAACAACTCTTCAACGTTGCTCAGATCCGAACAATCAAATATCATCGCAGCGTCGTTCAGATCCGAATCGACCGAAGAAACTTCCAACGAAACCGTTCAAATCTCCGCAGAAGAACTCCTTCCTCGCGAGGAAAGACGTACCAGAGAACGAAAGAGGCGACGCAAGATCGATCGACGAACTGAATTCTCGGATGAACTCAATCCTCCCTCTGCGACGGGCTGCGCCAGAAGCCGGCGCCGTAGAAATGCGCCAACATCTCGCGATCCATCTCGGAGACCTCCGCCGCCGGAGACTCCTCCGCCGCCCACAGCCGCACCTCGCCGCCGACGACCGCCGCGCCTGCGTCCTCGCCGGCGGCGGCGATCTCGCCGCCGGCGAGCAGCCCCTTCTTCTTGATCGCCTTGCGCCGCCGCCGCCGACAGGCCCGCCGGCACATCTCCGCCGGAAGCTTGACGACGGCGAGAACGAGCAGGCTGAGAATCCCGCACGGGCAGCAGCAGCACACCGCCGCCAAGTCTGCCGCCGTGCCGCCGGCCACCTCCGCGCACGTCGCCCGCCGCGGCCCGCCGCTGAGAAGCACCGGCTGCCTCTTCCCCCCCGCCGCCGCCGCCACCGCCATCGCCGCCCCAACCGAGCTCACACCTTCATCCGCTCCGCCGGTCGGGGCCGGCCCTCCGCCGCCGCCGCCGCCCCCCCCCCCCCCAAGAAGAAGAAGACAGAGAAGAAGATGATCGGCCGAGCTCGCGTTACGCCGCCGTTGCGAGGCGGCGGTCGGGATTCTTCGCCGCCTCCGCCGCCGTCGGAGGAGGAAGAAGACGAATAATAGGAAGACGAGGAGGAGGGTGGCCGTTATGAAGGGCGGGCGGGCGGTCTGGTCCTTCGCGGTGAAGATACTGCGGAGTGGGAGACACGTCACGCCCAACGGCTATCCGACGCCGAAAGAAGGCCGCCTGGGCCGGCGAGTGTACACGTGGCCGATTCTTGGCCTTTCGATCCGTGATGACACTCATCTTTACCGATATGCGGATCGGGTATTTTCCAATAGCTCAGTTAAGAAATTTTAATGTGTATAATAGGAAACTGCCTAATTGGGACCTAATTGTTGTTATATCTTGATTTTTTTAAGTTTTTTGGTTTATGAGGCTCCTTTTATGGTAATTTTGCATCTCAAAAGGTATTTTGTTTTGCGTTTTTTAGAAAATCAGGGAAAGCTCACAGCCGTGCGAACTTGAAGCTCCCACTAGCCCACATGGCGAATCTTGTTGGGAGATAGGATTCAAAATTCAATAAGTAACTTACACCAAATATTTTATTAAATGTTTTTTTCTACTTTATCCATAAAAGATATTGGAATTCAATGTACAGATGTAGATTTTTTCTTACTTTATCCATAAAACATATTGGAATTCAATGTACAGATTTAGATTTTTTTCTTACTTTATCCATAAAATATATTGGAATTCAATGTACAGACATCCGTCTGTATATTAAATTCCAATATATTTAATGGATAAAGTAAGAAATTATCTATATCCGTCTTTGACCAAATTATCTATATCCGTCTGATACTCTAAAATCCTCTTCTTTTATCCGGATACTGGGCATCAGAATGTCCAGTATGAAAAGGCAAACACTACTGGCAAGCTAGGAAAACAAATTTAAAAATAAACTCCGACCCTTTATTTCGTTAATACCAGGTGAATTTACCGGGGGAATTCATGGATCGGGTGTTTCGCTGTGAAGTTACCGGGGGAAGTGGTTGCGGACACGTCGGACTTAACGGCTACGTGATGACGCAAAGAGAATCAAGATTCGGTCGTGCGCAGGGTACACGTGGCTGAGTCTTAGCCGTTCGCCGTTAAACGTCGGACGGCCGAGATTGTCGTTCAGAACACGCAAGCCAGGTAAAACCAAATGAACTTAATTCCCCCCACCGTTTCTTTCTTTAATGCTACCCAAAGTACAAACTTAAAATTAATTGATCGACTATGATCGACATATGCTCCAATTGGGGCTTGCCACGTGACAGATCTCGATTAAACTGACACTAACGGTTGATCAACCCATGATAGGATGATAAAAGAATGCCCATTTGGACAAGAATCTAATCTTCGGAAAAGCAGAACATTAATTTCTTTGGAGTGAGGGGTAGTTTCTTTTCTTTTTTTTGGGAAACAAAGGAGTGAAGGGTAGTAGTTTAACTGTTGATGAAATAAAAGCCAAGGGTGTTCTTTACATCAATAAAATTCCTGATGGGTGAAATAGAAGTGAAGGGTAGTTTCTTTTTTTTGGGGGGGAAGCAAGGGAGTGAAGGCTAGTGGATTAACTGATTAAGAAAGAAAAGCCAAGGTCGTTCTTTACAGCATTAAAATTCCTGATGGTTGCAATAAAAGTGAAGGGTAGTCTTTTTTTTGGGGAAACAAGGGAGTGAAGGGTAGTAGATTAACTGATTAAGAAAGAAAAGCCAAGTGTGTTCTTTACAGCATTAAAATTCCTGATGGGTGAAATAAAAGTGAAGGGTAGTTTCCTTTTTTTTTTTGGTTGGGGAAACAAGGGAGTGAAGGGTAGTAGATTAACTGATTAAGAAAGAAACACCAAGGGTGTTCTTTGCATCAATAAAATTCCTGATGGGTGTAATAAAAGACAAGCAGAGAAGAAGAGGTAAGCTCAGGCGTGATGCTCCTGCGCAGGTCTGGAGCTGAGAAGGGGTTGCAGAGCCTTCACCACAATGGACATGTTGGGCCGGAAATCTGATTCATACTGCACACACAAGGCCGCCACCGCTGCCATCTGAAACAAGACAAGGACTTGATTCGTCAGATCATTCAAGGGGAAAAAATAGAAAAAAAGAAGGAAAATAAAAAGAATTGTTCACTGGGTTATGCTAGAACCCATAAAAAATGGGTTTTTTTCTGTGGTTTAGTCAAAGTATGTACCTTGGCGACAGCCTTTGGAGGGAACTCGTTGTTTAGTTTGGGGTCAACGCACTGCTTCACCTTGTCCTCGCTCAGTCTGGGCGTTGCCTTCAAAGATCAAGACAGGAGATGAGCTTTATGGGCCATAGATAATTGGCTTTGATCTTGGGAGGAGATCTTTCAATGTGAGCCAGAGAACAGATTTTTCTGATTCTGGGGGGGAGTTACTCTTGAGATCAGTCGAATGATGGATGTTCATTTTTCTTCGAGGTGAGCTGATAGTGGAAATGGTTATTTTGGAGATGGGCAAGATAATCAATTTATATTCTGAGATTGGGAGAATAGCTTTGATGATGTCGGAAGGACTTAATTTGCAGATGAGCAAGAACGAAAATAAGTATTCTGAACTCTGGGGATGCGTTTATCTTCGAGATGAGCCAGGGAACAACTTTTCAGATTTTGGAAGGAGTCATTCAGCATGCAGAGGAGCAAGAGAATGAAAAATTACTCTCAAATTAAGCGTTTTTTTGTAGATGAATATTCTGGAATCGGAAGGAGTTATTTTTGGAGGCGAGCAGGAAAATACATGGATATTCTTAAATTGGAGGATTTATTCTAAAGTTTCACGATATTGAAAGGAGTTATTTTGTTGAAGCGAAAGAAAATAAATAAACATTTTAAATTTCTAGTATGAATATAATTTTTTCTCTAGGTGAGCCAGGGAATGACTTTGCTAATATTGGAAGGAGTTATTTTTGTATATCAGCAAGAAAACAAATAAATATTCTGAGATTGGGAGGAGTTATTTTTTCGAGATAACCCGGGGAATAATTGTTCAGATATTGGAACTAGTTATCTTTCAGATGAAAAAGACTAAAATTTAATAATAAAATATACGGAAGGAATTATTTAAGAGAGATGATCTAGACTCACCCATGTGACCAGACTCTGCTGCCCTTTGGGCATGGTATGGTCAACGGGCTTCCTGCCAGTGAGCAACTCAAGAAGCACCACCCCAAAACTGTACACATCGCTCTTCTGGGTCAACTGCCCGGTCATCGCATACCTACATATCTTTGACCATTGAGGAGCTGACTAACTTTGACTTTGACTTTGACATAAACCAGGGTCAGTTAAACTTACTCTGGGGCATGGTAACCGAAGGTGCCGAGGACGCGGGTAGAGTGGAGTCGGGCCGAAGAGTCAGGGGACTGGCTGCTGAGGTTGAAGTCAGCGATCTTGGCGTTGAAGTCGTCAAAGAGGAGGACATTGCTGGACCTGACGTCCCTGTGCACCACCGGCGGCTGGACCTTCTCATGCAAAAATTCGAGCCCTCGCGCCGCGCCATAAGCGATCTTCACCCGCTCGCTCCAGCTCAGTACCGGCCCCGGCTCTGCCCCTTGCACCCCTTTCCTGCCTGCAACCAGACCAATCAAGAAGGCAAAACGTCCTCCGGATGACGTTGACCTGTGTGACATTGACCTCTGACTTTGACAGTGTCATCGTCAACGTCTATGTCAGCCATCCCATGGGCTAAAATATTTGTCAACTTTCCGTAATGGTTGATGTTGACCATACTCAACCAAAATTCAACTATGAGAATGATTAGTTGTTGACGTTCAGTCAATGATAGAGTCAACATGGACAAGTGCCAACCTCATCGTCGACGATAACAAGGGTCAATGACAGTGACGTTGATCTGATTGTTGGTTTTGAACTAAAATATAACAAACACTATGGTTGACCAGAAGACGTCAACTGAGTCTATGGCACCCCGTCATCCGTCAACAGTAATCCCATCAACGTCACCGTCAACTGCAAATGTTCCAAACCCCGTCAACTGCATCGAGGGCAGATGACACGACGGTTGACGTATGCAGAACCCTACTTAGGCGCGAAATCCCCTCGTCGTCGTCATCAACCACTTTAAAGTCGCCAAACATCGATGCTAACATCAACGAGGGTGCTTGATGTTGACAATTATAACTCAAATTTAGCAAAAGTTGGCGTTGACGTCAACAGTCAATGATACCAAGTCAACAATACGGTCAACGTCAACAAGGGTCGTTGAAGATTCTGGTGTTGGCATGCAACGTAAAGGGGTACCGTGGAGGACGTCGTGGAGAGAGCCGCGGGTGGCGAACTGGTAGAGGAGGATGCGATTGCCCTGCTCGAGGCAGTAGCCGATGAGCTCCACGAAGAACTCGCTCTTCAGCCGGGACACTGCCGACAGCTGCCCAGCCAGAGAGACCAAAAAAACTCGTCAATATCTCCTTGTATTTCCTTCTTCATTCTTGTACAATTGGTTTTGGGAGAGAATATAGAGATAGAGATAGAGATAGAAAGAGAGGGAGGGACAGAGAGAGAGAGAGACAGAGAGATAGAGAGAGAGTGACAGAGAGAGACCGAGAGAAAGAGATATAGGAAAGAAGATAGAGAGAGGGAGAGAGATAGAGAAAGAGATAGACACAGAGAGAGAGAGAGAGATAGAGAGAGAGAGACCGAGAGAGACAGATATAAACAGAGATAGAGAGACGAAAAAACTCGTCAAAAACTCGTTGTTTTTCTTTGTTCCTTCTTGTATTGTTGGGTTTGGGCCACGAGAGAGAGAGAGAGACGAAAACTTGTTATTCCTTCTTCGTTCTTGTATTGTTGTGTTTGGGCCAGAAAAGAGAGAGAGGGAGAGACAGAGAGAGAGAGAGAGAGAGAGAGATAGAGGGAGATACAGCGAGACAGAGGGAGAGAGAGGGAGATACAGATATACAGAGAGACAGAGAGATAGAGAGGGAGATACAGAGAAAGGGAGAGAGAGAGAGGGAGAGGGAGAGAAAGAGAGGGAGATACAGAGAGAGAGAGAGAGAGAGCGAGAGATACAGAGAGACAGAGAGGGAGAGAGGGAGATACAGAAAGACAGAGAGACAGAGAGACAGAGAGGGAGATACAGAGATACAGAGATACAGAGAGAGGGAGATACAGAGAGACAGAGAGAGATAGGGAGATACAGAGATACAGAGAGAGGGAGAGAGAGCGAGAGAGAGAGATACGGAGAGACAGAGAGAGAGGGGGAGAGACAGAGAGAGAGACTGACAGAGAGAAAGAGGAGAGAAAGAGAGAGAGAGAGACCTGGGCGGAGAAATCAGCGTCGGAGTCTTGGGAGACGGAGGGGTCGAGGCGCTTGATGGCGGCGCGTTGGCCGGAGGGGAGGACGGCGAGGTACACTCGGCCGTAGGAGCCTTCCCCGACCAGGGCGCCGGGGCCGAACCCGCCGGTCAGGCGGTCGAGCTCGGCCAGGGCCACGGCGGGGGTCTCGATGGGCAGAGCCTTGGGCGGGGGCGCGCCGGGCCGGCCCGGGTTGGGTCCCCTCGGGTCCGCGTAGCCGCCTGAAACAGCAGCAAGGAAAGAGTGAGAAAGAGAGCTGGGTCAACGCGAGGAGGAAAGAGAGGAAGGGGAGGGGAGGGGGGTTGACTTTGGGGTTGGCGGGTGGCCTGGGCGGCGGAGGGGTGCGGGGGAGGCGGGTAGGGGTCGTCGGCGTCGTCGTCGCCGCCGCAGCAGGACATGGTTTGGAGAGCGGGGGTGGTGGTGGTGGTGGTGGGGAGAAAGAGGAAGGAGGGGGAGAGAGAGAGAGGAGAGGGGGGGGATGGGGGGTTTTGATCGGGGGGTGCTTCTTCTGATGTTATCTAAATTTGGAGCTGGCTGATTTAGGCTGCTTCCGGGTGCCAAGGGGATTCTCTCTCTCTCTCTCTCTCTCTCTCTCTCTCTCTCTCTCTCTCTCTCTCTCTCTCTCTCTTTCTCTGTGGCTCGCTCTCTCTTTCTCTCTTTCTTTGTCTCTCTCTCTCTCTCTCCCCCTCTTGCTCTCGCTTCTTCTTCTTTTCTCTTTTCGTCTCTCTCTCTCTCTTTGTGTCTCTCTCTCCGCCGCTGTTGCTCCCGCTTCTTCTTTTTCTTCTTTTTCTTCTTCTTCTTCTTCTTCTTCTTCTTCTCTTTCGTCTCTCTCTCTCTCTCTCTCTCTCTCTCTCTCCGCCGCTATAGCTCTCGCTTCTTCTTGTTCTCTCTTTTCATCTTTCTCACTCTCTACCTCTCTCTCTCTCTCCCTCTTCCCCCGCTCTTGCGCTCGCTTTTTTTTCTTCTTCTTCTTCTCCCTTTTCATCTTTCTCACTCTCTACACCTCTCTCTCTCTCTCTCTCTCCCCCTCTCCCTCTCTCTCTCTCCCTCTCCGCCTGCGCTTGCTATCGCTTTTTCTTTTTCTTCTTCTTCTTCTTCTCTTCTTCTTCTTCTTCTTCTTCTTCTTCTCCTCTCTTTTCATCTTTCTCACTCTCTACACCTCTCTCTCTCTCTCTCTCTCTCTCTCTCTCTCTCTCTCTTTCTTCCTCTCCGCCTGCGCTTGCTCTCGCTTTTTCTTTTTCTTCTTCTTCTTCTTCTTCTTCTTCTTCTTCTTCTTCTTCTCTCTTTTCATCTTTTAGTAATTATGTTATTTTTTATTGCTGTTTTTTATGATTTTATCTCTATTCAAATTGTATTACATTTTAAATTGCATACCAGGATTGTTTTAGACATTTTTAACTCGCTTTAGTGGTGCTCTCGCTTTTTCTTTTTCTTCTTCTTCTTCTTTTCTCTTTTCATCTTTCTCACTCTCTCTCTCTCTCTCTCTCTCTCTCTCTCTCTCTCTCTCTCTCTCTCTCTTTCTTCCTCTCCGCCTGCGCTTGCTCTCGCTTTTTCTGCTTCTTCTTCTCTCTTTTCATCTTTCCCACTCTCTATGTTGAGTTGCAGGCTTTACCGAGGAACTCGAGGAAGAGAGTGAGCTCTCGAGGAGCTGAACAACACAACTTAACTAAAGGAATGATAATGTAACAAGAGGATTGAGGTGAAGAAGAAGCGTAAAACGATCGATACAAGAAGGCGTGTTTATATATATATATCGTTGTACTATATCCCGCACAATGGTCATTACATTGGTTCATATTTATATAGATTATAATAGCTATTTAAATAGTTAACGTTTCTGTTATGATCATAGCTGTTGTAACAGATAACATCCATATCATCTTGAATTCTAGCCATTACATTCTATCAATATATATTCCTATCTATGTTTAATCCTGTCTATATTTAATCATATATTGAATCACGGCCCCTAATCTCGTAACGAATATATGGGGTATGTGTTTTATTTTTGCTAGCTACTATGTATTAGAATTCATATTGGTCCATGGGGTTGCTGATCAGGTACTCGTGAGTTGCTGACTCTTCTTCATTCCTACCTGCACCTTTCTCTCTCTCCATCTCTCTTTTTTCCCCTCTCTCTCTTTGTCTCTTGCTCCCAATCTCCATCTTTCTCTCTCTCCATCTCTCTTTTTCCCCTCTCTCTCTTTGTCTCTTGCTCCCAATCTCCATCTTTTTCTCTCTCTCTCCATGTCTCTCTTCTTCTGATGCCTCTCTGTCTCCCTCTCGCTCTCTTCCTCTTCTTCTTCTTCTTCTTCTTCCTCTTCTTCTTCTTCTCCTCTCTCTCTGCCTTTCTTTCTCCCTCTTGCTCTCTTCCTCTTCTTCTTTTTCTCTCCCTCCATCTCTCTCTTTCTTCCCCTCTAGCTCTTCCTCTTCTTCTTAATGTCTCTCTCTGTCTCTCTCTCCTTCTTCCCTACCTCTCTCCCTCTCTGTGTCCTCCTCTTATTATTCTTATTCTTTCCCATCATCTTCTCTCTCTCTCTCTCTCTTTTATTCGTGCCTCTATATTTTTCTTCTCTCTCTGTCTCTCTCATCTTCAGATGAAGCATGAGGTGATAACCGTTAGTGACTCAAGAGTAATAGTATATTACGATTAAATGTTAAATTGATACAGATGGAGTTACGACTTTATTGCATGATTGCATTGTTTATAAACAAGGAAGAAAATTGTGAAGAGAAAATAACACCACTATGAATAGATGAAGAAAGAAGGGAAAAGAGATATGTCACTAGGAAAATGCCAAAAGTCAACCAAAGTTCCTCATGTTTAAACCCAACCATTGGGATATTGAAAGAGTAAACCACATATCATGACCCTATGTGGTGGGTGGTTTTGGGCATTACATGACAAAGGAAGTTGGTGGTTACTGCACAAAGTACATCAACTCCTATGACTTCATCAAAGATGATAAACTGATAGGGGTCACGAGCAAGGTGTCACTTATGGTGGATTGAGGACTCAACAAGCTCCTCCTTTATGGGTGGGTTGGAAAACATGCGTAAATGCTGTGGATGTAGGGGGTGCCCTTCTGAAATTATCTAGGGGGAACTCCCACAAGGATGTACTTGATCATATTACATGAAAAGTGTTAATGTTCCCCAAAATTAGTCCTCATAGCATGCACTTTTGGCAAGATCAATGCATAATGGAACATAAGCATAGCGAAGTCTTGTTGATGATGTGGGGTATGTGTGGCTTAAGATACAGGTCGCACTCTCTAAAAAAATCCATACTCAATCAGATTAAAATTTGAATGGTACCAATAGTAGTTGTTTGAGGTGTCTTATAGGTTGATGGCGGTGATCTCTATGTCTTCATTATTGAGTCAATGATTTTGATAGAACTGTGATAGAATTAGAGCCAATGTAATTAACTGTGGGGTTGTTGACAGCATTTATTCACCTTCGTCCTTGAGCCATTGTGAAGTTCAGAATCAAAGATAATGATGATAAATATTGCATTGGGTGATTTTTGGGTCATTCATTGGGGTATTAATCATATGCTCCTCTGTGTACTTGAGTGCTTCACCTCGGAACATTATACACTTTGATTGTCATGGTTGAGTTGAATTATTTGTTTTTTATGGTTCTTTATCAAACTAAAAAATAGAAATCTCATAGAAGACGAGGAGATTGGTCAAGGAAATCAGTTTACTGAAGCTTCGTTTCGTCTGATTTGGGTCGATCTTTCCATTGAACTAGGACTTCCAGGACGTTGGAGTCCTAAACACTTGGAGGACCTACAAGGACTCTCAAAATTAGAGACGGGCTTGATAGGGAGGGTATTGGTACATGCATCATTTTTTGTTAAAAAAGGTTGTGATTTGAGGGTCCTTACAGATCTCGAGTTTGCCCAAATGAGGGATTAGGTTTGAAAGAGAACCGACTCCCTAGTGCAATAGAATGTCGACAACATAGGCATCAGGACTAGTTTTTTATAGGATGTGAAATGACCTGGCACTTTGAGGAAATTTTATGAAATGGTGTTGAGGGGGTTAAGCCATATGGATTGCTGTAAGCATTGGACAAAATCTCCCAAGTTCTTGTAAATGTGGTTGGAGAGTCTCAACTTTTCTTCTACAGCTGCATAAAGAGCTTTAATGTGGGTCGTTCTAGTTTCTACATTATATGACAATTATTTTATGCCTTCTAGAGGCTTAAAAGAAATAGGATTTGTGGCTAATGAGCATATACAATAGGAAAAGGCTTAATCACGTTGACCGGTTTGGAATAACGTTTTATGAAAACTCAACATTTGATAGGAGGGAATCCCGAGTCATGTGGCACTCGTGTACAAGACAACAAAGAAGATTACCAAGGATTCTGTTTGTCACCCTAGTTTGCCCATTGGTCTCATGATCAAAGGCCATGAAATAATAGAGTTTGATCCCCATATGGCACCATAAAGTTATTGAAAAAAGACCGTATATTTATTATTATGGTTAGAGACAATTATGATAGATAAGCATAATCTTCAATTATGAATTTTGATGAATTTAATTGTAGATAGTATGTTGGCAAGCTGAAATCTCTGCACGTTGGCAATCTGAAATCTTTGCATTGTGGTGAGCTGAAATCATTTCATTGGCAATCTGAATCTCCACCTTGGACAGCTGAATTCGTGGAACATTAGAAGAGCTGAAATCATTTCATTGGCAATCTGAATCTCCACCTTGGACAGCTGAATTCGTGGAACATTAGAAGAGCTGAAATAGTTTCATCGTCAATCTGAATCTCCATCTGGGCAAGCTGAATTCGTGGAACATTTGAAGAGCTGAAATAGTTTCATCGGCAATCTGAATCTCCATCTTGGCGAGCTGAAATCGCGGAACATTTGAAGATATGAAATCTTTTCATTGGCATTCTGAAATCTTCTCATTGTTAAGCTGAAATTCTTGGAACTTTGGAGACCAAAAATCTTCTCATTGATAAGTTGAAATCAAGACATTGGTAAGCGGAGTTTCTTGGAGCATTGACTAGCTGAATATCTAAATTCTTGTGATTTTCGTAATCTGATTTTTGAAATTGTGACTCTCAATATCCGAAGAAATCAAAATTTACTGCTGAAATTACTAATCGAAAGAAAGAGATATATATCTGAATTTCTAGTTTCCTTTTATGTTGCAGGATTTAACTTCTCAAGAAATCAAAATTTACAGCTGAAATTACTAATCGAAAGAGAGAGAGAGAGAGAGAGAGAGAGATACCTGGATTTCTAGTTTATTTTTCCGTTGCAAGATTCAATATCTGAAGAAATATAAATTCCTTGCTGACACTGTTAATCAAGAGAGAAAGAGATCTTGGTTTATATTTTTTGTTGCAGGATTTAACATCTGAAGAAATCGTAATTACTCGCTGAAATTATTAATTGAGAGAGAAAGAAATTTGGTTTCTATTTTCTTTTCTATTGCAGGGTTTGAAATCTGAATAAATATATATCTTCCACTTATATTTCTGATTGTGAAGTATTGAACATCATTGAGTATTGAATATCCTGAAATCTTGAATAATCCAAATCTGGTCAGAAAAATTTGTCCTGTTGTTATTTGTATGTCTGTTGCAGGTTGAAGCAGATTGATCGACAAGGTATAAAATTAGTATTGTCATTTAAATTTATCTTGTCAAAATTTATTTCTCTATCATCCTTAATTTCGTCATTGAGCTGAAATTTTTTAATCAAAAGTTAGAGATCTGAAATAGTTCAATAATTACCTTGGATCATATATTACATCAAGAAATCGATATCCAAATTAGTTGTTATTGTTATCTGAATAGATATTGCATTCTTAAATCTGTGACTGAAAAGCATTGACTATAGGTTAAAATTTTCGTAATAAGGATTAAAAAAAATTCATATTGAAGTGAATATTCTTATGTTCAAATTGAATTTTTTTCTCAAGCTAACATTTCAGGAAAACTGAAGACAAGGTTTTAAATATTTTCACAAGTTCTTTCAACTCTTGTGAGAATAGAGATACTACATTGAGTAAAGGCAGATTGGGCAGCTGAGAGGGACTTGAGTGGTCCATTGGAAGAAGAAGTGAAAGCGTGGATACCTTCAAAAGCTAAAGGGGCTCAAGGTTGTTTACGTTTTTCAATTTCTAGATAGGAGATATCCGTGTACCCCTATTACCATGCTGTTTAAGCTTGGGGGGCTATAAAAACTTGGTTAGGGACTTATTAAAAATCCAGTTGGATATTCCGGGACAGGAGTAAGGAACTAGCCCTAACCTGTATAAAAATCTTGGATATCCTCTTCTTATTTCACTATAATTAGTAAATAAGTAGATAAAATTAGAAGTATAGTAATACAAAAAGTAGATATTGAAAGAGAATAGTCTAATTCACCCCCCCCCCCTCTTAGACCATTCATAGGATAATAATTCAACAGAGTTTGATCCCCAATTGTATGGGAAATTTCATCACTATGAAAAAGTATGAGAATGGCACTTTGCCTATAGGGAAGCATCTTAGATTTCCTGACATAAAATAGACTGTGTCATTTCCTTGAATTTGTTGAAGGATCATGAAGATGGCATCAGACTTCTTAGACATTGGAGGGTGGCCCAAAATAAAATCCATGCTGATGTCATCTCTTGGCTTTATGATGGGGGGGCTGTTCTCAACAAGTAGTTCCTTTGGGGCGGGAAAACTGGGACAGCTCGGGCTAGGCCCTTTTATGCCCATTGCCTTTGTTGTGAGGGGTTGTTTGAAAAGAATGAATATGATCAAAGATGGTATGATTTGTCAAGAATCATCTGTCACATATTACATCAAGTCACAGGAGGCATGACGAGAGACATACAGGATGTGAGGTGCCTACCATCTTAGTAACGAAAGATGTGACCTATATCATGGATGATGAAGACTTGATGGATGATAGAATTTCAAGATGGGTGATGGAATATCAGGATGATGGTGGTCATGTGATGAGGCTCACTCTCTCTTTACCGACTGTGCATTTTGATTTATCACATAATCTTCAACGTTATCATTGGTGTCTCTATCGTTAGAGGATCCCCACATTGATCCTCACTTTCTTAGTCATGATGTCTAATTGGTCTTCCCCCGTTGATCTTACTAATAAATATGAGCAATGCTAATTTTATAAACAAATAAGGAACGTAAGGGTAAATGAAAGTGTACCTGTTTTGAGATCATTCCTAAGATTTATATGCTGATTTAATATCAAAAGAATCATTTAATAAAATAAAATCACCCAATAAGGAGAGTAAAAATTGCAAATGGTAACTGTTCTGCAGAAACGATGCCAATTGATAAACCCAAAATTATGGTAAAATTATGAAATTATTATATTTGAGTTTAATCAATAAAATTTATAAATATGTACCCACATAAATGTACTAGAAAGTGAATGAGTATGAGTCACCTTCGTAGAGAACAGATTTTAGGGAAATAGCTCCCGTGATATGATGATTTTGAGAGGACAAGAAGGAATAGATATATGATAAAAGGTAGTGATAAGATGAATATGGCGATATGAGATGGGGTATAACTATTATTAAATAAGGATAAGAAGAATATTACTACAAGGGGTAGATACTGCAACATGACTGAAGAGAGTGAAAATGAGAGAGTGGAATAGAGGAAGACTGAGGAGGTGATGACAAGAAAAGATGAGGAATAAAGGGGATGATAAGAAGAAATATAAAAATTTATTTAAATTGGGGTTTATTAATGGATAATGACAACACCCTAAATTTGGTATTTAATTCACATAATTAACCCAATTTTATGCATTTAAAGAGTTTAAAATAGGGTTGTTGTCATATATTTACATGTAATTAATGTTCTGAAGTAATTTCTGATTTTCCCCTAATATTCTGTTTATTTTATGAAATTTCTGGAATTTATTTAAGCTTGGAATAATTCTGTTTAAATGCAAATGGCAGGTTTAAAATTTAATTTTGATGTTAATTAATGTGAGGACAAATTACTGAGTTTTCTAGAATTTTCTGAAATTTTATTGGAATTTTTGGGAATCTATTTGAGGAAGAAATGAATTTTTAGCTAGGAAAAGGGTATATTTATAAGGAGAATATGAGTTTTAAAGCAATTTCTAAGCTTGGATGGGTTTTCTCAACATTTTTTTGCAATTATTCCCTTAAAAACAGCTCTCAGTCGTGTCTGCAGGCGTAAAGATACGATTAAAATATGGGCAGGGTTTTATTGTAATTATTCAGGATTTGTTTTAATGGTTTCAGGAAAAAATGGAGGAGAGAGATTGTGGAAGGATGTATACGCAAATACTTTATGGTGGTGTCAAATGGCAATCAATACTTTTAAGAACTTAACTGCAAAGTGCCAAAGAGGATTTTTGGTTGCCCACATGGACAAATCTCGGCCATCGGATGAGGATCCGACGATGCTCGAGGAATATTCCTCCGGGCAGTAAGTTCATCGCCGCCGCGGTGCATGCAAAGCGCATGCACGGGCAGTGACGTGGCTCTTTATGATTGGGTAACATTATGAAAAACGCACAGGTAAGTGCATTTTAAATGTACAATCGTAAGTTTCTATCATTTATTCTTTCTTTTTATTTCGGCCAAGGGGTACGTGGCATTCAAGGAATCAAACCAAAAAATGAAGTTCAAAATTCTCCAGCCAATCCGCCATCAACACCTCATTGTGTGTGAAGAAAAAAATAATTAAATAAATGAATTTTGATCCAACGGCTATGATTGGTCAAAATTCATTTATTAATTACTTTTGATCCTGAAGTCTGATTGAGACAATTTTTTATGGATTTGCTTGTCTCAACCTCCTCTTTCTATCTGTATGTGTTGGATCATTCAGATCAAGCCTGCATTGATGGATAAAAATTAATTACTTATTAGAGGTAAAATGGTAATTTTTACTATTTAACATAAGTTTAAAAGCCAAATTTCGAGAGGAGGAGGTCATTCTGGAGGTTGTTCTTTCACAGCTGCAAGAAGCGAGGAGCTTCGTCCTGGATCAACCCTTTTTGGTACTTTTTTCTTCATTGTATTGGACTTTTTAATTTGGATGATTTGTTAGTTAATTTCTTCGTTGTTCTTGTCAATCTTGGTCTGAACTTCAAAATCGCTAGGCTTTAGCAAAATGTACTAGCCCTTACTGGGATTGAGATGAGAGATTGTGAGATTTACCTAGCTATTCCTAGTGCACTATAAAAAAATTACAAAAAAGAAGGTATAATTTCAAGGAGATATTAGATTGCCCTTTATTATCTAATAGTTAGTACATTTTGAGTTACCAAATCCCCAAAACAAACTAAATAAAAATTAAATTTCCTTGTTAATCTCTCTACTTGACTCCTTTGATCCTTTTAATTGGATCAAAGAATTCAATTTAGAGTTCCCTATTTCTTCTATTCTTCCCATCTCGTCTACCTCCCTTTCTAAATTCTTCCTCTAATTAGGATGATTTGATCTTCATTGAAGATTAAATTAACTCCAATTAGGGTCAAATTATTCAAGTAGATCATCGATTAAATTACCTTACTAGCTTCCCTTGGACGATACCTCTATTTATCATTATGCATCTTAAGATAAGGTTTTATAAATTTTATTGTATAAGCTAAAATTAACAATGACAAGGGATTACAAAATTGCATAATTTACCCCTATTCTTTGGCTTATCAGATAATAGGGTTGAAGATAAGACATGATGGAGATAATGGATAAGACGTAGTGATGAAGGTGGTGGATGTACAGGTTGAGTTAGGAATGAGATGGATGAAGATAGTGCATTAGGGTTTTTTTGGTGAATAGATTAAAACACGTAATGGGATTGTGACGGCTTAGGTGTATGTTACATAGATAATAGATGAAACATGATGCAGGTGGTTGATAATGATGGACATTGATGGATGATGGTGAATGGTGATGATGGAATGGATATGATCTACCCAAGTAAATGGGTCGAAGATGGATCAATGTCAGGCAAAAGACTAACCTTAGATCATTATGTTCCTCCAAGATCATGACATCTCTCAAATGTAGATCAGCCTCCCACTTATTTGTTGACTTTCTCTGAGCAATCAAGACACCAAGAACACCCATGATAGAACTTCAACACCTCACTCTCTTTTGGTCTTCCTGTCTAGGAGGAAGTGAGGTTGAAGATATTATTTATGAAGATTGGGTCCTGAATTTATAAATCCAACCATACACATGAATAGAGGACAGAAATAAGAAGCTACCCTCAAATTTTCATCCCAAAGATTTCTCTCTCATCATCCTCATAAGCGCAATCATGTCAGTTTTTAGGGTTTTGTCTTCATTATGGTATTAAATGCAATCATTGGCTAGGATTCACCTGTGACATTCTCAATTGATGGCTCTTGTCATGCCTCGTGTTCCTGCACAAAAAAAGACAGATTTAAATAACAACGTAATAATATTAGATTAATATACTAAAAGATGAGTATGTGTGTGATGTAGTGGTGCATTAATGCATGCCACGTCAACACATTTTTTCATAAAATACCAATTAAGATAGGACATGTGCATCCCATGTGTATATGTGGCACCACATGTCTCTTGGCACCTTGGTCCTGCCACTATTGTTGACTAGTCAAAGGCAAAATTAATGATATTTTAATTATCAATCGCCTCGGTCTCCCCAACTTATTAATTGGGGAAAAAGAACTTTTTTTTTACTGTGCCACGTCATCCCTGCCATTAAAAAATAGCAGACAGAGTTTATTAGCATTAAATGACATTATGGTATTCCTTATCACAGTTGCAAAATGGTTTCTCCATTTAATCATTTTAGGCTTGATAGCATGCATATATGATCAATTTAATGTGAATAAACATGTATATTTTATCATATTAACATATTAATACTACATATTATTACATCCCCCAACTTAAATCATTTCTATTCCCTTACCAATGGTATCTAAATTATCTTGGATTATCCATTCTCCTCGTGATCCTAATGACATGAGCATGAAGTTATTAAGTTACAACTACACCTCTAAGTAAGAATAAACCCATGGTATACTAGGTTGCACATGATAGACTCCCTTATGATTTTGGAAAGATATGGAGGTCATGAGGAGTGAAGCCTACTTTTTGATGGGTATCATACTATAATATAGGCGAAGCTCTCTCCTTTTCCTTATCCATATCAATCACTCACAAGTGGTGGTTCATCATTTTTACATTCCCCACTATCTTTCCTCCCACCTGAAAGTAAAAGAGAGCCATTTTCTCTTCTCAATCAAGCACATAATTTCAATTGTGTATGAATGAAATATGTGTGCTGAGGCTCCTATATAACTTTATGTAAAAAACAAGAGATTGACAGATGGCTCAATGAATGGAAAAAAGTATGTAAGGGATAAAGGATGGGCTCATAATACCCGTATAGCTACCTCTCCTGATAGAATAAAATGTATACGACACCAGAATGATGTGAGAAAAGTAATAAAGATGAAAATTCATACTTCAAAGAAGTGGTATATAAATTAGTGTGCACTGCCTTAGCATGGATGATAAATAGATTGATCACCAAGTCATCAAAGAGCAATACCAAATTCTTCCAAAGACAAGAAACCTTATAATATTTTTTTTTCCTATTTTTCTCTTTTTTTCCTTTTTTGTTGTTTTTTTTCGACAGGGGTGAACATAAATGTAATCTTACTATGATAAAAAATAATTATTGATAAAATACTCACCATAACACTCATCTTGTGCTGATACGGAGTAAAGGATGGGAGTAAGTGTATCAAAAGCATTTAGGGCTAACAGTGAATAGATGGGTACCTGTAGGAATGAATGACAATAGGTGCAACAATTAGTAGTAGGCTAAGATAATAGGCAATTATTTTTCACGCATGGGTTTCAAATGGCTATGTGTAGCTCAAATAAAGGTGATTATGTGCTTAAGATTTGAAGAAATGACTACTTTTGCCTCGAGCAAGATTTATTTAGTGGAGGTCCAAAACACTAGATAAGATTCACCCACTGAAGGGTGGATTATAGTACTTCAACCTTTTGATTTTCATGTTTTTTCCTCACCCTACCAGGTATCCTAACCACTCAGGAGAAAGTTACATGAATCTAGACAATAGCTCATAACATTAAGAGATGTATTTGATCCGCTACATGAGCCTAACTTGAATACTCATGTTGCTAAGATATGGAGTGAATGATTCTCTAAGATAGTCATACTTCAATTTATATAGGTGAATACTACCCCCAACTTGGAATGATGCAAGGACCACATTTTTTGGAACCAACATTCCCCCCCCCTTCCCAACTTAAAAAACATTTATTCATCCTAATTCAATCAAAATGCGTAGGGAAAATGAATTGCAAACTGTTGTTTCATAAGTCATTTGGTTTGGAATGAGTTGGCGGTTGTTCTTGTGAATCCTTGCTCACGCTCAACTGGTTCTTACCTTGTTGGAACCTTGCCAATATTAGACTTCCTAGAGAGAGATATGAGGAGGTCGTCTAGGCTATGAATATGATATCCTTTACTGAAATTGAAAGTAAAAGCAAGAAGCAAAAGAATTGCAAAGGTAAATGCCAAATTTTAAATGATCAGAAGCAAATCTAATATCTAAGGTAATAATAACATACATTTTTAGTACCTTATATTATCATATTACATGTTTATCTGCATTAAATTGCTCATATTTGCATGTTATCAAGCTTAAAATGATTAAATCTATTTTTATAATGAATTTCTGAATTTTCTGCATTTTTATGGAATTTTTCTAACCATGTATTCTAAAAGAATATAACTTTTAAGATAGAATATGATTTTAATGGAATTTTTTGACATTAAATTTGAAAGATATGATTTTTTCTGAGTCGAAATATATATTTATATGTATTTATTGGGATTTTATTTTAATTACTATGGATTTTTAAATTTTTTTAAGCTCTTTTATTGGCGGCGCCACGTGTCGCTGTTCGATTCGTCGAACGGCGACGAATCATAGCTCTTTTTGATGATTGGCTCCAGCCAATCATTAGCCCAGTTAATGATTGGCCTCAGCCAAGTGATTCGCGAAGCGATGATTGCATTGATGACTAACAAAAAGGTCCTTTTACTCTTTTCTGCACAGGGTGACGTGGATGAACCAAAAAAAAGGATGCACTTTTTTTGCAATAAATGCGCGCTGGGCCGAGGGAGAAAAAGACAAAAAGAAACTTTTTACTTTAACTTTTCCTCTTCTTGCTAAAGCGACGTGCAACGTGGCCGCCCCATGCGAAGCCACGTGTACACATGGCCCGCAAACGACGACGTGGCATGCACGTGTCTCCCACTGAGAGGAAAAAAAAAGAGGGCCCGTGCTAACATGACAAATGCTGACGCGCCGCCACGTCAGCTGCAAGGATCTTTCTTTATTCTTTTTCTTTTTTCTCTCTCTTATATTTTTGTCTTTTTGACTTCTTTTCAGTTACATGTGGACCTCTGACGAGTCACATATCAGGCATGTAAAATTGACATTTATTAGGAAGTTTTGAAGTCATTTTAAGAATTAAAGATGCATTATTATGTTAAATCCCACTTTTATGCAAATTTTCATTCAATATGTAAAACGTCATATTTTTAATGAGTTTTTGCACTAATAAGACATAGCATAAATTCCGCTGACTAAGAAGAAAGAAAATAAGGAAAAAATAATGAATAGTAATAAAAAAATACGAATAAAAAATGGGGGCCCTTAAAGAGTCGCTTAAAGGCCAGCCCAAGGACGGGCACACCGCAGGCGACCACCCGCAGCAGCAGCCAAGCGCAGCCTCAACCGCAGGTGGCACCCGCGCCGCGTAGCCGTTGCCCAAGACCACTTACCATCACCCAAGGTAAGTGGGCCGTCTTTGATTCAGAAGGAAGCCGTTTGCAACATTTATATACTTGTTCTGTTTTTAGAAATGAGCAATATTGGATCAACTACGAGCAGGCTGGGCCAGAGATGGAAATAGAATGATCGCGGCCCATCGGGCCGCAATCTAAGGGAAATTACATTAAAATTCTGAACAGGCTTCGAGCTGACCCAGCTCGAAGCCCGTATCAAAATGGGCCTTACTTAAAAGAAACGTTTTAATCTTGACTGTCGATCTTCCTTTGGAAGATTGAACGGTCAAGATTGTTCTTTTATTTCTTTTCTGTTTTCTTTTATTTCAGGGGGACAAGTCATCTTGAAGCACGGACGTGGACGAATCCGATGCATCCAAATGGACTCTCGTGGCTGACGTGGTGCGCTAGATAGGGAGCAGGGGTCTACAGGAGTTAAAGGGGTCCACGGCTACGATTTAATCGTAGCCGTTGAACCCCATAATGACTTAGATCTAACGGCCAGGAGATCTCCGCGTTGTCTTCACCATCGTCCGCCGTCTTCGTCGTCGGCGACGTCACTCCGGCGACGAGAAGGCGGATTTCCACCGCTTGGTCGCCAGAGATGTTGCCAGAATAGTCCCATACCTGTCAGGAAGGTCATCCGACCATTCCTGACCTATAAAACTACTGTAAGTCATGCGAAAAGTATCTTTCGCCGCTGGAATATTGAATTGAGAATTTTGAAATTTAATCATCGGAGGAGAAGATCCTCCGCCTTCTTATCGTTCTCCTCGGTCTCTCGGTCAATGGCGGTGACAGAGCCGTGACCTGAAGGGAGATTAGAAGAGAGAAAGGAAGAAGACGGAGAAGAAATCCTTACCTGAAGGACGACGCGACCGGAGCGGAGTCTGGAGCCGTTGGCGACTCCGAGTCAGCGCAAAAATCCGGTAAGTATTTTGATTGTTCTAAGCATAGAAGTTTAATAGAGAAAACACACCTTTTATCCATTTTTTATCTCAAAATCGAATTGAATCGATTTCGAGCAAAAACCCAAACTATCCCAAATCGTCTCTAAGCCATTTCTTCAAACACTTGTTATGCAGCTCCTCTGAACGACTTTTAAACCGCCATTTTAAATACTTTAAAACAAATTAAAATTCTATAAAAATATATAATAAACTCTAGGAAGATATAATTCCTAATCTACATCCATACTCTGATAAATACCTTAAAATTTCTATCTCGTTCCTTATAAAAAACCATAAAAATCTCAAATACTCTGCTAGGCATTTTTTCAAACATTTGATCTTCAATATTTGCCCCTGCATTTTCTCCTACAAGACGACCTCTAAAAATTCTCAAAAATATCCTAAAATCACTAATCTACTCCCTCTATCTATATATAAAATCTGAGGTCTAGATAAAATCTATAGGGAGGACTTCGTTTATAAAAATTGTTCTTCAATTCTTCCCTATTCTCTCTTAAACACTACTCACTAGTTGAATTCTAGCTCTAAGTGCCAATCCCTGTGGAGACGACCTTGCTCATCTCTATACAATTTTGAGTAAGTTTACATATACAAATTTTTATTTGATCGAAGCGAAAGTAACAATGATAATTTACACCCCGTTTTTGCCTTCGTCAAATTGGCGCCATTGCCGGGGACATGGCGTGCATGTGTCTCCCACTGAGAGGAAAAAAAGAGGGCACGCGCTAGCATGGCAAGCGCTGACGCGCCGCCACGTCAGCTGCAAGGATCTTTCTTTATTCTTTTTCTTTTTTTCTCTCTCTTATATTTTTGTCTTTTTGACTTCTTTTCAGGTACATGTGGACCTCGAAAAGTGCACACGCAGAAGGCAAAAAGCACGTAATCTCATGCAATTTGACTTCTTAATAGAAATGGGAAACGAGGGCACTGACGAGGAGAGAGAAGGAAATCATGGGCTAGAGATTTTCTCAACTTGAAACGGCCATCAGTTTTGATCTACAACTCTGATCGAGCTGAAATTTTCAGCATTGCTTCGTCTTCCCCTGCTCTTTCTATCCATACCCTCTGATCTATAAATAGAGGCCTGGATGATTGTAAAATTCATCTTGAACTTGATTCCTACTTTTGTGGGTTGATTAAAAGATAGTGAGATTTGAGATCCATCAAGAGTGTCCTTGGTGTCCTGAGTGTGTGGGAAGAAGCATTGGAGAAAAGGAGGAGCTTACTAGCACTCGTAAATCGCCGTGATCCTGGCAGAACTTAAGGATCTAAGGTAAGTGTCTTCGCCTTACATTGTCTCTTTCTGGTCACTATAGTTAACATAGTTAGGGTTTGTAATCATACTTGCACTTTCATTTTACTCTCTTTTCTCATCTTTTTATCCTCTACACCATACCACTCCACATCCAATTACTATCTTCGTTCATACCGTCGTTCATCGTCATATCCATCACAATCACTTACTTTTTTCTTTAAGGCAAATTAGCTTATAATTATGTATATTTAATCAATATCACTAGCTCACAATCTCAAATTTTATTTCTGTCGATCTTCTCGTCATTCATCATTAGTATACAAAGTAATTCCTTAACCATTGTGCCCTCTGGGTAGGATCCCTATTCATCACTAACTATGTATTTTTAAGTACGGTTAAATATATTTTTATTGAATAATCTCAATCACCAATCACCAACGACAAATTTTAACCCTAAAATTGAGATTATCATATAATTCACTATTGAAAGGTCATGTCTCCAGATTAGACATGGTCGTGCGGTTCGCTTTGTGCGTTCTGTTCGGATTTCCGAACAGAACAAACTCTAAAACGAACCGCACTTCGCACAGACCCCTGTGCGGTTCGTTTGTGCAGATTGTGCGATTTAAAAAAAAAAAAGAAAAAGAAAAAAGTGTTTTTGGTCCTCCTCCTTGCCGCCCTCTGTCCTCACTCCCTCCCCACTCCCTCCGTCCTCCTCCTTGCCGCTCTCCTTCCCGTCAGTCCACCCTCTAGGTCTTCCTCAACCCTCGGTCTGCCCTCCTTGCCGTCGTTCTCCACCCTCCTTGCTGTCGGATCACCCTCTGCGAGGTAAGAACTCACCCGTTCTCTCCCTCTCCCTCTCCCTCTTCTTCTCCGATTCTCTGTCTCCCCCTCGCTCAATCACTCCCTCTCTCCCTCTCCCTCTCCTTATTCTTCTCTCGTTCACTGACTCTTCCTCATGCTCTCACTGCCCCTATTCTTCTCCATTTTTCGATCTCCCACATTCCCTCTTTCTCTCCCCTCTAGGCCTCTCCCTCTCCCTTGCCAATGTCACGGTGTATATTCATCTCCAATTATCTGCCCCTCACTATCTCTCATTCATTCTTCCTGCCCCTCTCCCTCTCCCTCTCCATATCCATGTCTCCCCCTCTCACGGTCTCTCTTCTTCAGCAATACTCTGTCCCACCCTCCTCTCTCAATCTCTCATCCTCTCTCTATATGTCTCCATGTCTATGTCTCTCCCTGTCCATCTTCCTCTTTTTCTCAAATTCTGCGTTATGTTCTCTCAATCACTCTTCCTCTGCTTCTCCCTCTCCCGTCGCCAATCTCTCTCCCTTTCACGGCATATATTCATCTCAAATTCTACCCCCGACCCCATCTCTCATTCATTCTCCCTCTCCCTTCCATCTTCCTTTTGTGCGAATTTGTGCGGATCGTACGAATTTGTGTGAATTGTGCGAATTGTGCGTTCTAATTTTCGCACACCAAACGAACTGAACAGAGAACAGACCCCTGTGCGGTTCGTTTGTGCGAATTTTTTGTATGAATTAAACAAACAGAACAGAACACACATGCCTACTCCAGATCATCTTTTAAGCCCATCGTAACTTCCTTTGGTTGAGATTCGATCTCAAGGTATGGCTTCAAACTCTAACCATTTTCTTTGAATTGCCAACCTGTCTTTGAATCTGAAATCAAAAGAGATTCATAATCAAACAATTCAACTATAATAAATGGTCCATCCCATCAACTCCTAAGCTTCCCTGGAAATAATTTCAATGGTGAGTTATGAAGCTAGACTTTCTTTGTTTTTCTTGGTGTCATTATAATATTTCATTTTGGATTTAGAAATCACCGAGTTCTCATTTACCTTGTTTCTCAATTCCAATAGCTCTTCTAGCTGTAGAATGTGGTGTTTTCCTGCATCTTCTGAATCTAGGTTTGATTTCATAATAAGCTCAATAAGCTCAATATCCACTAGAAGATGAAAAGCTTTTCCAAATATCAGCCTATAAGGTAACACCTCAATGGGCCCTTAAGTCCATAATGCAATTCGTAGTTCCTCACTCCAATCCGTATCATCTGGCCATATGATATTTTTAAGGATCTTCTTGAATCCATTATTACTAATTTCAAACTGGACATTAGCCTAGGTATGGTACGGAGTTGTCATCTTGTGGTGAACCCCATACTCCTTACGGATAGACCTGAATGTGAGTTTTTAAAATGAGATCTACCATCACTTATGATTTATCTAGGACATCCATATTAGGAGAATATAATCTGATTAAAATTTTTTCAATACCATTTTGTGATCATTTTCCCATCTGGAAATTTCTTCAACCCACTTTGACACATAATCCACAAACATCAAAATAGATTTATGCATGTACGATAATGGAAAAGTTTTGATAAAAGCTATGCCCCATAAATTCAATATTTCAATTTCAAGAATTGGTTTTAACATCATTCTTACATTGGAATTTCAAGCAATTCTTACAAAAAATCAAACAAAACTATAAATAAAGTATGCCAAAAGAAACCACATTGAAGATCCTTAGTGGTAGTAATTTTTTAAGAGAAATGTCCACCATAAAACAATGAATGAAAAAATTCTAAAAGGTTTCTATGATCCTCTCCTCGCTCACAGTTCCTCAAAATCTGGTCTACACCTAAGTGAAAAAATTCAGGATCTTCCCAAAAATAAAATTGATCTCGCTTAGTGATTTTTTTCTCTTTCTCATTCCATTCATGGGGTATTCATCATATAACTAAATAATCCATTATGTCTGAAAATCATGGGGTTCTTCTAGTGCAAACCCTTAGGATCTGCTCACCAGAAAATTTTTCAGAAATTGGTGTTACGGTGTTGACGTGTAATCCAGAAAAGTGATCAGCAATGAAGATTTCAGATCCACATCTATCTTTTATTTCAACATTGAATTATTTCATCAGTAAGATCCACCCGATTAACCTACGTATTTCCATTTTCTTGTTCATGAAATATCTATTAGCTGCCTGATCAGAAAATATAACTATTTTATTACCTAAAAAATAGAGTCTAAATTTATCTAAAGCAAAAATAATCGCTAGAAATTCATTTCCATTTGTAGTGTAGTGTACATGATCGTCCACCAAGGTTTTTCTATCATGATAGATGGCCACCGGTTTCTTTTCAATTTGTTGACCATGAACTACACCCACCACGAAGTCAAAAGTAGTATACATAAGCTCCTTGATCTTTTCAGTTAGGTGTGAGTTGAATTGGTGCTTTCACTAGATCCTCCTTGGTCTTCATGAAATCTTGCTTCCCTGCATCGTTAATTTCATAATTTGCATCCTTAACTAACAAATTGGTCAACCAGGTTAGAAAATTTAGCAAAGTCTTTAATAAATCATCTATAGAAGCTCATGTGGCCTAAGAATCCACTAAGTTCCTCGTTGTTGGTGGGAAGTGGAAGGTTCTGAATCACTTCCACTTTGGCATTGTCCACTTCGAGCCCAAGGTTACTGATTCGGTGCCCAAGACAATTCCCTCTTAGACTATGAAGCGGGGCTTTTCCCAACTGAGCGTTAGCTTTTTCTCCACATGTATCTACAAGACCTTTTCTAAGTTAGCCAAGCATGCATCAAAAGTGTGTCCAAAAATAGAAATCTCATCCTTCAAAATATATAAGCAATCTCCTGGCAAATCTGAGATCAATACACTCATACGTTGTTCAAATGTGGTGAGAGTGCTGCATAATGAAAATGACATTCTCCTCAATGCAAATGTTACAAATTAGCAAAGATAGTTTTCTCCTGATCTGATATCAAGATAGTCTTCTCCTGATCCTCAGGGTGATTTTCTATTTGATTATACCATTAATATCCTTCTTGAAAACAGAGATAATTTTGACCCACTAATTTTTCTAAAATTAGTGATAAAGAAAGGGCAAAGGATAGAGATCTTCCTATAATCAATACATATTATTCAGCTAGTTGGTAATTTCATTTTGATCTCTTTCCCTTGATCGTTCTTGATCACAGTGATTTCCATTTTCTTAGGAACTACATGCGCAAGGCTAACCCAAAGACCATCAGAAATTGAATAGATAAATCTAGGTTCCAATCATTTAAGTATTTGTTTTCTAACTACCTCTTATACGATGAGTTCCAATTTCTTTTAACGTTCTCTAGTAGGCTTTGCATTCTACTCAATAAAAATTCTATAAACACATGTAGACCCACTAATACCTTTAATAACAGCAATGGACCAACCAAGAACAGATTTATAATTCCTATGCAGGGTTAGAAATTTATTATCCTGATTCAAAGATAAATATGATGATATGACTCGCCCCTAAGAGTGTGTATTTCAACATTCTCAATGGTTTCAAATTGATCTTTAAATAAATACAACAATCATTATGCTAAAAAGTGAAACTGCCTTGTAAATCGTGAGATGGGGAACACATAACATCATAATCAATTTCATCATTTGAATCAACCATGAAAATATCCCTCAAGCTATTTTGGATATTTCATCAACCTAGACACATTGATTTCTACTTTTTCCCAATCTGTGTTCACCCTGGCCATGGCTAAGAAAGGCCAACCTAAGATGATATGGACATTCATAAGATCTTTGGTGAATTTCATGTTATCCAAACATTGTAATATCTTTACTACTACATCTTCCAACAATCCATAAGGTTTCCTAATATATCCATCCGCTAATTGAACATCAAGAAATCCATCGTATAAGGCCATAGGCAAAAATTTACGGTTGCTCCTGAATCAAGTGATTTGGAGTAAATCATGCCCCCTATCTTGGACTTGATTAAAGGAGCTCCAGGGTCCCTACATTTTTCAAGAAGTTTTTGTAAAATAGAACTCACATTTTTAGATAATTGGATGATTTTTTGCTTCTACTAAGTGTATACAATTTTTAAAAAATTTTAGCATAAGAGGGAATATGTTGAATTGCTTCAGTCAAAGGAATTTTAAAAGTAACTTGCTTAAGAATTTCAAGAAGATGCTCATCATTAGCATTTGGTTTAATCTTAGAAGTTTTCAAAGTATCAAGAAATGGAATGGTTGGTACATAATCTTTAGGATCAACTTTGATGACGGACGTCGTCAAGACGTCGACCGGTCGTCACCGAGGGTAGTGGCTCGGTATCGAATAAGGATCTCTATCGGACAACGACGGGAAGTGTCGTCCGATAATGACGATGAACAGATATGATAAATGACGGAAATGCGAAAGTACTAACTGTAGTACGTATAAGTGCCGATTCGCGGTTATGCCATTTAAGGGATTCGACGGGGTCGCCTAGGGTAGGGTCAACCAGACCATCCGAACCTCACCCGAGAGGGTCGAGGATGAATATGTTGCCAAACAGGAACATCCCGCTAATATGCTCACACGTGTCGGCCGAACCCGACTCGTACCGGACAGGTAAGACTCTCGAACAGTTCATCGTCGTTTTCTCAGCCTGTCTCTCTCACCTACGTCTAACTCGAGCACGGAGAAGGCAATTCGAAAGTATACTGAAGTAGGTAAGAGATGTAAAGGGCAGTAAAAGAGGGGGTACCTTCGTCGCGTCCTGCGACGGATATCTCGTAGCACCTTGGGGTCTGAGGGGGCAGTAACTATGCGGGCGCGGGCGTCGGAGTGGTGCGGGGCGTGGGCAAGGTGGCGGCGCAGTCGGTTGGGGGCGCGTGGCGCATGGCGAGCGCCGGCGCTTGGCGCACGGGCGCGCGCGACGGACGAGCAGCAGCAGTTGCGGTGGGAGCGTGGCCGAGGCGTCTGCGGCTGAGTGGTGCGACGGTACGCTGGGCGCGCTGACAGGGCGCGCTAGCGTGCGAGAGGCCGCGTGCAAGGGCGCGCAGCAACAGCGCGCGATCGCGTGATGCTGCGGCTCGTGAGCGTGCACAGCGGCGATACTCGGCGTGCAGATGGCGGCGGGCAGGTGGCGGACAGCGGCGGACGGTCGGTGACGCACGCGGGCAATCAGGCACCCCGTGCGGGCAGCGGTGTAGCGACGGACTCGGCGTGCGGCAGCACTGTGAGGCAGCTGCGAGGGGAGGCGGAACGTCTGCAGCGGTGACGACGTTCGTGGCGGAGAATGGCGGCGACTAGCGGCGGAAAGCGGTAGGCGATCGGGCGAGCGCGGGCAAGCAGGCACCGTGCGCGGGCGGCGGGCGGTGGCAGACCAGCGTGCAGGCGGCGCGCTGAGACAGAAACGGGGGATGGGGTGAGGACGTCGGCGGTGGCGGCAGCAGTGGGCGTCTCCTCTTCTCTCCCTACCCCTTTCTTCTCTTCCTCCTCTTTCTCCTCTTCTTCCTTCTTCTTCTTCTCCCTTCTTCTTCTTCCTCTCCTCAACGAAGTGACTCTTTGACTTCCCAAACGTTATACTTTCAATGAAAATTCAAGAGTGCAGGGGGGGGCGCCCCACCCCTCCCTTATATAGGAGAGAGGTAAATGGGCCCCTAAACTAAAAAATGGAAAAATAAAAAGGGGCTTACTAAGGCCCAATAAGGGAGGGGAAGATATCCTCATACGGGAACTTCCCCTCTCTACGTTGTAGATGAGAAGACAGAACTACGAAAGACAAAAAAGTGCAAGAAAATAAAATGGTAGACGGGATCGAAGGGGCGCGTCGTTACCAGGGATATCTGAATCCGGGTGCGCGCGCCGTCGCTTTGGCTTGTTGTGCGGGATGGATGCGAGTCGGTGGCGAGATCAAAGGCGGTGCCGACTCCTCGAGCAATGGTCCTGCAGTCTCGGACGGTGCCGCGCCATCAAACTTCTTTCCTAGTTTCTTCTACATCCTCATGAGATGATTCCATTTCCTCTACTTTTTCAGAAATATAAGGAAGAAATTTTCCATATCTCAATTTAGAAGTAACATAAATAGTTTCATAATTATTTTCCCTTGAGATATGACTATCAACAAGGTGTAAATTTCTAGGTTAAGTTTAAGCATAATTGGGAGTTGACCTTTTCATAGTTGTGGGAACCATTTTCATTGTCGCTTCCTGTTCTCTCATCCTCTCCATCTCCTTCTTGAACTCTTTCATTATTCCCACCGTTTATCCTGTTTTTGTCATTATTCCCACTGTTTATCCTGTTTTTGTCCTGTTTTTTTTCATATTCCTGTACATCTCGTCATGATATGGGAGAGAGACTGAAAGAGACTGAAATAATAACTAGAGCGATAGGAAGACAGTGAGCGAGAGAGAACAAGACAATGAATGAGAGTGGAGTAAAAGATGGAGGCAATGGAAAGGGAGAGATGGTATCATGAAAATGTTTCTTTTCATGTACATATGTCTCAACTCAAAGGAACTTAGGTCTCAAAAGGCGCACTTTAATGAATCAAAAAATATATTTTTTAATATGCCCTTATGTGATGGGCACTCCATGTTTGGAAGATGTGATGATGACAAGATGTGACAACATGTCATGTGTGATGGATTTTATTAAAATACAGGGTTGTGTGATGGGGTCGGAGACGTGACAAACTAGCAGTCACTGATATCTCAACTTTCAGGTTTTAACTCATTGTCCGTAATTAAGATTATGAAATAAATATATACCAGTACTTACCTATGAATATTTAGCTCGTGATGAGTACGGATCGTTTCCATAGGGAACGATGATTAAGGATTCAACTTTCTTACTGTAGTGTTTATCGATATGAGAATAGATAAAGACGAGAGTTTTACAAGGTTAGATAGTGATATTGAGTAAAAGGCTGTAAATAGCTATAATTCAAACTTACAATTAGCAAAGAAAAGAGGAAATGAAACAAGAATTATGAAAATCATTATGATGTCGGGAAAATAGCGATGTAAGACAAAGACGCTTACCTTAGATCCTTATGTTTTGCCAAGATCACGGCAAGTTACGAGTGCCGATAAGATCCCCCTCTTCATTAATGCTTCCTTCCACACACCCAAGACACTAAGAACACACTTGATGGATCTCAAAACTCACTATCTTTCAATCAACCCACATGAGTAAGAAGTAATTTCAAGATGAATTTCAAAATTATCCAAGCCTATATTTATATATCAGAGGGCATGGATGGAAAGAGGAGGGTGAGATTAAGCAATGTTGAAAATTTCAGCCCAATCAGACCAGTGGATCGTCAGATATTGCAGTTTGAATTTGGAGCAATCCAAGCCCTTATTTTTTTCTCGCTCCTCGTCATCGTCACTAACACTTCCTATTTTCCATTTTTTGTTGAGCTGTTGAATCATTGAGATTCCCCGTCCTCTGATCTTCCATGCTCGCAATTTTTGGGGCTGCCACGTTTACTTGTAGGGGAAAAGGCAAAAAGAGAATAACAATATTATATTATAAAGTAACTAACCCGCAGTTGACATAGCAGCGCCTCAGTGCGCGCTACGTCAGCACGCACCACGTCAACACCTTTTTCCTTTCATCCAATCAAGGGCCACAAGCGCGCCACATTACGCGGGCGCCAGTCGCAATATTTGACCATTCAATCAGAATAAAAAAATAAAAATTTAAAAGTTGCCCCGCGCTTGGTCATGCAACATTTATTTAAAAGAGGAGCTCCTTTTTTATTTGTCCATGTCACCCTGCACCTAAAAAACTGAAAATATATTTTGTTATTCATAATAGACAATTATGGCATCACTAATAGCGATGCCATAATTGCTTAGCTAAATGACTAGTTGTCGCCAGTTATTATCACTAGCTATGATTCGTTGTTGTTCAAGGAATCAAACTGTGACACGTGGCGACGCAAAATAAGATATTCAAAATAAGCTTCAAAATACATATTTAATAAATTAAAGGTCAAAAATACAAATAAATATATATTTTGACATAGAAAAATCATATCTTTCCGAATTTAATGTCAAAGAATTCCGTAAAATCATATTCTAACTCAAAAGTTATATCATTTCATAATTTTTTGTCAAAAAAATACATAAAATGCTGAAATTTAGAATATCATTTAAGAAATAAATTTAATCATTTTAAGCTTGATAACATGCATATATGGTTGAATTAATGCAAATAAACATGTAAATATGGTCCGATTAAGGTGTAAACATGAAAATATATGTTATCAGTCACTAGCCATCCCATCTCTAGTTGTCATCTATCCCATATGTCCCCTTAGGACATGTAAAACCCTAAAAGAAGGAATGGGAGGAAGATCATGGGATTTTGATTCGTGGTGTTTCTCATGTTGTTATCGCAATTTGGAGCTCACTGAAATTAGGGGACTCTCTTGCATTGAGGGGGACTCTCTGTTGGATTCTAGAGGCCTTGACATAGATGAATAAACCAAAATATTTTTTAGTGGAAGACTTGAACAGAATCGAACGGCATCATTAAAACTATGAAACAAAGAACCTTTACACGGATCATTTGTGTGTGACCCTCTAGGCCCATGTATCAGTCTAGTTAATGAACTCCAACAACCCAATAACCTTTATTAACCTTCCAAATTATTTAACTATATCATCATATAGATTAATTAATGTCAGATCGATTTAACCCAATCGATACGTCAAGTCTCCAACACATGGGGTGCCAAGCCACACCTCGTGTTCTGGAAGATACAAAGGAGTGTGTATCGACTCATTCATGGAAGCTATTCGTCATCAGTTACCGTGTATGTATAATCCCTCATCCACTTAATGCTCCTTGGACGACTTAGGGTATGGTCAACTGTCAAACCCTAATAGGTCATCCAAGATAGTACTGATGCATTCGGAAATCATCCGAGAACTCTTCTCTTATATTTCACTGCCTTGGCCAAGGACTTCACCGCATCGTCTTCCTTGAGCTGTCACCTCTTCTACCGAGGGAGGGCGATCCCATCTTGACCACTCAATCACCTTCATGAATTTTTTCAATTTCCCGAACTAAGACCGTTTAGTATCCAATGATTAGATACTTGTTGGCCATAGCCAAAGTACAACCGTCCGTCCACAAGACATCTTTGGTGTCTCAGGTCTAAGGACCACTTACACAACCGTGACATGAATCAACCTAATTGACAGTTCGGTATAATACCATTCAGGGATTCGTACAGATCAATTCAGTGAACTCTTTCCTCTAAAGAGCACCCATTATTTATCCTTAGTCTCTCCACACTAATGGCTACGGGACCGGCCATGCTCATCATATGAGTGAGGCTAGATATCACTATTCTATCCGGATATTTCGATGTCCTTCTCGCATATCCTTCAAATCAGAATACTTAGAACACATGCTCAAAGACTAGTGATCTCCGTATTACGATCTCATCATTATTCACTAAGTCCGATCATGTATTCATTGACTTCATTATAAGCATCACACGTGCACTATAATGAATATGTTCTATTAATGAACATGGAACGATATATGGAATGTGTGCTTGGCTTGCCGGCAACATATATTTCCATCACTCCCTCTCTCTACTTGTCTTTCTCCCTCTCACTCTTCATCTTCTCTCCCCCCTCTCCTCCCTTCTTTCCCTCTTCCTCTCCCTCTCCCTCTCTCTCTCTACCTGTATTTCTCCATCTCGCTCTCCATCTTCTCTCCCCCCTCTCCTCCCTTCTTTCCCTCTTCCTCTCCCTCTCTCTATATCTCTACCACTCTCTATATATATCCATCCCTTTATAGATATTTCTCTATGAATCTATCTCTTTATATATGTCCATTTATATCTTTCCCTACCTCTCCTTCTTTCTCTCTCTATCTTTAAATATATATATATATATATATCTCCCTATCTTCCTGTAGATATTTTCATCTATATACATATCTATTATCTTTGTATAACTATATCTATTTATTTATCCATCTCTTTCTATCTCTCTCTCACTAACCCTATCTATCGTTTGAGGGGTACACAATAATGTCTTTGATAACCCACTATTTGACGGGTGTATCATTCTCCAAAGAGTGCATAGTACATAGGAAGGTCTCAAATTCCTCCAAGAGAGCAATGTCATTGTAGATGTGGTTTATTTTATAAGAGCCTTTTTGAGACAGTTCTTGAAAGACACTTGGACAAGGCATCTGTTTTATTCACATGTTTGTTATACATTGGGGTGTGTGACTTTTAGAATATTCCAAATGCAGAAGATGTCAATGGAATATGATTGCTCCTCAAACATCAAACCCTTTAAGAATGGATCTAGAATTGTTCCAGCTAGGATGGAACCACTATTTTAGAGCAATGTCTCATTCTTGTCAAGCTTTATCGTTCTCTATGTTGCACGCAACAGTTTTAAGATACCCACTTGTTTTAAGAAGAAAACCTCAACACGATCAACGTCAGTTTAATGATTTTTTAAGTTCTCCTCCATGTGATGTGTCATTGGATGCACAATCAGGAGGACATTGCTGATCATCAATTGTTTCAACTTTCTCATTTGGTTAGTGATGTGGCTATTGGATCATGTACTAAGGTGATCTTGGTGAGCAGGTCTTTCTTGTCACAAAATCATTTATTTTCTTTCCTCATGATGCAAAGAAATCATCTCATTCATCAATCACATTTTGTTTCTCAACAGCTGCCTCAAGAATCTCCAAGTGTTGTTCCACCAAGTCGTACTGTCAAGCCAACTAAGCTTGGATTCAGCTTGTCTTGATTGCACTAACTCCACTTACTGTATTTGAGGCTTTATAGATCAACACTGAGAAAAATGAAGTGTTGGGCTAAGGTCATTATTGAGGTGAAACATTAAGGATTTTTGTATTAGGATATGTAAAAAATAAAATTAATGGATCTTTAAAACCCAATGATCAAATCATCTAGCCACAGATCATATCCACTACTTCTCGATTCCTCAAGTGAGACATGTTGAATTGTTTACGTGTCTAGCCTCCGAATGTACCCATGCGATCTCTAGCAAGTCAATCTCCTCTTCCATCTTGATGGTCCTCATTATCAATCCACAATTGATGTTGCACCATTCTGATCACATGAGTGGAGGGGAGCTAAAGGGAGAAATAAGAAGAAGAATGAGAACCTGAAGAACTATAGGCCTTCTCTTACTTAAGTAAATCTTTAAACGTCCAAAAGACTAATAAAAGTTGTTAGGACATTGGAGTCATTAACTAGACAGATAAATTTCCCTAGTGGGTCACGCACAAATAGTCTTTTGGACGTCGGAAGATATAATCATAATTTAGGGAGTGTTCTGAAAAGTTCCCACAGTATAAATAGGGAAAGGCCCGATCAAAATTCATCCAGGTCAAATTTTATTAAGGCCCTTCCCCTTCTTCTCACATATTCTTTGGGCTATTGTCCACTTCAATGTGATCGAGACAGTGTAATTACAACAATGAAGCATGAAGGGGGCTTGTCAAGATGGAGGAGGAGATTCAACATGCTAGGGATTGTGTGGATATGTTTAAAGGCTCCACACTTGAGTGGCAAAACACTGTGTGGATATGTTTTGATCTACATAGAACATAGGCAAAACACAACTATCATCCACAATATATCTTTGGTGTGTTAGGTATAAGGACTACTTAAGTGACCATCACATGAATCAACCTAATTGACAGTATGGTATATTCATATTTATGGATTCACACTAGTCAATTCATTAAACTCTTTTTAGTAAAGATTACCCCCAATCTTCCCCTACTGTCTCCACAATAATGACTACACGATTAGCCATACTAATCATACGAGTGAGACTAGATTGTCTTATCCTCTCCATATTTTTTTTTTCCCCTCTCAAGTATATTTTTTAATAGAAATAATTAAAATATATGTTTAAACATTACTGATATTTTATTATGATTTCATCATAATTCACTTAGTCATTACATGTTTATGGACTTCATTTTAAGTATCCCATGTGTATTGTAATGAACATATTTCAATAAGTAACAGTGAACAAGACTTGTGATTTCTGATTAGCTTGTCAGCTGAAAACATGCTAATTATTAGATTAATATTAGCATGCTCATATTTATATACACTAAAGTGTTTATATATTTGTGTCATAAAGCTCAAAATGATATTATATTTTTTGTTTTTTTTGGTATTTCTAAAGATTTTTCCAATGTCATATTCTTAATGAAAACAATTTTTTAAGTCAGAATATTTATCTTAGAATTTATGACATAAAATTTGTAAAATAATTCAATATTTTAATAATTGTGTATGTCAATATATATATATATTTTTGGAAAATTTTCGAATAAAATATTTTAATAAAAATAATTTATAAATAATAATAGATTATATGTATATTTACAATGATTAGGCATTACATTCAAATATAAAATAATTTTTTAAGTTGTAACATATTTTTTAGATATATTTTTTAGACATAAGTTGTAACATATCATGAAATACATAAATAAAATAATTTTCCAAGTCATAACATGTGAGGATCAATTTTTAATTTTACATTTTTATCTATAAGTTAATATATAATATAGTTTGGGCTTGATTCTCCACTGACTCGTAAAGATTGAATTCTTTCATTCTCCTATTTGGCTCATTGTATATGCTTACCATTTTTTATACTATTTCCTCAATTTTCTCCTCAAATGCCTGAAAAATTAGAGTTTATGAGGATTTAGGACCTTCTAACTTGCAGAAAATAAGAATAATAATAATAAAATATGTAGTATAAAATCCAGAATAAATATAAGAAATTATCCAAACCTTCTCCCATTTTCCGTCAGCTAAATATTGCTTCACTTTCCTGGGTTAGTTCAAGAAAATAAAATAGCATTGAGATAAATTTTCATAATTTCCTCTTAATAAATTATCAAATTAGAAACATGAACTGTCAAATGTGGGTATAATCAGGTAATAACCTCTCCCACATTTTTAATTGTGAATGTAGAAAGAGCTATGTCATTAGAGGAAGAGTTGAATGACTAACTCAATTGATATGCTTGGATGTGTGTTATCCATTTATCTCTCATATGTCTCACATTTCATGAAAAATTGGAGCTCATCTCAAATATTAGTACTTATTTCTATAGGTGGAAATATCAGGTTTTTAATAGTGACTATCAGTTTATTTTTATGAGTTGCTAAACTTTCATGCATAATGAGGGATAATTGTTACCTGATGTCCTATCATGGATAGGATGGGAAGGGTTGGTATAGTTTAGCCACTAGGAAAAAACCATTGTATTAGTCATTTCCCTAACTTTAGGTTTTGGTTTCCAACATGCTTCATCAATTAGGATCACACTGACACCACCCGTTGTCTTTATTTTTTGGGAAAAATAAGATTCATTGAAGAATTTATTTTAAAGATATTTCACATGATTCACATCAAGTATGTTGGCCTCAGTGTTGCAAAACTAAATGATATTCGCATTCAAAATTTTCTTTGTGATCATATAAATCTTATCGGGTGATCCCACAATGTTTAGCTCATATTTGACACTTTGAGGCCATACATAACTGATGTGGCACACTAATATAATTGAATTTTCCACCATAAACTATTTTAAGAGGAGTTTGGATGTGTTCCATTTGGATATTGATGGATCTTGGTTTGACAAGTACGTGGTGTACATCTTCCAGACGCATACTGTATCATTTTTCATTAAATTGATACTGTATTATTTTGTTTTTACCCTTCACTGTTTCCTTACAGCTCCCCACATCTTCAGATGCACATTTATCTTTTTGTCATGATATTCCAAAAATACATACTCTAACGCAGAAACATATTTTATTGCAGTATAAAAATGAACTCTGTTAGGAAAAGGATTTTGATGATTTAATATAATAGATATTTAATGAAATTAGTTAAGTAGTTGAATATAGTAGTAATATATAGACATTTATTAGATAAATATGTGATGGAATATATTAGGGATAATAAGTTTATAATTAAGGTAGAAGCCCAATAAGACAAGGAAAATTGGGCCCAATAACAGTTGAAGGCTATAAATATCCAATGTAGCCTCTTTCTAAGGCATTCTTTTTGGTGCTCATTCTCTCTCTTCTCTTGAAAAATCGTGATCTCTCTCTCTCTCAACTGAAAGTTCTTGAAAGTTCTGGCTGGTGGTGAGGAAATTCAAGACTGGTGGACGTCATCATCTGCATGTTTGTGATTACTGATTCTTCAAGAAAATCCTGGTTAGATTGTTCCATATCTTGTTGAAGGTTCTTGATACCAATTTCTTGATTTCTTGAAATCAAGATACCAATTTCTTGATATAAAATTCAATTTGATTTTGATGTTTGCAATTATTTGAAATCATATAACCAACTTTCTTGGACTTCTTGATTATTGAATATATTGACAGCTTTAAATCTATTTGAATTCTTTGATTAATTCAAATTAGTTTTGAATTTGATTTCAAAATACTGGAATATTTTAGGCGCCCTAATTCTAATTGATTTTAAGTAACGTTCTTGAAATTCAGTTTTCTTCAGATATAAGAAATTCAATTCGAAAATTATTCATTCATCTTGTAAACTTGAATTTGAATTTTAGATTGGATGAAATTTAAATAACTATCTAAATCGATTTCTTGAATGCATTAACTCGAAAATTCAAATGCATTTGATATCTCCCATATATATATATATATATATATTCGATCATAATTGATATACCTATTGGATTTGAATTGGTATATCTTTGTTATGACTGATCAGATTTGATACAAGTGTTTGATTTAAATTGATATCATCTAACTACATTGGATCAGAATTGATATAAGTGTTTGATTTAAATTGATATCATCTAACTACATTGGATCAGAATTGATATAACTATTTGATTTGAAATGATATTTCTAAATCACATTCGATCAGGATTTACACAGTGAAATTGTTTGATTTAATTTGAGATTTCTAAATCACATTCGATCAGACTCACTATAATTACTTTATTTGAATTGATATTTGTTAAATCACATTTAACTTGAGTTAAGACAGTTGATCTTTAATATTGATTGATCTGATTGTCTACTTTGAATATTTCTGATACTAGTAAACATTAATTGATCTCATTGGACTATCTTATTACAATTGAGAAGAATTATTACCAGTTGATATAAGTTTAGATTTTGACTGCATTTGATCATATCCATTGGTAGTTGACATCAATTGACATTTGATACGCGATTTGTGACTTGAAAGTTGAAAAACAGAATTTAGGAGAAAACTAGGGTTAGGAGAAAAGTTTACTTAAGGTCAACAAAGATATTGTCATTATATTGCTTTTCAGGGAAGTGCACTATCAGGAGAAAGATCACATCCACTTGAACACGGGATGATGGCCTGAGACGTGAGGACTTCGTCAGCACAGAGTGGACTGAGGAGAGGCTCAGAACGTTGCTGGAAGCTGAGAAGGCACTCGATTGAGGTCGAGGAAGACGTCGGCACCGAGCAAGTGTTTTTAGTGTGTGATTACTTGAGATCAGTGTGAGCGATTGTACATCGCGAACAGTTTTTCTCACTTTGCATTTGCCAAAGTGATTAGTGGAGTCAGAGCGACTCCTCGGGCGAGGCGCGGCTGCAGTAAGGGCACATTAGTGCCCCCAAGCAGGGTAAAAATTTATTGTCCCTTGAGTGAAGTAAGAGAGAGTTAAAGAAGGAATCTATATAAATAAAAGAAGTAGAACTAATTCACCCCCTCTTAGTTCAACAAACTCCTTTAGAATTTTTTTATTTTTTGTTGTTTCAAAATTCAAATATATGTCTGAAATCTTGGATATCTAAAAAATTAGGGATTATCTTGATAATATTTACTATATAATCACCTATTTTTAGTTTCATACGGTCAGTTCTGGGATTGTGCCAAATTATCCAAGATGGTAAAAATATTTGAAGCCCCACTAAGCCGAAACATAGTGGGATTGATTCTCATTTTTTGAGTGATAAGACAATGGAGGGTGCTTCAAACTCCAAGTTACTTTCAAACATGACTAAGTAGACATTCTGATGGAAAAATGTGAAGAATATCTCAATAAAAGAACTTTGTCATGTCTCTCTCTACTTTCCCACTTTCTGCCTCCACTATCTATTCTTAAAACTTTTTTCAACTTCCAGAGAAACATTACAAGAATACAAATATAACGAGAGACAGATAAAGATATAAGAGTTTAAAGAGGGCGAGAGTACTACGAGGGAGGAATGGGAGAGAAGAGAGAGAAAGAGGAGAAAGAGAGAAGAGGGAGAGAAGAGAGAGAACGAGGAGAAAGAGAGAATAGGAAGAGAGAAGAGAAGAGAGAGAACGAGGAGAAAGAGAAAAGAGGGGAGAGAGAAATAAGAGAGAGGAAAGAGAGGGAGAAACGAGAGAGGCAACAGAGAGAATAGAGAAAGTAGAGAGTACATTAATGTTAAAAGAAAAAAAGGGCTTTTCCTACTTGCACAAGAGACAGGCCAAGAGAGATGTAGAGACAACAATACAGAGTAAAAAATCAGAATTTTGAGTAAAGACAAGGAAACTATCTATAGAAACTAGGCAGGATAATAATGCACAACCATTAATTGAAGAAATTGACAGGTAGAGATAGAGAGAGAGAGAGAGAGGTGTAAATTGAAATTGTTGAAAGATCTAGAGAGACACAGGTGTAGAGAGAAAAAGCTTTGTTTAGATGCATGTACAGAGAAAGAAAAAGGAATCTACACCCTTCACGGGGGAGGGGACTTTAGAGAGAGAAAGGAACAGGTTCACAGTCTATGGACACCGTGAAAGGTCAACTCTGGACTTCACGGGAGAAATATTTTAGAGAGAGAAAGGAGATGCGATGGTGTTAGTGGACGGCCAGATCTCTCTCGCCGGGTGATCCCCGCCGTCCGTTTCAGATGGGCGGCGCCGCCTGCCGCCGCCGCCGATACTCGTCGTTGTTCGCCGACGGCTCGGCCACGTCATCCGCGAATCTCACCTTCTTTCCCTTCTTCCCCATGCAGTTTCTCTCTCTTCCCCCTGATGCAAAGAGAGAGAATTGGAACGATGACAGAGGAAGGAGTAGAGAGAGAGATACATGGGCAAGGATCGGAGAGAGGGGAAGACGCGGGTCATGTCTTAGAGAGAGAAAATGATGGACGATGGTTCGGAAGAGAAGTGGGTTACGTCATAGAGAGAGAAAACGATGAAGAAATGTGGAGAAAGAGGGAGTTGGGGGTGCGAGAGAGATGGGAGACAGAGGAAGGAGTAGAGAGAGAGATACATGGGCAAGGATCCGAGAGAGGGGAAGACGCGGGTCATGTCTTAGAGAGAGAAATGATGGAAGATGGTTCGGAGGAGAAGTGGGTATGTCATAGAGAGAGAAAACGAAGAAGAAATGTGGAGAAAGAGGGAGTTGGGGGTGCGAGAGAGATGGGAGACAGAGGAAGGAGTAGAGAGAGAGATACATGGGCAAGGATCGGAGAGAGGGGAAGACGCGGGTCATGTCTTAGAGAGAGAAATGATGGAAGATGGTTCGGAGGAGAAGTGGGTATGTCATAGAGAGAGAAAACGATGAAGAAATGTGGAGAAAGAGGGAGTTGGGGGTGCGAGAGAGATGGGAGACAGAGGAAGGAGTAGAGAGAGAGATAGACGGGCAGCTATAGAAGAGAGGGGAAGACGCGGGTCATGTCTTAGAGAGAGAAATGATGGAAGATGGTTCGGAGGAGAAGTGGGTATGTCATAGAGAGAGAAAACGATGAAGAAATGTGGAGAAAGAGGGAGTTGGGGGTGCGAGAGAGATGGGAGACAGAGGAAGGAGTAGAGAGAGAGATATACGGGCAACTATAGAAGAGAGGGGAAGACGCGGGTCATGTCTTAGAGAGAGAAATGATGGAAGATGGTTCGGAGGAGAAGTGGGTATGTCATAGAGAGAGAAAACGAAGAAGAAATGTGGAGAATGAAGGAGTTGGGGACGAGAGAGAGATGGGGGACAGAGGAAGAAGTAGAGAGAGAGATAGACGGCCAAAGATCGGAGAGAAGTGGGAGAAAAGGGTCATGTCTTAGGGAGAGAAATAATGGAAGATGTTTCGGAGGAGGAGTGGATTACGTCATAGCGAGAGAAAACGATGAAGAAATGTGGAGAATGAGGGAGTCGGGGATGAGAGAGAGATGGGGGACGGAGGAAGAAGTAGAGAGAGAGATAGACGGCCAACGATCGGAGAGAGGGGGAGAACGGTCATGTCTTAGAGAGAGAAATGATGGAAGATGGTTCGGAGAAGTGGGTTATGTCATAGAGAGAGAAAACGATGAAGAAATGTGGAGAAAGAGGGAGTTGGGGATGAGAGAGAGATGGGGGACGATTGGGGGGAGGGGGAGGAGCGGGATATGTTGTAGAGAGGGAAAATTTTGCCAGACATGGGAAGGAACAGGGTGAGGGGGAAGAGAGAGACATGGAGAATGATGCGAGGGAGAGGAAGAAGGGGTTGGGGAAGTAAGAGAGAGAGATAGATCGTCGTCTTGGATGGGTAGAGAGAGAAATGGGCGTACCGAGCTCTAGCTTGACCTTCTTCATGAACTCCGACGAGAGGCGGCGCTGAAGCTGCGCAGCCACCAGCGCAACGCTGCCCGACACCGCCATCACCGCCACCAACCCAGCACAGCTCGTCCCCTCCATCTCTGTTTCTCTCTCTTCTGCTTCTCTCTCTCTCTCTCTCTCTCTCTCTCTCTCTCTCTCTGTGCTGTTTTTCTCTCTCTCTCTTCTGTTTCTCTCTCTATACTCCTCTATATGTGGAAGCAGAAGCGTGTGTGGACTGGCCTTGGCACGGCAGAGTCTAGAAGCAACGGTAGAGAGGGAAAGAGAGGAGAAAGCAAAAGGGCGTCTTAAATGATCTCTGGGGCTATTTCAGTCGTTTCCTCTCCCTCCGCTGGCCAACTCGGACCATCAAATAATTCTGCTTGCCCCATGCCTTGGACACTTGCCCTCTCTCCCGCTCTCTTTCTCTCATCTTTCCTCTCTCTCTCTCCCGCTCTCTTTCTCTCATCTTTCCTCTCTCTCTCTCGCGCTCTCTCTCGCTTTCGCTCTCTTTCTCTCCTCTTTCCTCTCTCTCTCTCGCTTTCGCTCTCTTTCTCTCCTCTTTTCTCTCTCTCTCTCGCTTTCGCTCTCTTTCTCTCCTCTTTCCTCTCTCTCTCTCGCGCTCTCTCTCGCTTTCGCTCTCTTTCTCTCCTCTTTCCTCTCTCTCTCTCGCGCTCTCTCTCGCTTTCATCTCTCCTCTCTGCTCTCTTTCTCTCCTCTCTCTCTCTCTCGCTCGTCCGAATCCCCGATCTGTCCGAATCGGACAGATCGTTCGAATGTTTGATCGGATCGGGCATTCGAACGAACGAATCCGAACACCGATCTGTCCTGTTCAGATGCGATCCGAACACGATCAGCGCGTCTGTTCGGATCGGATTGTTCGAACAAGATGGATGTTCGGATCGAATGTTCGAATTCAATCCGATTCGAACGCGTTGTTCGAATCGTATCGGTTCGAATGTTCGAATCCGACCAGACGCATTCCACGTGGTCGCGGACCGGCTCCAGCGGCGCCGGCGTCCAAGCTCAGCCCCTCCGGCGGGCCAAGCAGAGGAGAGGAGGAAGTCGACGGAGGAGAGGCTTCTTCTGCCGTTGCGGAGAAGAGGGAGGAGCAGGCCGTGAGCAAGCTCAGACTCCGCGCGGAGGTCGCGGCGGAGACGACGGCGGAGCTCCGCCGGCTGGTGGCTCTCCGGGAGGAGGCGGCGGCGGAGGAGGAGGAGGATCGCCTGTGCAGCACCGCCAGCCGCGGGCAGTCTCCGGCGAGCCACCGGCCACTTGTTCGAACTTGTTCGATTTTGTTCGAACAGTTCGAACAAATGGCCGATCCAACACGAACAAACCAAAATGTTCGTTCGAAACTTTCGATCGAACACGAACAACGGGTCTGTTCGATCGAAAGATTCGAACAGAGCTGTTCGAATAAGTATTGTTCGTTCGAATCTTTCGATCAAGATTCGAACGATCCGATCCGATCCCCGATGCCTACCTCCCTGTCTCTCGTCTCTCTCAATGTTCGAATCTCTCATCCTCCCAATCTCTCTTTTCTCTCTATTTATCTCTCTCCCTCTCTCTTGGTTCTATCTCCTCTCTCTCTCTGTCTTGTCTACTATCTACCTTTCTTCTCTCTCCCTCTCTCCTATCCCTCTTCTCTCTAGTCTCTCTCTTCTCTTCTCTTTCTCACTCTATATCAGGGTCGAATTCCGTTTTACAAGTTGAGTTTATTTCGCTATTTTAATAATTTTGCCTACATAAATGTGTTGTCCTTGGCTTCGTCCATCAGCTTCAAATAAGCTAAAATATTTAGAATCAGGATAAGGTCCAGAGAATAAGTCATATCTCCAAACTTCATATTGCTTTATCTACTATTATGTCTTCATTAAGTGGATATCCCTCTTGTGGCTCAAGTTTCCTAGATATTTCTTGCTGAATTCACACTATTTTATTTTAGTCCTGATAAAGTATCGTCAATTATAAGATATAAATTGGCCGAGTACTAGACTGGAGAATTAGGAGATGCTGTAAAATGTTGTGGCTTAAAAAATAAAAAAAGTTTAGAACAGGTCTCCATAAATTTAAATTATGATATAATAAGTCTCGACATTTTGTTTAATTCGATGGAATTTGTTCATGTTTTTTTAATTTGTTACATACCTAATGAAAGCCTAAAGAAAACATAGGTTTTAGAATAAAGTGAATAAACCCGACCCACAATTAGTTCAATATCAATTCACCTCGGGAACAAACTTTTTTGCATGTTTTTTGTTGACTTTATTACTGTGTATCTAATGTTTAACATGTGCACTTTTCAATTCGGTCAATTTAGTCAGGTTATTTTAATTTGTAACATACATAGTCAAATCTCAAATAAAACATGCAACACAGAACACGGTTAATAAATCCACCCATAATTAGTTAAATATCGTTTGCCATGTAAACAAACTATTTTCCATACTTTTTGTTCCTTACAACTCCGTACTAAATGTTTAACATGCACAAATTTTAACTGGGTCAAATTTATTTAGGTGATTTAAATTTGTGCATATTCAACGCCTAAAAAAATATAATGCAGTATGTTATAAATAAATTAAGACACAATTAGTTCAACATCATTCAGTTTATTATAAATATTTTCCTTAATTTGTGTTGACTTTATTCACATGTATTTAATTTTTAATAAGTACAAATTTTAATTCTATCTAATTTACTCGGGATATTTTATAAGTAACGCCACAAAGTATAATCTTAAAGAGAATATAAATTTTAGATAAACTCAACCGTACTTCAAAATCATTGGCCTTGAAAACAAACCTTCACTTATTTTGTGTTGATTTGATTCATGTGTATTCAATTTTTGATATGTACAATTATCCCCTCTAAAACACTTTAACAATCATAAACTTTAGGGGACAGCATGAACATGGTTCAATTCTTTGACTTTATAGTTACGTATTAAAATTTTATCACGTGGAATTAATAATTTGGTCGATTAAGAATACTACTAATCAACTCAACCATAATAAGTTCAACATCATTCGCCTTATAAAAAAAATTTCTAATTATTTTGTCAACTTTATTCATGTGTATTAGGTTGTTAACATCTCCAATTCTCTCCTATCACATACTTTAAATAATCATGCACTTTAGGGGACGCCAAGGAGATAGGTTCATTTTTCTGATTTTTTTGACTTTATCTCATATTTTCTGTTCAAAGTCATTCGCCTTGTAAAAAAACTTTCTCGTATTTTTTGTTGACTTTATTAATATATATGGCATATTTTAACAAATCCTAAAAGTTGGGGGATGGCCTACGATAATTTATTTTTCTGGGTTTTCTTACAAATATGAAACTCAAATCTTGAATGGCAGTAAGGATAAAAGCTTCAATGGCGGCGAAGAGAGAGAGGATAGAGCTCCACTCTCTCTCTAGGGAAGATCCAATGGCGACGCTGGCGTTCGATCCGCCGCCGCCGACGGCGGCGCCGCCGTGCCAAGGTGGCTTGAATCGTCGGAGATTCGCTTGTTCTTCCCCGGCGAGGCGGAAATCGAGGAATGAAGCGAAATCGGGGAGTATTTCTACCAAGGGAAGTGGGATAACGATGAATGCGAGAGCGGAAGCGGCGGTAATCGGCGATGATTTGGCAGTGGCGTCGTCGGCGGAGGTGAATTACGACGCAATCGTGATCGGATCGGGGATCGGGGGGCTCGTGGCGGCCACGCAACTGGCGGTGAAGGGGGCGAAGGTTCTGGTGCTTGAGAAGTACGTCATCCCCGGCGGCAGCTCGGGTTACTACGAGCGCGATGGTTACACCTTCGACGTCGGCTCATCCGTCATGTTCGGCTTCAGCGATAAGGTTTCTGGAATCTCTTATATTGATTGTTTTTAGTTTTGTTTGCTTTTGTCTTATTTATTCGAGTTTGCAATGGCCATACTTTTTTTGACTTGGGAATCGGGATTGTTTGTTTCTTTTTCAGAACCCCGATTTCTTATGACAACTGATTAAATTTTCTACCGCTCGTGTGACGGCTTTAATCTCCATCCTTTTTTTTTCATGTTATGTAAGAACTTATTTAAAAAGGTGCTTAGAAATATTATTTCCGCAAGGATCTCTGCTCGCTGTCTGGTGAAGGATCATTATTTGATGATGATGATGATGATTATTCCCTTCAACATCTCAGTTTTTTCACCTTTTGAAGGCAATCGAACACTAGTTACTCTCGAAATTTTCCGTGCGTTGTGAAATATTTTATAATGCTACAGTAAGGAATCTTAATTTTTATTTTTTAAAAGGATTCTTGACATTGCTGAGATGAATTATCACTTTTTATAAATAATTTTCCGTCATTTTTATCGATCTTTTCAACACTTTACTGAATCGGAGGTTAAACTTACATCATCGTCCAAGATTTTTATGACGTTTTAGATTTTCCCAGTGAAAGTTTGCTTTTAGAAAAAAAACTAACTACGACCTACCTTCTTTTTGGGGTATTTTGACGTGTAGGGGAACCTCAATCTGATTACTCAGGCGCTGGCGGCAGTTGGGTACCGCATGGAAACCATTCCGGATCCAACAACTGTGCATTTCCATCTTCCTTCCAATATCTCTATTCGAGTTCACAGAGATTATGACAATTTCATATCTGAGCTCGTCCGAAGGTTTCCCCACGAAGAGAAGGGAATTCTCAGTTTCTACGGCGACTGCTGGAAGGTCCATTATGTTCCTTATATTATTATATTTCAATCGACGATTTAATTTTACAGAATATTTCGGATGGATGATTATTTTTTATCGGCTTAATTGAAGGAAAAATCATCTATCATTATTTTGAATCGATAATCTTTAATCTATTAAAAGATCCCATTAAAAATAAATTGATTATTGATTAAAGAATAGCTGATCAATCTATGGCTACTGAGGATTATTTTTTGATACGCTACTCCATAGTGTTAGAAATGTTGGAGGATTTCAACAGAAGGTCGATTATATTGCGTAAATTTATATAATCATTTATCTCATCCTACACCATAAGCTCTTTTTTTCACGGGTGTGTGATTCGTGGAGCAGATTTTCAATGCACTGAACTCTCTGGAACTGAAGTCATTGGAGGAGCCGATTTACCTGTTCGGGCAATTTTTCAAGAAGCCCGTGGAATGTCTCACTCTTGGTATCCTACCACTCACATTCTTTCTTTCTTTTTTCTTTAGCCTGCAGCTTCAGAGATTGACGACCTTTTGTTTCAGCCTACTACTTGCCTCAGAACGCTGGGCATATTGCTCGGAAATATATTCGGGACCCTGAATTACTATCTTTTATTGATGCCGAGGTAGCTCTCTCTCTCTCTCTCTCTCTCTCTCTCTCTCTCTCTCTCTCTCTCTCTCTCTCTCTCTCTCTCTCTCTCTCTCTCTCTCTGACTGAGCATACATTATTTCCCTCTGTATCTTTCATGTCTCTCTGGAAGTGTACATACTCATGTAAGAATTCTGCCTTCATATCCTCCAGAATTCTAAGTGAGACTTCTGCTCCCCACAGTGTTTTATAGTGAGCACCGTCAACGCCTTGAAGACGCCAATGATCAATGCAAGCATGGTAAGGTCCTAACTTTTTTGACATTGAGACCCAGCTTATTCTGAGACCCAGCCTTTTTTCATTTCTACTCAGGTCCTCTGCGACAGGCATTTTGGGGGGATCAACTACCCTGTTGGTGGCGTCGGTGGCATAGCAAGGGCATTGGCCAGCGGATTAATAGACAAAGGGAGCAATATCCTGTATAAGGCAAATGTGACCAAGATCATCCTGCAGGATGGCAAGGCGGTGAGCCCAGCAAGATTTAGATTTTAAGCGATTCATCTAATCCTGTTTCTCTCTAAATTTACGTCTGTTCGCAGGTTGGGGTTCGGATCTCTGATGGACGGGAGTTCTTTGCCAAGACTGTGATCTCAAATGCCACCAGATGGGACACCTTCGGTGTAGATTCTCTTCATCATTGTTATCACTGTCATCATAAATGTCTTCATTTTATGTCATCAATGTCATCATCATAATTATCTAAGTCATTGTTGTCGTGAAGCTGAGCATGACTGTGTTCTAGTGTAGGAGGTTGACAACGAGTTCGCCATCCTCATCCTGATTCACACAGGTTGTCATTGTCATCTTAGCTGCTGTCAAATGATGATGGCGATGAGTATGTTGTCATCGTCATCATCATTATCATGATGGAGACGGAGAGAGAGAGGGATTCATATATAAGTTATACTTGTCATGATGACAGGGATGATGAACACTGAACCCTATTTTACACTACAGCATCATCCGTCTAAATAATCATCTAAGTTGATGCCATCAGTGGCACCTAAGATCAGCTGCATTTCACATTTGATTCTCTTTATCTCAGTTTTCTCCGCTAACATTTTATGTGATTTCTTATCATGAGTAGCATGTGATCTCAAATGCCACCAGATGGTACACTTTTGAGAGAGATTCTAATCTTCAATCATCATGATAAACTTCATCCTCATTGTTGACACCATCGCTACAGATTCATGATTGTCATAGTTGCTACATCATTGTTTGTCGCCTGAAGCTAAACATGACGGCAGGCAGTAATCGTTGTGGTGGATTTTCATCATGTTCCTCATCTGCTGCGACATCTATGTCCTCATAAGCATCTAAATTGGTGTCACTAGTCGCACGTTTTCTCTTCATCTCCTTCAATTTTTTAAACAACATGCTCGTGTTCTTTCTGATCATCAGTACCGCGAGATATCAAATGTCACGATAACCGTTCGGATCTTCTGGATGAGATCCACATCATTTTCTCTTGTCCTTTTCCTGAAACATAATTGGCATAAACACGTGACGGGCGACCTTGTGAATTGCAGAAAAGCTTCTGAAAATGAAACAACTTCCAAAGGAGGAGGAGAACTTCCAGAGAGTGTATGAGAAGTCGCCATCTTTCCTCTCCATTCACCTCGGGGTGAAAGCCGATGTCCTCCCTCCAGGCACTGACTGTCACCATTTTATTCTCGAGGTAGCTGCAACTTTCGCACCATCTCTCTCTCTCTCTCTCTCGCTCTCTCTCTCTCTCTCTCTCTCTCTCTCTCTCTCTCTCTCTCTCTCTCTCTCTCTCTCTCTCTCTCTCTCTCTCTCTCTCTCCCCCCTAAGTCTTTCTCTCTGTCTGTCTGTCTCATTTATTTTATATATATCTATGTAGTCTTGGGCCCGACATTTGTATCATTTCTCTCTCTATATATATATATTTCTATTAATACCTATTTATCGATCAATCATCTGAGTTTTCAATATCTCTCTTTATCTTTATCTTTATGTACCTCTCTCAGTGTATATCCATGTTCCTACCTACCTTCCTATCTGTTATCCATCCGCCGATTGTTGCCATTTTATTCATGAGGTATTGCTCAGTATGAAAGTTGGAGCCCAAAATTATCATCATCTCTCTCTATATATATGTCTTGTCGATCAACTATCTAGCTATCTATCCATATATTATCTATATGTTCTCTATCTTTCTATCTATCATCAATCTAACTATTTATCTATTTATTATCTATATACATATCTGTCTGTCTCCCTCTCTATCTAGCTACCTAATTGTCATCAATCTACCTATTTATCTCTCCGCCTATGACTAATCCTGCCCACCTTCACATGTATCTGTACATCGATCTCTATCTACCCATCTATCTGTCTACTTGATGAACTTAATATTCTCCTCAGGATGATTGGGCGAGGTTAGAGAAGCCTTATGGGAGCATATTTCTGAGCATTCCGACGGTTCTGGATCCCTCCCTAGCTCCGGAAGGGCGTCACATCCTCCACGTGTTCACTACAGCATCCATCGACGATTGGAAGGTTTACCTCTCTATAGCCTCCTCTCTCATCTTTACCTCTCTTTTTCTCTTCTCTCTACCCTCTTCCTCATCTGTCTCTCTCTCCCCTTTCCGTCTATCTCTCTTTATTCTCTCTTTGGCTATCTCTTCTTCGTCTCTTCCTTCTATCATCTCTCTCTATCTGTATGATAAATGATAACTCCGTGGGCAATGCAGGATTTGTCACCGAAAGAGTACGAAGAGAAGAAACGATCGATATCGGACCAGATCATAGCAAGACTTGAACAGAAGCTGTTCCCAGGGCTCAAAAGTTCCATTGTTTTCGAAGAGGTGTCGGTCTATTTCTCTTATCTGTCACTCTTACTCACTTTCTCTCTCTCTCTCCTCTCTCGTTCACTTTCACTCTCACTTTCTCCCTCTTCCTCCCTCCTCTCTCTCTTTCTCTTCTCTCTCTCTATTAATTTCTCTCCTCTTTCTCCTCTCTATCTATTAATTTCACTCCTCTTTCTCTCCCTCTCCTCTTTCTCCTCTCTATCTATTAATTTCACTCTTTCTCTCCCTCTCCTCTTTCTCCTCTCTATCTATTAATTTCACTCCTCTTTCTCTCCCTCTCCTCTTTCTCCTCTCTATCTATTAATTTCACTCTTTCTCTCCCTCTCCTCTTTCTCCTCTCTATCTATTAATTTCACTCTTTCTCTCCTGCTCCTCTTTCTCCTCTATCTATTAATTTCTCTCGTTTTCTCTCTCTATCAATTTCTCTCTCCTCTTTCTCCTCTCTCTCTCATCTTTCTCTCTCTGTAACTTTCACTCTCCCTTTCTCCTCTTCTCTCTCATATGTTTCTCCTCTTTCTCTCTGTCATTTTTCATATCATTTTCTCTCTCCTCTCTCTCTCTCTTTGTTCTCTTTCTTCTGTCACTTTAACTTTCACCTTTCTCGCTCCTCTCTCCTCTTTCTCTCTGTCATTTTCACTCTCATTTTCTCTCTCCTCTCTCAATACTGCTATCCTGCCATTCTGGCATCTCTTGACGCTTGGGGAGGGAAACAATGAGATTTTTATGGACTTGGGTTTTGCTGGCAGTGACATCCCTCCGTTCTAATGTTTGTTCTTTTGCAGGTGGGCAGCCCCAGAACGCACCAGCGCTACCTTGCTCGAGATGGGGGGACTTATGGGCCCATGCCCCGCCAAATCCCCATGGGCCTCCTTGGCATGCCGTTTAACACCACTGTACGATGACCCATCTCTCTCTCCCTCTCCCTCTCCCTCTCTCCCTTTCCCTCTCTCACTCTCCCTCTCCCTCTTCCTCTCTCCCTTTCCCTCTCTCACTCTCCCTCTCCCTCTCCCTCTCCCTCTCTCTCTCTCCCTCTCCCTCTCCGTCTCTCCCTCTCTCTCACTCTCCCCCTCACCCTCTCTCTCTCCCTCTCTCCCTCTCCCTCTCTCTCTCTCCCTCTCAGTTTCCAATTCTTCCCGGCCCCTCTCTCATTCACTCGCTTTCATTCTCTCTCTCTCTCTCACTTTCCCACTCTTCCCACTCACTCACTTTCATTCTCTCTCTCTCTCTTTCTCACTTTCCCACTCTTCCCGCTCTCTCACTCACTCTCTTTCATTCTCTCTCTCTCTCACTTTCCCATTCTTCCCGCTCTCTCACTCACTCTCTTTCATTCTCTCTCTCTCTCACTTTCCCATTCTTCCCACTCTCTCACTCTCTTTCATTCTCTCTCTCTCACTTTCCCACTCTCTCACTCTCTTTCATTCTCTCTCTTTCTCTCACTTTCCCACCCTTACAACTCTCTCGCTCACTCACTCACTTTTACTCTCCCTCACTCTGACTTTCACTCTCTCTCTCTCTCCCACTCTGTCAATCTCTCTCTCACCCACAGACTCTCTCTCTCCCTTTCTCCCCCCGTTCTCTCTCTCCCTCCATCTTGCTCTCTCTCTTACTCTCTCTCATACACACAATTTTCCTCATGATATTCTGTGCCACGACCCAGGTCTCCCTCGTGGCGCATTTGGCCCATCTCTTTTCTCTTGTCTTTCTCTCTCTAAGATGTACTGGTGGGCCTTTTTTCAGGAGATAGAAGGGCTGTATTGCGTCGGGGACAGCTGCTTTCCGGGCCAGGGAGTGATCGCGGTGGCCTTCTCCGGCATCATGTGCGCCCATAGAGTCGCCGCTGACGTTGGTAAGACTATTATATTTTTTCTCGGCCCCCCATTTCTTCTCTTTCATTCTTTGTTTAATTTTGGGGTCCTTTTTTTTCTCCTTTTTTCATAGGGTTGGAGAAAAAGTCTCAGGCCATGGACTCCGCCCTGCTCGGCCTTCTCAGCTGGTTTCGCTCCCTTGCGTGACGAAAGCAGAGTAAAAATTCTTAACTTAATTATTTCATTGTCCTTGCCCATTAATTTCAAAAATAACAGAAAAAGGTGAAATAATCGATTTGAACCTCCTGCGTGATGGGTTCCAAAGAGTGCAGAAAAGGGTGAAAATACTCATTTTATTGTTCTGGGCCTTCGGTTCAAGAAAAAACAGAAGAGGGTGAAATATTTATATGATTTTTCTGACCAGTTGATTTAAAGAAAAGGATTGAATTACTTTTTGATTGTTCTGCCCAGTTAGGAATTAGTTATGAAAAATTGTAGAAAAGGGGGTAACATATCTCATTGGTACTTTTTGGCTATTGGTTCAGACAAGCAGAAAAGGACGAAATATCTATTTGATTGTTTTTGGCGAACTATGTATTTCTTTATTTTTGGCCGATAGCTCTGAGAAGTACAGGAAAATGGAAAACATTACTTGACTCTTCCGGGCGATTGGTCTTATAAAGGAATTTTTTTTTTTTGAACAATCTTATAAAGGAAATAAAAGGGTAAAATGTATTGAGGGGCAGAAAATGGGGAAATTTTTTTTGGTTCTTGAAAATTGCAGGCAGTGATGAACTTATAATTTGATTGTTCTCGGCCTGACGAATCTATGAGAAAAAAACTCAAAAACACTTGTTCCGGGCGATTCCTTTCAAACTGAACATAATAAGAACACAATGATTTATTCTAGCGTCCTGGGCCAGAAAAAGGGGCATCTTTTGACTGTTCCAACCATTTGGTTTCAAGGAGAGCTGGAAAGGGTGAAATTATTTATTTGACTGTTCTGTACTATTTGTTTCAAAATCAAAGGAATACAGTGCAGGGTTGCAGATGGGACGGTTTTTTCGTCCCAGGACGAAAAAATCGTCCCGTCCGCGAGGTTGGATGAAAACCAGGACGGAAATTCGTCCCGAGATGAATGGACGGGATGATTTTCGTCGACTCGGATGAAAAAACCTTCCTGTCCAGAGGTCTTGGATGAAAATACCGTCCCGCCCGCGTCCCTGCACTGATTCCGGACGTCGGACGGACGATCTTTGTCCCGTCCCGTCCATCATCCACATCCAGGACGATCCGGAACTATACATGAAATGAAAGAGGGGAGAAAATATTTACTTGATTGTAGGGATGTTGGACAGATGATGAATTGCCATCCCTTCGGTCTGAATCGGTCGTCTGACATCAGCCAGACCGGTGGACGGATGGCTGGATGGAAACTTTTCTATCATCAGTTATCAGTCATCCATCCGAGATGACAGATGACAGACCAATGACGGGGGATGACGGATGACTAATGATGGACAGAAAAATGGGGGGAAAATCAAAATTTTCTAGAATAAATATGACATATTGTATTTCAATATACTCTATTTCTAAAATCTATATTCTGTGTTCTAAAACTAAAATTTATGTACTCCACAAATAATGTCCTACTACAACGACAACTATCCCTTTGATAACTACAGACGATGGCGAAGATGATTTTTTTTTTACGGATGTTGGTGACGACTGCTTTTATGGACGCCGTCAATGGAAGCATCATTAACGGGCACGATAATTGTCCGTGATGATGATGAGAGCTATCGTCGATGAGGATGGTGAGGACAGGTGAGGTCAACGATGATTTTTTGTCAAGTGCGACGATCAAAGACTTATACAAATAATATGAAATAATATGAACGAGGACTATGAGTGTTAATGCCGATGACAACTGTCATTGATAACAACCTTTTCATTGACAAAGAGGACAAGTATTGATGATGTTTTTTTGTTGATGCCAATTTTGAAGACTTCCTATTACAACGGTGGTGGCTTTCTCTATGACAACAATGGATGATTTTGCTGTGTAGTTAATGGGGATGATGGATCGTTGACGATGCATTTTTGTTGACAATGACGACGACAACTATTGCTATGATGATGAGTTTATGGAAGCACAATTGATGGTATGATGAGTGTCAGAATTAGTAAGTTTTTTTTCACAAATGGGGAAGATGACTATCCTCTATGATGAATTTTAGTCGACAACGACTATTTATGTGTCATTTTAAACTCTTTAACTGATGAGGCCAATGGCTGTCGTGGTTGATAAATCTTAATTAATGAGGAATTTAATTACCATTGATGTTCAAAATTGTCATCCATTTTCTGTCATCCCTTCCATCCGGTGTTACGGTCGAATGACAGAATGGGACTGATGACGAAATGCTGATGATGATGAATTCGGACATGATGATTGAAGCAAAAACCAACCACATGGATGGATTACTGAATAGATGAGTCCTGTCCAATCTGACAAATCTGTCATCCATCCGGCAACCCTATTTGATTGCTCCATCCGTGTGTTTGGTTAAAAAGGATCACAAAAGGGGACGATTTTTATTTGATTGTTCTGGGAAATGGGCTCCAATAATGCATAAAAAGGTGAATAACATTTTTTTGACTGTTCTTGGCGATTGTCATTGAAAAAAAGAAAAATATGTGAAACTTCGTTTTCTTTTTATTGCTAAAAAGAGGAGAAACTATTTTTATTGCTAAAAAGGAACAGAGAAGGGTAAAATTATTTGTTTGATCATTAAGTACAGGAGAGGCCTATAGGATCGTGAACGTCCATGATCTGAAAAATCATTAAATCACAAAGCAGAAATATTAATCTATGCTGGGGGTAAAAATATTAATCATTCTGTTCTGGGCATTTCTCCCATAACAAGCAGAAAAACAGTAAAATAACATGTTTTTTGATCTAGACAATCGCAGACGACAGTAGCAGAAAGAGGAAATGTGTTTGATTATTTTCTTATGGGCAATTTGTTCCAAAAAATGCAGCGAAGTGGTTCAAATGTTTTCTCTTTGAGTGATTGGTTCCAAAACTGGCAGAATAAATAGTAAAATACTTCCTCTACCGAGAGATTGGCTCAGCCAGGAGCAGACTAAGTAGGGGGGGAGAAGATAAATAACATGAAAATTGCGGCTTTGTGATCAAGAAGACTTTTCTGCCTTCTTCTTCCTCTCCTTGAGCAGCTGTACATTTGACCTCTTCCTTTCCTTGCTTATCTGCAACAATAACAAATTGATTGGAGAAAGTGGCCACCTGAATAAAGAGTTCTCTTCTGCATGGGCAGATAAACAGATCAACACCAACAGAAAGATAGAGAGAGAGGGGGCCTTGAATAGAATATATAGAAAGAGGATGGAGAGCAGGAAAGAGAAATTAAGGGTAACAGAAGAGTTACAGAACGAGAGCGAGTAAGGAATTGTACAAAAATACAGAAGAGAGAGAGGAGTCGGTCTTGCTAGTGAGTGCAAGGTAGACATGGTTGTTCTGTTATGTTCGCACAAAAGAACCGCACAGGGCCTTGTTCTTTGTTCTGTTCTTTTTCTTTTCAAAAACGAAAGAAATTCACACATTCGCACAAAACTAGAACGAAATTCGCACAAAGCGAACAAAAGAACCGCACAAGGGTCTTGTCAGCTTCCAGCTGCTCAATGAGGAGGACAGATCTTCTCCTTGTTGTCTTCTCCACCTGTTCTAACCCTAGCCGCCAAGAGAGAGAGAGAGGATATTTCGAAAATATGACTTAACCTAATGAAAAGAGGTTCTCCAGTACTTATACTGGATTACATCTATTGGGTCCACTCAGGCCCAACATGGTGGATCCGACCTCATAAGGGTACTTATGCAATAGAGAAAATACAGGGTTGACAAACAAAAGAACAAATAAAAAGAAATAGAAAAGCGCCTGCTGACACCCTCCCTCAAGCTGGGAGATATATGTTCTTCATGCCCAGCTTGCTCGTTAATCTGTGAAATGTACTTCCTGGAAGGCCTTTCGTGAGAATATCTGCTGCTTGATCAGTTGACGGGACATACCTCATCTGGATTATGCCTTTATCTATTTTCTCACGGATAAAGTGTCTGTCAATCTCCACATGTTTTGTACGGTCATGCTGAACCGGATTATGTGCGATATCAATTGCTGACTTGTTGTCACAGTAAAGTGTAACTGGATTGTCTTGAGGGACTCTCAAATCTTCAAGTATTCCTCTTATCCATAGTGCTTCACATATCCCCTTAGCCAATGCCCTGAACTCGGCTTCAGAGCTAGATCGTGACACTACGTCTTGTTTTTTGCTTCTCCATGTAACAAGATTCCCTCCAATGAAGGAACAATAACCTGAGGTTGATCTTCTGTCTGAAATTGACCCCCCATAATCTGCATCTGTGTAAACCTCTAGGGAAGTATTGCCTTCCCTGATGAAGAGTAGACCTTGTCCAGCTGTCCCCTTCAAATAGGCTAGGACCCTGTGAGCTGCATTCATATGAGACTCCCTTGGATTGTGCATGAACTGACTTAATGCTCCCACTGCAAATGCTATGTCTGGCCTTGTGTGACTTAGGTATATCAGCTTACCGACCAACCGTTGATACTGATCTTTGTTGACTGGAGCCTCATCTTCGCACACTCCTAGCTTATTATTTGGATCAATTGGCACCATTGACGGCTTGCATTCAGTCATTTTTGTCTCCTGTAGAAGATCTAGAGTATACTTCCTGTGAAATGAAAATCCCTTCCTCAGAATAGGCAATTTCGATTCCCAGGAAGTAACGAAGAAGACCCAGTGACTTAATGTCGAATAGCTTACCCAACTGAATGCTCAGATGACTAATTTCTTTTTCATCATCACCTGATATTATAATATCATCAACATACACTAAGAGGATCACAACTCCCCCTGTACTGGAATGTTTGACAAACAAGGTATGATCCCAGTTACTCTGTCTGTATCCCATTTCCTTCATAGATAGAGAAAATTTCCCGAACCATGCCCTGGGTGACTGCTTTAGCCCATATAAAGCCTTCTTTAATTGGCACACTTTATTTCCCCCTTTTTCAACATTATATCCCAGAGGTAATTCCATAAACACTTCTTCCTCTAAGTCACCATGTAGAAAAGCATTTGTAACGTCAAACTGATGCACCTGCCATCCTAATTTTGCGGCTACTGCAATCAGTATTCGTACAGTGTTCAGTTTTGCAACTGGGGCAAATGTTTCCTTGTAATCGATACCGTAGGATTGAGTATACCTTTTGGCAACAAGTCTAGCTTTATAGTGCTGAATTGAGCCATCTAAGTTGTATTTTATGGTATATACCACCTACAGCCGATTATTTTTCGATCATCTGGTGACGATACTATCTCCCATGTTTTATTTTTCAATAAGGCTTCCATTTCAGTCTCCATTGCCTCTCTCCGTCTCGGTATTTTCATCGCCTCTGCATTTTTTGGTAGAGCTTCACTGTCGATTTTGGTGAGAAATGCACGATAGCTAGGAGATATTCTTGCATAATTAACAACATGTGATAGTGGGTACCTTCTTTGTTGTGTACAAGTTCTCTTCCCTTTTCTTAGGGAAATTGGCCATCCCAGATCTTCATCATGGAGTTCTTCAGCTGGTCTCTCCTCATCAGTGGCAGAGGTTTCTGCTTCTCCTTCTGGTCTTGCATCATCTGTGAGAATTTCTGCATCTTCGCCCTCCCTTAGTACATTACTGGGTATTTTTCTTGGGGCTTGAACTTCGTCCTGCTGATGATTTTTCTGAACCAAATTCGGTACTGTGCAGCTATTGTCTTCCTCTTTGCCATTCTGCATAATAGTGGACTCGGGAGTGTCTCGGTTAGATATCATATTTCGCCCATAGTTGTCACTCGACGAGTTGTAGTACATTTGCTCTTCGTTGAAGGTCACATCAGCTGATATGAAGAACTTCTTCATGGTTGGACTGTAGCATTGTAACATTTCTGTGTAGGTGAATAACCCAGAAATATACACTTGATCGCTCTTGGAGTGAGTTTACTAGTTGGGTTGTGGATGTGAACAAACGCTGTACATCCGAAGACCCTCAATGGAATAGGAGAATAAATCTGGACTTCAGGGAAGTGCTTCGACATCAACTCCAAGGGGCTTTGATATTCAAGTTTCTTTGATGGAAGTCGGATTAAATACCCAGCTGTAAGTAGCGCATCTGCCCAGAATCGACTAGGAACCTGACCTTGGAAAAGTAACGTCCTTGTGGTGGAGACAACATGCCCAATCTTCCTTTCTGCTATCCCATTCTGTTGGGGAGTATTTACACAGGATGACTCATGAATAATACCCTGATCACAGAAGAATTTGGCCAGAGTATTATTAAAATAGTCTTTGGCATTATCAGATCTGAACTTCTTAATAGTAACATCATATTGATTTTTAATCATAGTACAGAAATCCTGAACAATCTTGAATACTTTTGACTTGTATTTAAACAAATGTATCCATGTTACCATGGTGCAGTCATCAACAAGAACTAGAAACCATCTCTTCCCTGTAATAGATGGGGTTCTGCATGGTCCCCAAATATCACTATGTACTAAGTCGAATGGATGACTTTGTCTCATACTAGTGCCAGAAAAAGAAGATCTTTTGTGTTTTCCAAATTGACATGCATCACAGAAGAGATTTGAAATACCACTATTTTTAACATAAACTGGGAACAGTTCCCCAAAATATCAAGAGACGGATGTCCAGTTCTAGAATGTAAAATTTTGATATTCTTCAGCTTCTCAGGTTCATCTTCAACGTCACCTCCTCCTGGTGAAGAGTCCTGGTTCCCCACCATCAAAGCACCATCATGTTCTTCTTCCACTTGAATGAGCCCGTTCTTCACTTTAAACGATCCAATCCTTCGGTTGAGTACCTTGTCAAATAAAAAACACTCGTCTGAGTTCAGGATCAGAGTACAGTTAATATCTTTCACCAATCGCTGCGGAGAGATAAGTTGAGACCTCAATCCCGGTGCATGTAGTACTTGAGGGTTCCCAAGTGGTTAATGAAGACTGTGCCGATCCCGGTTACTGGAAGTATTTCTCCTCCAGCAGTAATTACCTTTCTTGGGATGTGACAAAATGAATAAGTGGTGAACATGAGTCGATTTGGGGTAATATGATCTGTCGCCCCGGAGTCGACTATCCAATATAGCTTCAATTGGGATGAGGAGAAAGCATTTGAGATTAGATGATCACCTGATTTCACCATGGAGGTAGAGCCAAGCATACTCTTGAGTCGTTCAACTTCCTCCCGCAGGCTGGCTAATTCTCCCCCGGTGGTAGCTGGAGGACACTTATATTCTTCTTGGTGTGCTTCTTCAAAATCATCCTTAGAATCTTCCTGAGAGGCTATATTATGCGCCTGACTTGGACGAGCTGGACGACCATGAAGTTTCCAGCATTGCTCGATATTATGATTGCGCTTCTTACAATACTTGCAGAACAAATTATCTCTCGACTGTGTCTTCTGACTCTTCTGATTGTTCTGGGTTGTCTGAGATTTTTGTGGCATTACTTGGAGATATAAGACTGGTACCACTATCACCAGCAAGTGGCTCTGAGGCTACTCCAAACCTCTCTTCTTCTTCCCGAATGAGTCGAATTGCCTCCTCCAGGTCTGGTACTTTTTCTCGGTTTAGAATCTGACTCCTCACTGCCTCATAATCACTGTTCAGACCCATAAGAAATTTATACAACCTATCCTTCAATACATAGGCCCACTCCTCAGAGTTTGGATTTCTTACAGGTCGATAGTGGTCTATCTCCCTCCATATAGACTGCAAGTCATTAATGTAGGATGTCACATTTCTCTCACCTTGGACCAGATTTGCTGCCTTTGTCACCAAACGATATATTCTCCAGTCCCTGCCTTTGGAGCTTCCTTTATGTGCATGATCCCATATAGCCTTGGCTGTCTTCAACAGTAGGAAATTCTTAAACTCCTCCCCAGCCATACTTCGCAGGAGCCATGCACGGATCAGAGCATCTTCTCGTTTCCAGATATTATATCCAGGATCAGTCTGATTCCTGGAAACAAACAGGTGCTCAGAGAGATCCATACCTTCTAAGATAAGCTCAATATACTGTCCCCAATGCAACGTATTGAGCCCATCATATCGCAGCTGTTCTGGTACTCCAGGGAAAATAATTTGGGTCGATCGGTCATATTCTTGAATAAGATCCGGATTTCTTCTGGTTCCCTGCGTTGCTGCAGAGCTGCTCTGATCTTCAAGGTCGGCCATGTGTTTAACAAGGTCGGTCCTGCACTCCTTCCTTTGACTAACCCTACTCTGTTTTGGTAGAACAGAGTGGAAGGAAAACGAGAATGAGACTTAGGGTTTCTGGTAGATCGACTGTGGGAGATGCTGATTCACTCCACACAATGCTCTGATACCATGTCAGCTTCCAGCTGCTCAATGAGGAGGACAGATCTTCTCCTTGTTGTCTTCTCCACCTGTTCTAACCCTAGCCGCCAAGAGAGAGAGAGAGGATATTTCGAAAATATGACTTAACCTAATGAAAAGAGGTTCTCCAGTACTTATACTGGATTACATCTATTGGGTCCACTCAGGCCCAACATGGTGGATCCGACCTCATAAGGGTACTTATGCAATAGAGAAAATACAGGGTTGACAGACAAAAAGAACAAATAAAAAGAAATAGAAAAGCGCCTGCTGACAGGTCTGTGCGATGTTCTGTTCAGAAAAGCAAACAGAACGAACAATTCGCACAAATTCCCACTAAATGAACAGAACGGCCACGTCTAGTGCAAGGACAAGAGAGACAGAGAATGACAAATATTAAGGGAGAGAGAAGAGTTGGTCTTGCTTGATTGTGCAGGGCAGAAAAACAGACAAACAGAAGCGGAAAATTTAGAGAGAAAAAGATAGATCGTGAGAGAGAAAGTTGGTATCCTTTGTGCAAAAGACAAACAGATGCGGAAAATAAAGATGGTTGTTAGTGAGATAGTCAGCCTTATGGGCTAATGGGCCCTATTCTATAAGCCCATTAGCCCTCTTATCATTCTCTCTCTCCTAGGGTATATGTATACCCAGCCATGTACTCTATTGAGTTATGTCATTATCTTCTTCCATCCTCTCGCTGTCTAGCAAATCCGGAGCGTGACCGACGGATCAACCACAGCGCGAGCTGTAGCCAGCCCGCGGAGCTTCCGGAGAACCAGCCGCAGCCGCAGCCCTAGCTGGAACCGCAGCCGCAGCCGAGTGCCAGCCACAGCTGCGCGCCAGCCGCAGCCGCAACCGCGCACAGCCGCAGCCACGCACAGCCGCAGCCGCGCACAGTCGCAGCCGCAGCCGCGCGCCAGCCACAGCCGCGCACAGCCGCAGCCGCAGCCGCGCGCCAGCCGAAGTCGCACGCAGCCGCAGCCAGCGGCCTCAGCAGCCGCCGAAGCAGCAGCAGAAGCCGCAGTAGCCGCCGAAGCAGCCGCCGCCGCTGCAGCCGCAGCTTGCAGCCGCAGCCGCAGCACGGGCCACAACCTCAGTCACAACAGCCGTCTCCGTAGAGACCACGGCTCTGATGTCGGAGGAACTTTACTCCACGGGCCAGACGCGTCAACCGGCCGTCCCAGATTATGGCTTCACCGATGCAGACTTTCAACGAGAACCCTTGTCACACAAGGTTACTCATTCTCTGCCGGCGGTTCCCGACACGACGTGTCTCCAGGGCCCGAATTTGTTACAGTGGCGTCACTTAGTCGAGACTACTCTCAAGGCGCGCCAACTGTTCAAGCATTGCACACAAACCCCGCTTCCATCGACCCATCCACACTATGCGGCGTGGGAAGCCGAGGAACACTTCGTCCTTGGATGGCTCTACACGACCTCCCTGGCACCCTTGTTCCGTGAAAGGTTCCCTCGCTGCGCCACCGTGAAGGGTTTTTGGGACCAGGCCAACAAATTCTGCGGCCGCGAAGGGGACAACTGGCGCCTCTTTATGCTCGTTGCTAAAGCCAGCAACTTTCGCCAAGGCGCACTGTCCATCTCGGACTATGCGCTGGAACACAAGAAGCTGTGGGACGAGGTGGACTACTACTTGCCGACGGATGATCCGACGTGCAAGTCATTCCAGAACACTCTTCGCCTACGCCTCTTGGGGTTTCTTTATGGCCTAAACAAGGAGTATGACGACACTCGGCGCCGTGCCCTCCATCGCAAGGAAGGCCTTCCTTCCATTGATGACTTGGTGAAGGAACTCCAGGAAGAGGAGAGTCATTTTCATGTCATTGGCACTCTCTCCTCGGAGGCAGCTCGTGACTCGACTGCCCTCCTCGCCCGGCCTCCCTCGCCCGCTCCTGCTCCCCCCGCGGAGGCGGCCCCCTCCGGGCTGATTTGCTCCTACTGCAGCAAGCCTGGACATCTCCGCAAGTGGTGCAAGAAGCGTCAGTACGACAACCGGAAAAAGAAGGAGGCTACCGAAGGGAAAGCTATGGTTGCCTCCTCCTCTACTTCTTCTACCAGCCCGGCGACTCTTGAGCAGCTCCAAGCCGACTTGGCCCGTCTCCGTGACCAAGTGGCTACTATGCAGACTCCGACTCAGTCGACATCACATTTTGGTGGATTTGGTGCGTTCTCTCTCCCTCAGTCTGAACAGTGGTATTGTGGTACGGCTTCTTACTCGCCTCTCGTATCGGATACGAGCTGGGTTCTTGATTCGGGGGCAACCGAACACATGACCCCGTTCAATGACCGGTTTGTATCCTACGAAAGGCATAGTGGGGACCGTACAGTTATTACAGCCGGTGGTGGACGGTTGTGTGTTGCTGGAATTGGGGCAGTGTTTGTAGACGGCCTCGGAGTGGTCAGCAATGTTCTTCATGTCCCCGCCCTGCGAGCTATACTTATGTCTCCTCAGCGTTTGGTTGACAGTTTGTCCTGTTCTTTTCACCTCCAGCCTGACGGGATGTTTCTATCTGACAAGGTGGGTCGGACTACACCGATTAGGCGGGAGAACGGGTTGCTGTTGTTGGACGATGGGGGGCGCTCTCGGTGCTTCCTGCTTCACCGCCAACTCCGACCGGCGGATGTGCAGCGTATGGGACGTCTCCAGTTGGCTCACCAACGGCTGGGTCACCCGCCATTTACAGTTTTACAGCGTCTCTTTCCTTCGATGTGTACTGGATTGGACCTTCAGACTATCGTGTGTGATGCCTGTCAACTGGCGAAGCACCGCTGCTCATCTTTCTCTCCGTCCACCTCGCACTCCTCCACTCCATTATTTCGCATCCATAGTGATGTTTGGGGCCCCGCCCCGCAAGCTAGCCTAAAGGGCCACCGATACTTTCAGATATTTGTTGACGAGGCCACCCGCTACACATGGGTCTACTTGTTGACCGCCAAATCTGAGGTTGCTCCGACGGTCCGTCACTTCTGCACCATGGTTCGTACTCAGTTTGGCCGAGGTATTCAGCGCTCGCCCGATAACGCCCGGGACTTCGTCAACACCGAACTGGCCACGACTTTGCTGACCATGGGATTCTCCACGAGTCCTCTGTGGCCACCCGAACAGAACGGTATGGCAGAACGCCGGATCGGGTATGTCATGTCGACCGCCCGTACCCTCCTGCTGAACTATTCTGTTCCGTGGGCGTGGGGTGAGGCGGTCTTAACGAGTACCCATCTCAGAAACCGCCTCTCCCAGCCCCTCGGGTTTGTCAGCCCACTGGATCGTCTCTCCACGGCGTTCCCCATCTCTCACTGCGGACTGGACTCCTCCTCGCATCTTCGAGTGCACGGCGACGCCCACGATCGGCTCCCACTGCACGGCTCGATGCTCGAGCTCTCCGCGCGTCTTCGCCGGGTACGCTTCTCTCCAGAAAGGTTACCGTTGCTACCACCCTCCGTCTCGGAGATTTTTCATCTCGGCAAACGTCACCTTTGCCGAGCATGAGTCTTACTTTGGTGATTCTACCTCGCCACGCCTTCCGCTGGTTGAGGCGTCTTCGACTCCTTCCTTGGAACCCTTCCCTCTCTTTGTGGGACCCATTCCTCCACCGTCGCCGTCCCCAGCCACCTTCTCTCCCTTGCCTCCTACCATCTCACCTCCCGGTGCACCGTATCCTCCCCCTAGTGCACCTCCTAACCCCGGGCAGTCCACCTCTCACCCCGGGGAGCTACCTCCTACTCTTGGTGCACCGTATCCTTCTCCTAGTGCACCATCTTCCCCCGGGGAGCCTCCCCCTACCCCCGGGGAGCTATCTTCTTCTCCCTCTTTTGCTTCCGCTCCTCCGTCGGACGATGCGTCACCCTCGTCTACTAATGATGATGCTCAGTTGGGATGGCCTATCGCCCTTCGGAAAGGGGTTCGTCAGTGCGCTCGCACACCTCTCTACCCCTTATCTCACTACCTCTCTTTTGATCGGCTAAGCCCTTCCTACCGGTCCTTTCTTTCTCACATCGAGTCGCATCCCCTTCCTCGTCGCCTATCCGATGCTCTAGCTTCTCCTCATTGGAAAGCGGCGATGGATGAGGAGATGCAGTCCTTGCTCAAGAACCACACTTGGGAAGTCGTCCCACTTCCTCCTGGCAAGAGGGCGGTGGATTGCAAGTGGATTCATGCCAAGAAGCATCATGCTGATGGTACTCTCGAGCGCCTCAAGTCTCGACTTGTGGCTCGGGGGTTTACTCAGTCGTATGGCGTGGACTACTTCGAGACCTTCTCTCCTGTGGCGAAGATGGAAACAGTCCGTCTCCTCTTGGCGCTTGCGGCTCATTCCGACTGGCCGATACGACAGTTCGATGTGAAGAATGCTTTTCTCCACGGTGACTTGACAGGAGGTGTACATGCAGCCACCTCCCGGGTATACCCTTGGCCCCTCGGGCACCGTTTGCCGGCTGCGGAAGTCTCTCTATGGACTGAAACAGTCACCGCGGATGTGGTTCGGTCGGTTCTCTTCGGTCATGAAGACCGAGGGCTACACTCAGAGCAATGGGGATGCCTCCCTATTCTTCCGTCACAGTTCCGCGGGTGTCTCCATCTTGGCCGTGTACGTTGACGACATCCTCATCACGGGGTCCGATTCTGCAGAGGCCGGCCGCCTCAGCTCTGCGTTGGCCAAGGAGTTCGAAATCAAGGCCCTCGGGCCTCTTCGCTACTTCCTCGGCCTTGAGGTGGCCTACTCCCCCCGGGGGATCTTTGTGTCACAGCAGAAGTATGCCGTTGACCTACTGGCCTTGACCGGAATGACTGAGTGTGCACCGGTTACTACTCCCATCGACCCTAACGTCAAGTTGGGTAAGGGGAGGACTCAGCACCGTGAACGCATCAGTACCAGCAGGTGGTGGGAAACTCCTGTACTTGACCCACACCCGCCCGACATCAGTTTCGCCGTCAACCTCCTCAGTCAGTTCATGCACTCTCGCGGAGATCCATCGTCAGCGGCCAACCGGTACTTGCATACCTAAAGGGCTGCCCCGGGAAGGGCTTGTTCTTTCCTCGGAGTATGGAGCGGACCGTGAAGGTGTACACGGATGCGGACTTTGCCGCTCAGTTGTGGACTGTCGTTCCACCACGGGTACTGCACTTTTGTCTTCGGCAGTCTTGTCAGTTGGAAGAGCAGCAAGCAGGACAAAGTGTCCGCTCCAGTGCTGAAGCGAATACCGGGCACTTGCCGATGGGGCCTCTGAAGGCCAGTGGATATACGGAATTCTCCATGACCTTCGTGTGGAGTATTCCGGCCCGATCCACTTCTACTGCGACAACAAGTCGGCAATCGCCTTGGCAAAGAACACTGGCCAACAGGGACGGATCAAGCATATGGAACTCCACCGCTACTTCTTCAAGGAGCGCGTGGACGAGGGCATCTTTGACTTGGAATTTGTTCCATCCGCTGATCAAGCTGCTGATGTCCTTACCAAAGGACTATCTCGACCTCTCCTGCAACGTGCAGTGTCCAAGCTCGGCATGGATGACATCCATACTTCACTTGCGGGGGGGTGTTAGTGAGATAGTCGCCTTATGGGCTAATGGGCCCTATTCTATAAGCCCATTAGCCCTCTTATCATTCTCTCTCTCCTAGGGTATATGTATACCCAGCCATGTACTCTATTGAGTTATGTCATTATCTTCTTCCTTCCTCTCTTGACAATGGTCTAATCTAGTTTGCGAAAAAGCACACAAACAGAAGCGCGAAAGATATAGTAAGCGTATGTGCATGAGATAGAGAGATAGAGAGCGCGGCTGTACCTGCATGGCCTCGTAGAGCTTCCTCTTCTTGCGCGACATGACGACCTTGGACATGCTGGCGGCATCCATCGCCACCATCTGCTCTGTGTCCAATGACGAAGACTCGCCACCGACGCCTCCAACAGTCGTCTCTTCCCCCTTTTCTTCTCTCTCTAATGACGCCTTCGTCTCCCCCTTCCTCGACAAGGACTCCGCATAGCTCATCCCCTGCGCCTCCATTCTCAGCTCTTCGTGGTACTGCTTCTCCAGCTCCATCAGCTGCACCAATTAATAAAACATCCCCAGCGAAGTCACAAACAAACCCAGAAGATACTCATCATACCCATAAATTTGCATGTGAAAATTTATTCCAAAACCTATTTCCTACCAGCCCCCTCATTTTTCCGAATGTTGAAGTTTAAAAACCACCCTCAATAAAATACCAAACAAACGGCTAAATTTTCATTAAACCCATAAATTGGATTCACTCAAAATTTATTCCAAATTCATGCTTACTTTTCCGGCTGTTGAAGCGTTATACTGGTCTAAGGCTCAGAAAAGATTAAAACAAAAGGAAGTTCCAACCTCAATTGTAGAGTTTAAAGCTGTGCATAGGTTTTGTCAACGAATTAAGCGTAAATAAAAAGTTACAAAATTAACATTAAGAAGGAACGAAACTTATGTATTATCTTTTTTAAAAGGAAATAATACATATTACTATCTTATCTAATTTTAAAACAAATTAAATTTTACGTGTGTATATCTATTTTATATTTTGTAAGGAAACAAAACAAATAAAAGAGAAAATAAGAAAAAAGAACGCTCGGAACTACGACAGTCTAGTTAGAGTAGAAATTGAACCATAAAGCAAGCACCTTTTGTTTCCTCTCAGCAGCCTCCTGCGCCTCTGCCCGGTCAAGCACGCCTTCAGCTAGGAGTCGCTGAGGATCGTCCAAGTCTCCACTATCTGCCCCCGACATGGGCAACACTTCCCTCTTCGCTGCTGCCTGAAGCCGCTTGATCGTCTCTGCATACTCGGGCACATATCCTTCGGCTTCATTATCCACAAACGGCGACAGATGCGGCGGAGGGACCCTTCAAACACCCACATTACACAGTTCAGAACTTTTGGATTGAAAGAAAACGATTTGTTGGGTTCGGCACATCCCAGTTGATGCATGACGTGTGATGTTGACAATTCATTGACAAGTTGTCAATGATGTCGTCAATGTTAAAGGCAGTCAACATAGACTTCTACCGTCCAGGGAGGCCTGTCATCATCAACCACCTAAAGAGTCTTCAATTTCAACGTCACCTTCAACATGACGAAGGTAGTTGATGATCGTTCCTTACTGTCAGGGTCATCCAGCAGATGTTGACACATTCATGGACCCCGTCAACATCCCCATCAACTACCGTTGAAACTGCCAACAGGGTCGATGACATTCATAAACCTTTTTTTTTTAACAATAAGGAAGACCACCCGAAACTGATGGCCTACCTGTTATCATTAACGGTAAAGATTTTGCACAAACAATATACAATCAAACTCAAATAGGCGACGTTGACAAACCTTAACCATGAGAATTAAAGTTTACTATAAGTTCATGGAATCTACCTCCCAACCATGTATGCTTCAATTGGCAGGATGATCCGCGCATTTACACAGTCATATATCCACTGCGGCTGAACATAATCTCTGGAAAGGTACACATGGCCCTGACTGGGTCTATCGACGATCTGAAATATCAATTAATCAATCATCAATATATTATTTCAGAATAAGATATCAAGCAGATACTATTCCCGTTTCAGCGATTAGGTGCCTAAGAACATCACCAATAGATGGAGGATGATAATGAATTCATCATTATTGACATCATTGTCACCCCTAAATTTCACCATTGACGCCATCATCCATGTGGCGTGGATGAACGAACGGTTGGTGCTGATGATTCGAACAGATGGATGACAATGAAAAGCTTTGCCCTTGAAAACCAGATGACCATGACAATGACAACATGATTTTTTTAAAACATATGACAACATGATTTAAGATACTAAATCCTATCTTTGAAACTGATGAACGATGACTATGGCGTTGACGTTTCTTGGAAACTAGAATAAAAGATGATCCATCATCGACCCATATGATCATGACACCATCGCCATCATGCACTCATCAACGTTTTTTGAACCATAATCACAAGGATAGAAATTATTTAAAATATTCAGTGATTTTCCCGAGACATGGTGATGCAGGAAACATATCATTAATCTCTCTCTATCCGGCTCTCCACCTCTCCACCTATTCCTCTCTCCAGTTCTCTTTCTATCTCTCTCTCTGCCGCTCTCTTACTCTCTCACTATTTTTCTTAAGATATCTCTCTGTATCTTTATGTCTCAACATCTTCCTTTGTATATCTTTCCTTCTCTCTACAGCTCGGTCAAAACAACTGTGGAACTGAATTGTAAAAGCGGACTGCACCTGATGAGTGATGCGCTCGTCAGCTTCTCCAAGAGGAGAACCATCACCCTCCCAGGAGACAGTGCCTCCAAAAGCAGGGATGACAAATAACAGTGAGTCCTTTGGAACCTGGAAATTCAATATAAATAAGTAAAACAATTCAATATTATCCACTACAAATGCAAGAACCTCGTCAAATTAAACCCACCTCACGACCCAGGAAAAATATCATATTTTTGAAAAGGGACCTGCATTCCTTCGTATCCTCGTCATCCTTGTCCTCATCCACACAGGCATCCTCGACGAGATGCATCAGAGCTCCTGGTTTATTTGGAAGCGAATTTTGTCGTCCGTTCTGCTCTTCAGATCCATCTGTTTGAGAATTTCCCAGTGACCTTGATCTAGCAGCAAATAATCGATACAACGCATACAGATCTACAAGAAAAAGTCAAAAGTTATTATGAAGGTTACAGAATAGATGAATCTGGCAGAGCCATAGTTTGAACGTAGATGGATAAAAAAAATACCTGCAGCTTCAGCTTCTAGAAGAGGATCAAGAACGGGTGGATACTCCATGTTAATTGAATGGTACAGCCTAAAATTGACAAAGGAAAGAAGAGTCTGCCATAGAAAGGCAACAAAGAAAGCAAAGCTTAGTGCCAGAAAGGAATGCAAAAGGTAGTAAAATAATTAATCATCATATCCATCATCGCAAGGAATACGACTTACCAATCTCATTATAAAATCTTAGCAACAAAACGGAAAAAAAACGCCACGGATTCCCAGTTGACAAACAGTTACTCGGCGTCTCAAACTGGTAGTCTTTATGGACAAAATTAATAATTTATTCGAAAAAGGTAATCATATTTAAGAATGGTAATCTTCGTTGAAATTATCTAATTTGAATATGCCGGGAGATATCAACCTGCACTTGAGAAAGTATTAACCCATTCTTCTAGGATTTTACACTCCTTTTTTCAAGAACACTTAACAAGCTATCATCCCGACATAAACCTCTACTACAGAATTCACATAAATACAATTCAGAAGAAACAAGTGACCACCCGTCCAAGGCTTTCCAAGTTTGTCCATACAAAAACAAGGAGACATCCGAGCTTATTCCACAATAATTTCTCAAAGGGATGAAAACACTGATGAACGAAAAACAATGATAGAACTCGTTACCTCATAAAATTCCAAGAACGTAAGCAGCACATTGAAGTCAACGTCATCAGGCACTACTTGTTGCAATGCATGAGGAGTAAGCCAAGTAATTTTCTGGCCTTCAATTTCGGCCTACACGTTTATTAAAGCAGAAACTGAAGATCAGGTTTCTACATTTCGGGATAAGGAATAGATTGCCAAATGGCAATGAATTGGTAGACAGAGGGTATAGTTGAGCTATCTACCTGGTAATAAATACCCTTCACAGATATGAAAGTCTTCCTCAAGCAGTGGGTTCTAGCGATATAAGCCATCCATTCATGACATAACCTGCAGATGTCAAGCCGGAAAGTATCAATATGTGTCCAATATTTCACAGCAAACATCGATATAACAAATGAGGCCGCTGAATGATGATCATCATTCAGAAATCGCAGTAAAAGAAAAAGAAATTGTCCGACTAGGAAGTCCTACGGCAGTCTATTATTATGGGAGACATGCAGAAAAAAACTGTTTTTAAGTCACCCAATGAGAATAACTTCTCCTTTTTCTCCCTACCACCAAGCTCCAATACCCAACTCCGAATTCAATAGGTAGCCAAGAGGCCCTGCATGATCATTCTAGTATTCTAAAGTCAAATGTATGAATAAGAAGAAATTGTGGCATTAGAAGCCCTGCGGCAGTTCATTTATTCCAGGAGACGGCCACAAACAAGCTACTTTTAGGCAAAAGTATGAGGAATATTTTCATTTAAACTTATTTTATGCATGGTCTGTAATTAAGCAAAACGAGTATCCGAATTTCTATTACCAAGCTGCAAACCCTCAAAACCTGAATTTAAATGGCTCCCCAAGAGGTTTGGAGCAGTGACAAAAGAATCTTGGCCAAGGTCTTGACGATGAGGGTTCTCCAAAGGGAAGAGGGAAAAATAAAAAGAGAATGATCAAAATATACTTAGTGGCTGGGGATCGAAACACAGTGGAATGACACTTTAATGAAATAAAAAATAGTGATTACGACTGCAACTAGTGTTAACCTGCGACAGTTGTGAATTCTCTTCACATCAATGCGAGTACTCTCTGTAGCAGGCAAGGAAGCGAAAAGTTGCACCATTGTCAAGCAGTCGTCCAGATCTCTTAGCGCATCAACGAACCTCGGGTACCTGTAATATGGGAAATATAAACTACTTAGGGCAATGTTTAACATTTAAGAGAATATTTGACAATAATATTCTTTGGTGATTTTAGGATTTAGGAATTTAGGATAAAGGGATCATGACTTGAAGTTTAAGGTTTATTTTTTAAGACTTTAGGCTTCTAGGGATTTCTCGGTTAAGGGGCTTTAGGGCTTTTATTTAAGGTCTAAGTTTTATACCTCTGCTTGATTAGTGGATCAAGATGGTAAGCCGGTCGGCGATCCTTCAGGCGATTTGCAAGGTCTTTGTTCTTCTTAGCCACAGCTTTTTTTATTTTCCTGTCGTAGGCCTTGAGATCTCTGACGAGTCAAAGAAATATAGTCAGTATGAATGAATGAATGACATATGACAATAAAAAAATTTAAAAATCAGAAAAAGCCAAGTAAAGAGTAATAATATTATACCTGAATTTATCAAGCAATGGCTCATGTGCTAGGAAGTTGATATCCTTCATGTGGTAGTAGGTCTTATGGTTTCCTTCCACCTTCTTCTTCGGAACTCGAGGAAAAATGCCTTTGAGAATACATAATTTCCTGAAATTAAAGCAGTCAATGAAGCGACAAAAAATCATCACTCGGAATAGCAGCTCATCTTCATCCAACATATGAATCAGGATCGATGAACAGAAAAATGTCAGAAAATTGGACGAAGATGCTACCACACAGGAGCATAATTTAGACAAAAAAGAAGAAAAAACTTATTGCCCGGATTAATACAAGGAAAACTGAATGAAAATCAGAATCGGGAAAAAAGTGGATTCAAATTGAATCTCTGCGAGAAATGTAGAAAAAAACCCGGAAAAGGAAAAGGATGTGAATTTAAGAAGAGAAAGCGAAGTACCTGAACATGGGGAGGCTGAGCTGTAGATGATGGACGGCGCGCGTCCTGGTGATGAATTTGGCTGCATTTCCCTCCCTCTTCTTCCCCTGAAAGAACGGAGAAAAAAATCCAAAGCGGGTAAGATCACAAGGACAAGAACAGTCGACGACCCAATTACAGAAATCAAAAACCCAGAAAAACCCAGTTCCAGTGAAGCCCAAAACCCCAGAAAAACCCGCAAAAAGAGAGATTTATGAAAATCGGAGGGAGAAGAACGTCCAACCGGAGGACGGTAGTGTTTCTTCCCTGAAAGGACAAGCATAGAAAAAAATCCAAAGGGGTAAGATCGCAAGGACACGCACAGTCGACGACCCAATTACAGAAATCAAAAACCCAGAAAAACCCAGTTCCAGAGAAGCCCAAAAACCCCAGAAAAACCCGCAAAAAGAGAGATTTATGAAAGTCGGGGGAGAAGAACGTCTTACCGGGGGACGATAGTGTTTTTTCCGCTTGAACTGGCCTGCGGGAAGCTTCGGCATGGTGACGGCGGGTGTTCTTCGGCAGAGGGAGAGATGGCTGGCCGCAGGTCGCAGCGGCAACGCGAGAGACGGCCAAAATACTAGCTTTCTTCGTCTTTGTAGGGTTCGATGTAGTTTACTAATTATTACGAATTTTATCAAAAAAAAAATCTGGTGAAAGAAGTTTTGCAAAAAATAGAGAATGTAAACAAAAAAACGCGCCAGATAGGGATCGAACCTACGGCCTTCTGCTTAGGAAACAGACGCTCTATCCACTGAGCTACAGGCGCTTGATTGGTAAGTAAATCGCTACATTTAGTATTAATATTATTTTAGTATAGACATAAATATTATTTAACAAAATTTATGGTCTTTTACATATGATGTTAATGAATTTTTTTCCTAGATCAGATGAGCTAATTGTATACATGTAGGACTTGTCTAGGGTACCAGTGCTGTAGTTGAGATGTTTTAAGACCTTGGTTGGAGATGAGCAAAGAAGGGGGGACATCTACGGTTGAATGGAAGATACAGTGTCGAAATACTCTATCATATGGTTATGAGAAGTAATTTAAAATATGATGACCAGATTTTTAGCGATGAACTTTCTTAACAGGTTACCTAAGTTATCGTAGTAGCATCTGAGAATATTGTATGTTACTTCTGCAATGGAGGGCAAAAACAAGATGGAGTCAACACAATTTCAGGGTATGAATGATTATAAATATTTGCCTCGAATCCACCAAGCATATGTCTATCATAGGTTTTATTGTGAATCCACTCAATTAGATACTCCATACCTTGAATCCATTGGCACAAAGTATCTCTCACACACTCAAGGAAAAATCAATGACATACAATGCATTTAAGTGAGCCTTAGAGAGATAATTTACACACATTTGTGCGGTTGTGAAGGATAATAGCATCAAAAAATAGTATGGACTAAATAGGGAGATCTCTTTAACAAAACAAACAAGAGCTATAAACCAGCACAGAGTTTATAACTTTGATGACAATCAAATTTTCAAATATTTTAAAAAATATTTTCATGATTATCAGACACGTCCAACAGATTTGATAGGAAAAAATGTCCGATGATAGTTAAATGAAAAAAATATAGGGTGCACAACAATATTATAGAACAAATTGTCGGTTAATTGTGCACTCTTGTTGGGACCAATAAGTGCATAACAAGCTTTTGTAGCATTTTTTATTAGAGTAATTGTAAATTGGGATATATTGAGCTAAAAACAATATCTATAACTAATTCACTTAAGTTCCTCATCGAATCCTACATCACGTTTGTAAAGTTAACAACTGAAGAAGAAAATTTAAATCTACTAATGGACAGGATGCAAGCTCCCAAGTTTAAATATGCCAATAGCTAATGCCTCCTGCCTCTCTATGAATATATATTAGATATCTTAATAATCGTGTTTAGGGTTCAACAGATATGGAGGATGACACGATATATTTTACATGGGTCAGCTTTTCCTTTGTCCTTTCCACGATGGTACTTTTCTATTTATTAAGGATTGGTTATTTTAGGTGCCTTATCATCAAGACATGTTAACCTTGTATCACATGGGCACTGCCCCATAAGATATAACTCGTATGATTTCTAATATATCTATTTACTCTCTATGCCACACTAGCAATATCGTTGAGGTTTTCAATTTCAAGTCCCCCTTGGGTCTTTGAGATGCTCCAAGCCAATCAATGTAGGTGAAAAAAAAAGAGGATAACTCTTTGTAGTTCTTTTAAAAAAAAGTCTACAATGGACTTGGATGATGAGCGATGAGTATCACAATGAAGAGATAATCTGTTTAAAATTATTTATACATTTAATAATTTTTTTTGGTTGGATAATGGGGCTATGGTTTTGATGCGGGAAACTAATTCTCAGTAGATGTAGCATGAAAGCATTTCCTAAATGATATCTAAAACATGTTACGTATTTAGTACCTTTTGGGGAAGTTTTTCTACCCTTAACTTTCTTCTTGGGAGAGTTTCTTCAAGTCAATCAATTCATCGGCCTCCAGCAATATCCATGCGACTACAAGGTTTCTAGATCTCCTCTCCTTGTTCTCCACTCCTTGAAGATCTCGTGATTTTTCTCACCATCAATGACTTGCAATAAGTGGAGAATGTTGAGAAATAAGAAGGGAGGGGTTCAAGTTTGGCTTGCTTCGGCACCTAGAATGGGCCCCCCTTTATTTATACTCCTTTTTCACAAAAACCCCTTAAAATGAAGCCAATGTCCTTTTTGTCTTATGCATATGACCTTCTATACCCATATATCATCCTGGTTAATAACTTTAAGGTCCAATAACATTAATTTAAAAACCTCATTGATTAATTATCAACACATAAATTAATTAATTGAGAATCTACTTAATCCAATCGTTAGGTTAAGTTTCTTTCCTATGGGGTGCCAAGCTACAATGCGTACTCCAGAAGACATATACTATTCTTTGAACTCTCTTATGGAACCTTCTCCATCATTGGTTACCTTACATGTATAATACTTCGTATGCGCGAGACTCATGTATGAATTAGGGTATGGTTCATCGTCAAATGTGAGTCCATCATTTGGTTTGTACTGATGTGTAATAGGGATCATTGGAGAAATCTTCTCCAATATCCTCAATAGCATGGCAAGGGTTTTAGCTGCATCATTTTCCTCGAGTTAGTTGTTGGGTTTTGTGCCTTGGTTCAACCATGGAGAACATGATTCCATGATGCAGAAGCGTGCGATTTGATTTTCAATCGACATATGAAAGCATACATCATATGTATCTTATGGGGAACTTGTTCCACCCTTGACCGGGTCTCGTTGAGATCACTCTGAAGTCATTCATGTGTACGGCCTCTAGAAGTATTCACGCGAGCACTTGGTGCTTGGCTCTCCACCTCTTCTTCTTCAACTCTCCTTGAAAAATCTTCAAGATCTTCTCACCACAAAGACACTCTCCTTGGTTGAGTGGAGAAGAGAGCAGAGTGGAGAAAGGGGGCCCTCTATTCTGGCTGCCCTGGGTGCTTGAAATGAGTGCCCCTTCCCTATTTATGTTTTACTTCAGTTTTTCTAAAAAATCTATAAAGTAAAATATATTCACCAATGCCCATATGATCTTATGTGTGTGACCCTCTAGGCCCATATATCATTAAAGCTAAAACTTATTTAAATCCCATGGTTCAAGACTTGTAAGCCATAGTCCAAATGTAGTCGTCCATTCATAAGATGTCCTTTCTATCCTTGCGCACTACATCAACTAACTTTGTTTGATCCAATGAGAATATGGCATGTGTGCACCACTTGTACTAGTAGTGTCACGTCACGTGACAGCTCAAGAGGCGTCGCTAATCTCGACCGGTCTGAGGAGAGAGAAAATAAATATTTTTAATCGTATTTGCCTCGGTCGATAAAATGTACTTATTGCAAAAAAGAGTGTTTTTTTTGTTTCATCCACGTTACCCTGGCACAAAGAAAACAAAATGACTATTTGTAAATCAAAAATGTCATTATGGGCATTTCTAATCACGATGCCATGACGGTTTTGGGGTATGATTGGCTGATGTCAATCATTAACTGGGTTAATGATTGGCTGTTGCCAATCAATATCTTAAATTGTGGTTGGATACATAACAAATTGAATGACAACATGTGGCGTGTGCAAAAATAAAACCACTAATTGTATTCTAAAATTCACATTTAATATAATAAAGGCCCATAAATCTAAATAAATATATATTTCAATCTATAAAATCAAATATTTAAAAATTTAATGTCAAAAAATTTCATAAAAATTCTATTCTGGCTCAAAAAATGGTACTATTTCAGAATCTGATGTCATCAGAATCCTCAAAAATTACATTAAAATGCAGAAAAGTCAGAATATCTTTATGAAATACATTTAATCATTTTAAGCTTGATAATATGCATATATAGTAAATTTTATGTAAATAAACATGTCAATGAGATCAGATTAAGCTATTGAAATTGCAGGCTATCATACATATTTATTATAAAAAATCAACAGATAGTTGGGTATATCTGTTTAATTGCATCGTGTAAGCCAAACCATTGTGATGAACCAGAAATTAAGCTTAATTACATCCTATAAGGCCTTCTGGTTTATGCAACATTATATTAACATTTTCCATAAAAGCACACAATGATTAAGGATTGAATCCGCACAGATGTGTTTGAAATTTAATTTATATTTTAAATATAATTCAACAAGCCTCGTCAAAAGTAATTCAAAATAATTCTAACACCCTAATTAATTGTTCTTTATACCGGATAGTTGTGATGAAACATAAGTTAGGGTTAATTATGTATTTTAAGGCCTTTCAGTTAATGAAATAACATATTTATTTTTTCCTCACAGGCACAAGGTGTGCAATAGTTTAATCCACGTGGAGAAAGTATTGAAAACGGATAATTTAATTTATATGTTTGGATATGTATAGTTATCAAATATATTTTAACAAAACAAAACTCATGAAACATAATTTAAAATAATTCAAAATGGTCAGAAAAATAATTTTCCTTGTTAATAAAACTGAATAAAATTTTAAGGAATAACTTTGGGAATTTTAATGGAAATTTACAATATGGAATGCTAATTAATTCTAATTAAAATAACTAAGCCGACACTTTGGTAATGTTGGTGAGAGCTATGACAGCAAACATGTGATGATGATTTTATCATCGATGGTGGTGATGGAGATGGATTTGGATATGCATGGAAGAGTGGCAGAGTTGTAGGTGGTGTGTGTGATTGTGAAAATTATTATCAATGACGATAACCTAGGAAAAAGGACGAAGATTACAATGAAGATGAAAAAGACAAATATCACATTAACATTGTCATCACGTTCCCAATGGGCAGAGTGGAGTATTCCTTTCACTTATATTGATCTGAATGTCAAAGCCTCAATATTTGATTCATGGTATGCAATAACAGATTCAAATAAGATTTTGAATGAGCAAACCACTCTGCTAATCATAACTACAAAATAAATCCAAGGGTGTCTTTTCTAGGAGGATGGAGGCTCTATGTAAGTTCTAAGATAGCGGATGATAAAGGAGCTATGTAAATGTCCTCAAAATTTCAGCCCAAAAATTTATAGAGATCGATATGTATATACAATTTGAATTTTGCACTAATCTGAGCCATCTGATTTTTTCTCTCCTCCTATCTGCGTGGCAGATAGCTCGAAAAGTCATTCTCAAACCTAAAAAGTTTAAAATTTTAAAAATTCATTAAAAAAATATTTTTCTATATGGATTTAACATTATGAAATTTCATAAAAATGCCAAAAAGTCCATAAAAAATCCAAACAGCAAATTAAAATTTGAATAAAACCCTATGAATATGTATAGATTTTATGACTTAAAATTTTTTTTCATGAAATTGTGTAAGAAAATGATGTTAAAACACCATAAAATCAAGAAATTTCATAAATTCATTATGAAAATGCAACGATTCATTATGAATATTTACTCAGGTGCATTTGTGATAAGTTTAAGGAGAATAATAACATAAAATGCGTGAAATTACTAGTAAAGTAGCATGATATTTTGCGATTAACAATACCTTTTTCCTGACGATATTACTACCATTGGAGGTTTCACTAAATTACTGGTTAAATGGTACTTTAGGCTTTATATTTGAATTGAATAAATTGATATAATAAATAAATGGATATTAAAAAAAATTTCCTTTCTAAACTCGCAACACTTAAGAAACCCATTCACAGAGAGAGATGCAAACCATAGGCTAGTAACATGTATTACTTTAATTTTGGAATTTTATTAATAAATAACACGTAAATGTTTCTATGTTACATACTTGGAATTTTATTAATAAATAACACCTAAAAAAAGATTCTTTTCAAATGAGAAACTATTAATTTAATGATTCTTAGGAATTCATTAAAAAATATTATATGCCGAATATGATAGAGATAAGGGCAATACTTTTAGAAGCCTCTAAATAATTGCCACTGTTTGATTTTTATACCCGGGTGTACATTTTGTGGGATTATTCCCTCAAGTAAATCATTGAAGTTTAAATGAATGCGATTGCTTAACTCCGAGTGGTAGAGATTGTGCCAAATGTTTTAAACTTTCAATTTTCTATAACCAATACATTTTTACCACTCTCAACCACGAGGGCATCTCCTCGCTGTCTAAGAACTTCAAAAATGAATAAATAAACTCTTTTTGTGTCCATTGAGTCACCTTATTTGTTATCATATTATCTATCGCAAAATGTCAGAAACTGAATTAATCAATATTATATTGATATTAGAAATATATGTTCGAAGTTGAGGACTAAAGTTAGAGACTAAATTAATGTAATTTAAATAAACTAAGATGATTGTGGTAAATTGAGAAAGAATACTGAATAACGGTATAAATTTGGATAATAAAATTTGTGGTGTAAGAGACTTTGAAAAATAATGTATTGAGCTTAGATTATGATTCACGATGATAAGTTATTGAAAAAAATGACATTTTTGAGAATTAAAATATCAGTCACTCGAGGTTGAAAATAAAATAAATAAATATGTTGGTGACTATTAGCGAAACAAAACTAGAAAAGTAGTTATGATGTTTATTCCACTAACATCTTCATTAATATTTCAGTGAGAATTAAAAGAATTTTCATTCTAGAATCCTGGATATCCAGATCAAAACATGCATATGTAAGGACTTATTTTATGAAATTTAATTTCTTAAGTTAGGTTATGAATAATTTCAAAATAATAAGATGTGATACCTTATACACCAGTGAAACATATTTATGCCATTTAAGAATGCCCATAAATATTTGACTTTTTGAGCATGAAATCCATTTCTCTCCCCTTCTCTTTCTGTCTGTCTTTCTTGTTTGTCTGAAATTTTGTGGTAAAATCAACCTCGTTGCAAAAATAAAATTAAATTGGACTCCATAGATGATAATGGTACTTTTAAACAAATTATAAATTAAACAAACTAATATAATCTTATACTTTGTAATAGATTAGCTTTATGACAATGGTATACTTTAGAGTGGCTAATCCAACCAATATAATAGGTTTATGATAATCATGGAAAATTTAGGACCATTTTCAAAGTGATGCTAGAATTAAAAATGAAACAAATTTTTTCGGGATGATATGTTTGAAGATATAAATGAAGTGAATACTATGAAGGAATAAAAAATAAAAATTTTATATTAGTGAGTGGAATGAATGCATGAAAATATAATATTTTATTGAAAACATATTGGGAAGAATATTCAATGAAATCTTAGGCATAAGTTTAAGAGTAGGTCTACAAATAGGAAATGAGTATAAATGGTATTTGTTGGGTTCTAGGGGCCTTGACTTGGATGAATAAATCTAAAACGATGTGCAGCGGAAGTCTCTTTACGAATCGAACGGCATCAACAAAAACATTGAAACGGCGTACCTTTACACGAATCTCATTCGCGATTTCTTCGATCCCGGAGTGAGACGAGTCGAGCTGCTCAAGTGTGCAGCCTCTAGATGTATCCACGCGGTCCTCGGCGTGTCGGATCTCCTCCTTCTCATTGACGAGCCCCGTTCTTTCTCCGTCGACGTCGTTACGTCGTCCCGATCACAGCAGGGATGGAGAGGGGGTGTGGGGAGAGTGGAGAAGAAGGGGAAAGGCCCCTGAACAATTCTGGCCTGGGTAAATTTTGTTCAAGGCTTTCCCCTATTTATACTAAGTGGGTATTTTTCATAAAAACCCCCAAAACTTAAGTATATCTTCCAACATCCAAAAGACCATTTGCGTGTGACCCTCTAGGCCCATGTATCAGTCTAGTTAACGACTCCAACGGCCCAATAACCTTTATTGGCCTTCCAACTTAATTAAATATATCATCATATAGATTAATTAACATCGGATCGATTTAACCCAATCGATAGGTCGAGACTCCGACACGTGGGGTGCCAAGCTACACCTCGTGTCCTAAAAGATACAAAGGAGTGTGTATCGAATCACTCATGGAACCTGTTCATCATCGGTTACCGTGTATGTATAATCCCTCATCCACTTGATGCTCCTTGGACGACTTAGGGTATGGTCAACTGTCAAACCCTAATCGGTCATCCGAGTTAGTACTGATGCATTCGGAAATCATCGAAGAACTCTTCTCTGATATTTCACTGCCTTGGCCAAGGACTTCATTGCATCGTCTTCCTTGAGTTGTCACCTCTTATACCAAGGGTGGATGATCCCATCTTGACCACTCAATCGCCTTCGTGTACTTCTTGATGCACCCGAACTAAGATCGTTTAGAATCCCATGATTAGAGACTCGTTGGCCATAGCCAAAGTACAACCGTCCGTCCACAAGACGTCTTTGGTGTCTCAGGTCTAAGGACCACTTACACAACCGTGACGTGAATTAACCTGATTGACAGTTCGGTATAATACCATTCAGGGATTCATACAGATCAATTCAGTGAACTCTTTCCACTAAAGAGCACCCACTATCTATCCTTAGTGTCGCCACACTAATGGCTACGGGACTGGCCATACTCATCATATGAGTGAGGCTAGATAGTGCTATTCTATCCGGATACTTTGATGTCCTTCTCGCGTATCCTTTGAATAGGAATGTTTAGAACACATGCTTAAAGACTAGTAATCTCCGTATTACGATCTCATCATAATTCACTAAGTCCGATCATGTATTCATGGACTTCATTATGAGCATCACACGTGCACTATAATAAATATGGAACGAGATGCGGAATGTGTGATTGGCTTGCCGGCCACATATATTTCCATCAGTATTCCAATCTCATTTGAAGCTCAGTAAAAAAAAATGCCTTTTAATGATCTATTTTACGTGGTTAAAACTCATTTGGCAGTTGACTAAAGTTTGAAAAAATAAATTGTGGGGATAATATTTAAAGCCTCAATAATCTCTGAATGGATCTTCAAGAATTAATTTAAAAAATCAGGAAATTGTACATCATTATGCCAAGGATATCGGGGCTGGGTTTTTTGGCCAAGATAAAAAAAATTCAATCAATAAATAAAAGTGTAACAAATGTTAAAAAACACAATGCTAATGATTGGATCATCTTATCCAGAATCAGATACTCTACAATTTTTTTACTTGAATGAGTCATCATGAGCAGAACAAATGGGGAGCTAATGTGGACCTGGAAATTGGATTATCATTTTTTATGCATTTACAAGGGAGAATATATAAAGAGAAATCTGAACCTGGAATTCCTAAAGATGGATACTGAATATTGCGGATGGCACCACAAAAGAACTAATTTATCGATTTGGTGAATAATAAAAGTGTATTTAAAAGTCCAAAGTAGCTAGCCCTCATTAATCATTGTGCTAACTGATATTTGATGATAGAATTGGACCTGGATAAAATGATGGCCAGCCGTTCCAGTATGCCATGATCAACAAGACTTAATTTGAAAAGTGAAAACAATACGGTCAACTGCATGATTCAGTCAACACAATTTTTTTTAATATTTTCAGATTGTAAACTATTGAATAAATATTTATTTATGTAATGAATGAATCATGTTTATCTTATCCATATATTTTTTGAGAAAATTATAAAAAATGAGTCTAGAGGATACTTTAATGTTATTTTATTAATTATTTAAAATTTCCATGAATATTAATTAATTTAAATAACAGAAAAATTAATTTATCAATAAAGTCAACTAGGGGAAAAACATCAACATATATTTTTTATGAATGCATAAACCATTTATAAATGGTGGGTCAAAATGGTGATTATCTGAAATAGACATAGAAAATAAATAGTGTATTGGTCAGATGATTGAGTTTCATCCTTATATCCTAAATGATTGCCGTCACTTTTCAATTGTTAGCTTCAGATTATGTTTCGACCACCCATTGGTTGACACCACATATGAGAGTATTTTTGAATAATTCTAAGCTCTCTCTGAGAAAGAGTCTATCAGTATATTAGAAAAAAATTGCAACATCTCTCCTGCTGCAAAGAACTACTAATAACCAAAAAAGTTTCATCTAGTTTTATTTACAGCGTACAAATCCTCCACAGACTTTTAATTTTGAAGATCAATTAGAATTTTGAAGACTGAATATAAATTATGACAAAAGATTTACATTAAAGTCAATTTATTATATAATTGATTTTTATTCAAATTAAAGTTTCATGAACCACCTATTTTGAATTTTTATTTATCGATTAATATTCATATAAATGAGATATAGAAATAATAGAATAAAGAGAAAATGAATAAATATCATAATGATTACTTAAAAATATTCATATTGTTTATAAATCAAGCTTTGTGTTTATTCTATTTTTAATGTTTTGATATCCATGATAATGTGCTGAACCCTTTTAAATTTTGAATATTAAAAACAGAGTAACTAAGACCAAGAAAGAAATATGAACAAAAGAAACAACTAGTTTTTCATTAGGGTGAAATAAATAAATAAAGGTTATATCTACTTTTGATTATTTTTTCTATTTCTGGCATAATAAGTAAATCCCATGGAAAAACTAATATTTAGGAAATTTGTAGACAAAAACATATAGGTAGATATACGTTGAAAGAAGTACAAACTGAGAAATACACACTCGAACTTCAATAATGCACAAAATGTATTAATATAAGTTAATTTGTGAGAAAAATTTGGAGAATGAATTTATGAAATTGAATTTTGGGAAAGAAAATTTTTGTAGTATTATGTTGAGTTTATATTGGCTTCAAATGGCTTAATAGGAAATGCCAAAAATTTCAAGCTTCAACTGATGCTGTCATTAAATTTAAATACTTTACTGTAAAATTGAAATAGTAAACATTTTAGAGCTGAATTTTGTTCACCATTGATTGCATTGAGATGTAATTATAGTAATTTGAGTTTTAGTTGTAACATCGAGATTGAAACACACTTGAATGGATATTTTAATCTGAATTTTATTAGACCGAGTTAATTTATTTGAAGTGAGTTTTATAATGTGGAGATTACTTATCTTTAAACATATACTTTAAAATTTTCTATTCATAAGATATTTGTGGAAATTTAGATAGAAGAACAATAATTTCTCCCACTCGTCATACTCTCCCTCATATGGTGATCATTTTTGATCTTATAACCATTAAGATGCAGACTATGAGGAGAGGTAGTGGATGTATGATAAACCATAAATTTGGTAGTTGTTTAAAGATTCTGATTTGTGCTATAACATCTATAAATAATTCTTTAGTAGAGGGGTTGATAAGGGTTGAATCCTCATACAAAATGAATTTTATTAAAAATGTAAAATCTAACTTTTAGAGAATTTTCTGATTTTTGTGAAAATTTCCTCAATCCTTTTAACTAAATAGGAAACAAGAAAGCAGGCTGCTTTGACTCACTCGGATTGGTTGGATACAAGATTTGCGGTTGAATGAGCAAGTCGTTTGACTGTTGTGGGCTGGATCATCTGTAAAAAGTGGATCAATGCAAGTGATGTTGCATTGACATGCAGTAAAAGTGGAAGTGGGTGTTTTGGGTGTAGGAGCTATAGGAGGAATTTTTGAATGCAGATTTTTCATCGATTTTATATGTATCTTAGATATATTATGAAAACAAATATAACCAAAAGTTTGGAAATTTCAGAATGCTCGAGGGGGATAACACAAACCTTGTTTTTTGGTGCTAGACCTAGGTTGAGTGCTGTATTTTCTCCTCACCCTTGTCAGAACCATTGACATTTTAACTAAAAACCCTTGGAAAACAAGAATGGGGCCTAAAAATGCGATGTTTCACTCATTTAGCCATTTATATAAAAAATAAAAAGTAAATTTACAAGTGAGAGAAAGAAGCTTTCTATAGGAGCATTTCAATTCTCCAAACCGTTGGCATGATTGCATGAGATTGGAGACCAAGATGATTTGAAAGGTATTTCATGTCCTCATCCCTTGATGGCCTATATCTGGAAAGTATTTTCGAAATCCTAGGTTGCTCAAATGAATAAGAATTTCATCTTTCTGACTTTGTTTGTATATAGGCTTGATTTTGGCTTTAAATCCTTGTTTTGTGTCTTGGGGCTCATATATTGGTCCAAGTCATGGCTTGGGATTCTCCTTTCGTCCCATTTGACTCCATGAATGTTCATTAAAATTCACATAAGTCTTGGTTTTCAATAAACTTACCAAAGTATGAAAACATAGCCACTTAACTTCAGAGAAGTCAAGCGGGGTAATTAAAACATACAAATAGATACATAAAATAATACAACTTATCACTTTAATAGTCATTTCATGTGATTCTATATCTTTATTAATATATAACCCATACCGTGTATTTATTGTATAAAAATTGTAAATAAATAAAGAATGAAAGCACATATGATCTCCATGTACAATTGTTATTATTAGTGGTCTACAGGGAAAGAGTCCACTAAATTATTGAATTCCTGAATAATTTTGTACGGAACTATTAGAATGTTGTTTAATGTTAGGGTTGTGTAGTTTATCATCATACACAAGGTGCTAAACACATCCTATGAATGGATGGTTGCATTATGATTATGATTCTCATGAATTCCCATTTAAGGAATCACACTGTCCAAATTTAGATGTAGAAATAAGTATGCAAAGATAATTAGTTGTTAAAATGTGATCTTTCATCCTTGGTCCGAAAGGGGGCACACTCAAGAAAGACAATACAATGAAATTCTTGGTCAAAATAATGGAAATATCAGAGAAATAGTTATTCGATGGTTTCCTAATGTATGAGTCCTACTTATACTGATCGATTATGATTTCACAGCTGACAGTACCCTTTGTATTCATAAAAGTGACATATGGATAGTGTAACTGGTGGTGATAAGTTTCCAAGATGTAGCACGTAAATTCCTTTATGCCTTCTAGAGCACATAGTTTGGAACCTCAGGTGTTGACAACTTGACATATAGATTGATTTAATATTATCCGTGATTAATTAATCCATGTACTGGATATATTTTAGTTATTTTTTTAGCATATAAATAGTTATTGAGTTTTAGAGATATTAACTAGACTGGTATACGGGCCAAGACTTTCACATGCATAAGGCTGACACTTAAAGGGCAAGATTTTTTTGAAGGGTTAATAAGAGCCTAGAATAATTAGCCTAAGAGCCAGACATTTTGACCATTAGAAATAAACTTACCTTGTTTTCAACTATCATCCACAATATTTGAGTCCAGCTCATGTTAGAGGCTCTCAAATGGTTTGTGGATTAACATTGAACTAAGGTCACAACTATTACCTTAGGTCAATGTATTTGCACAAATAAAGGTTCTCAAATATAGATATTTAATTGAGAGTTGAACTCATGGGTAAATCTCTCATACGGTTTAAATTGGCTAAGAAAGAGTAAGCAACATGGCTTGACTTTCACATGAAGCCAGCCCTGAATTAATATCAACATGTAGAATCAGGATAATTTCCTGGGAATTTATCAAATGTTACTTCTAAAAAGATAAGTAATGGATTTGAAAACTATTTTCTTCGTTTGCTGGATAACATAATCAATTGGCATTAAAAAATTTACAAATTATACATTTGCAGACAGGTTGCCTGCGAGACATATTTTTGGTTGGAGAATTGGAGTTTCTTCAAAATTACACTTTTTCTTGAATAAAATTCCAATAAAGTAAGTTGCCACTGAATTCACAGAGAATTTGTTTGGTTGAGCTTACAATTCATTGTGGTCTAGCCTATTTTGATTAAGGTTCTCTCTCGAAAATATGAGAAGTAAAAATATATAGAAACGTACTAGATCTCAAAGAAAAATAAATAGACACCCTCTTCTCTCTTCCGTTTTCATCATTCTAGATCTTTATTTTTCAGCTAAAGTCGTAACATCTTTCTCTTCTTCACATGATTTATCTGCAATATTAACAGATGTTTGTCCAAAATGAGAAATGAACCTCACCAGAGACTAAAATTTATCTATACCTAAATAAATTAATAATATAAAGGGATATACATGACAGACTTTACAAAAGTGAAACCAGAAATCTCTTACATCTTCCATCTCTCTCTTCTTGTATATTGCCTTGATTGATGCCACAAATGCACATCTACAAGACTGTATGCCACTTCTTTACATAGGCTCTCAAATTCAACCCACCTCTCTTTCAATATCATATGTACAACAGATCATGGAAAATTTTCACTTTGGCAAAAAATGCAACTCTCTCTCTCTCTCCCCCTCACGTATGAACTAGAGAGAGAGAGAGAGAAAGAGACAGCTAAATCTCTGTCTCTTTCTCTCTCTCTCTTTGTGAAATCTTCATAAGATGAAGAAGATGGTCAAGGCTAGGTTTTAGCAGGAAAAGAAGGGCGATTCACGGAAAAATAAGGGGGCTGGTCCAGAAAACTGACCACGTCGGGGGGCGAAGGCTCGCGATTGACGGGCGAGAAGCAGCACGTGTGCTGCCGCACGTGTAAGTGGTGCCACGGCGGGGCTTTCTCCAGAACCTGCAATAAACCCCCACTGCACCCTCTTCCAGTTCCCATGATGCGCCTGCCATTGGACAATTCTCCGGTTAGACTCAGAAATTACATCTCTCCAAAAATATGCACAGAAAGAAATAGAGAAAAATAAAGTGAAAGAATATGGGGAGAAAGAGAGAAGAAGAGTGATAGAGAGAGAGATAGAGAAGGATAGGGATGAGTGAGTAGATAGAGTGATAGAGAGAGAGAGATGGATGGACTGAGAAAACTGTCAGAGAAAAACGAGTATAGGACGAGCGATAGAGGGTTAGAAGGAAGAGAGAAAGAGGGATAGAAGTAGAGAAAAAGAGATAATTAAGAGCATAAATATATATTTTTTTAAAAGGCGCGTAAAGTTAGATGGTCATATAGAGAGATATAAAGAAAGAGAGAACAATAGAGAGTAGGAGAGAGAGAGAGAAACAGGTGGAAGTAGAAGTTATAGATTGAGTTATAGATTGAGAGAGATAGAGGGAGAAGATATCCATATATTTAGATAGAGAGAGATGATGCTTGACCATGAAGACGCATTTGCCCAATCTCAAATTAGAGAGAGACGTGGAGAGAAGGAAAAAGAGAGATTGATAATGAGGGAGAGATAAACAGGGAAAGAGGGATATAAAGTGATATATGCACAGATAAATAAAAAGGGAAAGAGGAAATATAATGATAGATACATACATGGAAAAAAATAAGAGATAGAATGAGATAAATATTGATAAAATAGACCAAAGGGAGAGAGGGAATGTGGGGCAAAAAGGGATACAGATAGACAGAGAGAAGGAAACTTGGGGAAGGAGAGGGTAATAGAGACAGATAAAGAGAGGGAAAGAGAGAAGAAGAGAGAAAGAGATGATGGCTGACCACGAAGACACTTACTTGTTTCTCTGACCCTTGTGTTTCCATATAACAAAAGACATTATCCACTGAAAAAAGAAAATAGTGAACGATGAGTGAGATGGGTTTCATAAAAAAAAAAGAGATGGTAAAAATTGTGACGACTACTACTGCAACGACGATGATGGCAAAGGCGATCACAATGATGGCAATCATTCTACACAGTTATATCAAGCTCGAAAGATCAAAGATTGGTTTAATCTGCCCAGTTGCTTGAAACAGGAATCATGATAATGATGACAATGATTATGATGGTGGTGATGATGAAAATCTTAAGAAAATCTTGATGGTTCTATTACATTGTCTTTGTGCTCATGGAAGCCTATGAGATCTTTTCTTTGTTTATTCGAGCTCAGCACTGTCGTCTTGAATCATTGACACCGTTATCATTATCCATTGTCATCATTATCATTAAATTAATTTCACTGTAATCTTAATAGAATCTCGGAGAGCATGCATTGAGGAACACCTTCGTTTTATTTCTTGGCTATGGATATTCTAGGAGAACACGTTTTGAAGGGGGTCCAGCCATCCGACGGATGGATCAAGATGTGAAGCGACTCGAGATCAAACTTTATTGATGCGCTTTGAAGAATCAAGATCAAAATCAATGTCAATCAGCCTTAATAATTGGAGAATAGCTAGGGACAAGACTCTGCATTACACGGGATTTGAATGAGGATGATTTAGGGTGGTAAGAATATGATACTTTCTTCAAATGAAGTTCCTTGGGGTCAATCTCATGGTCTTTTCAAACAAAAGAAAACCGCAGAGAAGAGATTCTGCTTCTAGATCGCAGGCGCTGATCTAAAATTTGTTACAATGAATTTTTTCAAAGAAAAAAAATTACTCGGGATCAGTAGGATAATTGGAGCCATGTGAAATGGGAGAGATTTTGGCATCAAGAATGCTTGCACAGGTTTGAAATCTGGGCCAGTTTGGGTTTCAACTACAGGATATTTCTTTCCCAAAAAGTTCTTCGGGATCAACCAGATGCTTTCAAACAAAATTTTTTTCAGAGAAGAGATTCAGCATCAAGATTGCAGGAACTGATCTGAAATTTTTTGGAACGCTGGATCAAATTCAATGGGCTCAGCAGGATGCTTTGAGAAATGTGAGATGGGAGAGATTTTGGCACCAAGAATACCGGCAATGGTTAGGGTTTCAAGAACATGATATATCACTCAAAAATAGCACTTTTGGGATCAATCCGATGCTTTTTCGGGATTAGAAATGGATTCCGAGCATTGTTTACTGGCGTCGATCTGAAATGGATCGAACGGCGAAGAACAAAATTTCCTGGGGATGAAGCGGATGCTTCGAGCAATGATTGCTGACAGAGATTTCGGATCAAGAATGCCGGCATTGGTCCGATTTCTAAGCGAGTTAAGGTTTCAATCCAAAGGCATTCCCCTTCAAAGAATAAAACAGTTCATCGACATCACCCAAACGCTTTCGAAGCTAAAAAAAGAGACCCAATACCAAAATTGAAAGCACCAAGATTGAGCGAAAAATTCAACAGACATCAATCGAGATTACCTGGGCGATGGAGACGAGCGGGGAGCTCTCCAGCGGGGATCGTCTAGTCGAGGATGCTCGCGGTCGAGGCGGAGGAGGAGGAGGATTGAAGGCCTCTTGGTACAGATTCTGCGCAATCTCCTTGAGCAAGACGAGCTGCGCCTTGTCCGCGCTCATCGACACGATCGCCCTTCTCATGGACTCTCGATCCGCCTCCAACGCCTCCAATCTCCTGTACAACCCCTCGATTTCCTCCCCCGGCAGATCTCCAGCGAAGAACTCCCCCGAATTCGAACAACAGTAAGCCACCACCACCACCGCCTTCTCCATCACCTGATCCCTCTCCAGATCCTCCATTCTCCGCGCCAGATCCTGCGTTGACCGCCGTTGACCGGAGGGCCCGTCCTCGCAGCGCAAGGGAGGGTACGCGTCGAGGCCGAGGAGCTTCCGGCGGGAGGCGTCCAGCTCGTCGGAGAGGTTCCTGACCGTCCGATCGCGGAGGGCGAGGGCTTCCTCGAGATCGGCGATGCGTTCCTGATCGTGATGCATCTGCTGATCGGCGAGGAGCTTGAACTGGCGGGATTCCATGAGCGCCGCGGCCTTCTCGCGCTGGAGGCGGAGGATCATCGACATGGCTTCGTCGGCGGCGGAGGCGGCGGCGGAGCGCTCCTCGTCCAGCTCGGCGGAGAGCGCCGCCACGGTCTGGAGGTGCCCGGCCAGGGCTTCCCGCAGCGCCGCCGCCTCCGCCGCCGCCTCCACGCGCGCCGCCGCCGCCTCGGCCGGCGGCGCCGCCTCCATCTCCTCGCGCTTCCGCTTCACCGATCGCTGCCACGGCGGCGGAGATCGCCGCCGGCAGGAGCAGCACGCGCCGCCGCCGTCGCCGGACGAGCTCGCCGCCATCGCCGCCGCTGCAACTCAAATTTGTTGTTTCCGCTCTCTCTATCTCTCTCTAGGTCGCTGTCTGTCTCTCTCTCTCTCTCTAGAAATTGGAAGCTCGACGTCGCCGCGGATAAGAAGATGGGAGATGGATATTCTGGGAGAATGCTTTTTGCAGAAAAGCGCCTCAAGAAACGTGTTGTTTCTTGGTCGCCCCCGTATGGAGGATTATTGTGGATGAAGCAGGGGATTTTTTGAGAAAAGTTTACTTTTCTAGGAGGATTATTGTGGAAGAAGGTATTTTGCAAAAAAGCACCTCGGAAAATATATTTTTCTCATCGCCCTTGTATGGAGGATAATTGCGGATGAAGCGGGGGAATGTTTTTCAGAAGACTTTATTTTTATAAAACTCTCGATACGGTGGATTATTGTGGAAAGAAGATATTTTGCAAAAAGCGCCTCGGAATATATATATTTCTCCCCGCCCCTGTGTGGAGGATTTTTGTGGATGTAGCGGGGGGGAATGTTTTTTGAGAAAAGTCTCTTTTCTTAAAACCCTGTGGTTCGTGTGTATTCTCGGAGCACACATTTTGTTAAAAAGCATCCTCGAGATAAATATTGTTTCTCCATCATTGTGAATGAAGCCGGGGGATTATTGTGAATGAAGCCGGGGAATGTATTTTGAGAAAAGTCTCTTTTTTTAAAACCCTCTGTTGGAGGTAGTCTGGGAGAGCACATTTTGTAAAAAAGTACCTCGGAAAAAAATATTGTCTCTCGGTCGTCCTCCGTACGGAGGATTATTGTGGATAAAGCCTGAGAATATTTTATTAGAATATTCTCTTTTCAAAGGTATTCTAAGAGAATACATTTCGTAAAAAAGCACCTATGATGCTTGTCAATCGCCTTGTACGGAGGATTATCGTGGAATATTTTTTGAGAAAAGCACCCCCGTATGGAAAGTCTCGTTTCTTAAATCTCCCCTGGTCGGAGGGTATTTGTACAAGTGGACAAAAAACCGGTTGTAACTGCTTGTCCGGTGGTGGGGCCCACAGGCCAAAGAAAGACCGTCCGATGAGAAGACCCAGCCATCGGACGGATGGAAATTACTCTTGTTGGCGCGATCTCGATTGGATTAAAAGCTGGATTTTGATTGGATCGGGCCGATCTTAATTGATCGATCGATCCATGGGATCAGTCAAGATAGAAAAAAATAAAAAAATAAAAAAATAAAAAATAAAATGTCACGGCCAACATTAATGAAAATCGATCAACAATGATACCTCCCAGGAACTCTCTTTCATCATTGAAATTACGTAGAAGATGATATGTCCCGAGTGGAACGTATCATACTACAACTTTGGGTTCAATATCATGCTCATGAAACAAGTTATCGTCATAAAGATTATTAAAGTTCAAATAGCATAAACAGCACTAGTTTCGCACCAGTTTCAAGAAAATTAAAGAAAAAGAGAATCTGTGGACAGCAGATTTAATACCTTGGAAAATTCGATCATCAAGGTTTAGAGACAAACGTGGGGAGGGATGAGTTTTCCAGGGTTCATGATGTCATTGGGATCCAGAGCGGTTTTAATCCTCTTCATTGTCTTCAACGCCCCATGGCCAAGCTCCTCCTCAAGGTACTGAAAGATCACAGAGAGCTAAATAAGAGAGGAAGAAAGAAAGAGAAACAATAGAGAGATAAAACAAGAGAGAGAAACATTAGAGAGATAAATAAAAGAGAGAGATAAATAAGAGAGAAACAATAGATAGATAGAAACAAGAGAGATAGAAACAATAGAGAGAGAAACAATAGAGAGATAAATAAGAGAGAGAAATAAGAGATTAAGACAAGACAGAGGCAAAGAAGAGAGAGAAATAAGAAGGAGAAGCAAAAGAAAGATAAGAGAGAGATAAAGAATAGAGAGAGTCAAGGGAGAGATAAACAAGGGAGAGAGAAAAGACAGAAAAAGACGAGAGAGAAACTTGGTGTAGGGAAAGCAGAGAGAGACACAGAAGAGAGATATGACAGAGAGACAAAAGAAGAGAGAGATTAGAGAGAGATGATAGAGGAGAGATGTAGAAATGTCTATCGAGAGATGTAGGAAGAGAATAAATCACAGGGCCCATCATGGATGAGGCAAATAATAACCGAAAGTTTTTTTTTTTTTGAAAGAAAAGTAGGGCAGACCACCCAGAAACCGGTGGTCCACCTATTCAATTAAAAATGCAAAGAATATGTACACATCATATACAGATATGGCCACTTAAGGCCTTCACTCTATCCCCCCAACCCCCAAAAAGATAATAAAACCGAAAGTTACCTTCATCTTCCCAGTGCCCACACCATGTTCTCCAGTGCACGTGCCTGTCACGTCACCGCCACCCAAAAGAGAGCGCATTTAAGTAATAGAAAATACATCTCACCAATGAATTACTAAATCTAAATGAATTTTCAAAAAAAATGAATGCATAGGTGGGGTCTTTTTTCAAAATCTTATTATCTGATGAAGCATTTCTTATTTATAGAGCATTTTTGGGATTTTTTGCCAAATAAATACAGATAACGATGAATCAGACATCAACTTGATCTAGCAGATGACAATTCTGTTTTCACTTCCAATCCGATCCTACATCCATGTGAACTCCGATGCAAAATCTGATATGCTCCCTAGGAGGATATCAATAACTTGCCAAAGAAAGAAGATTGGCATATCCTTGATCTTCAAGAAAATATTTTAGATTTTCCAGAAATAACAATTTTTCTTCTGAATTGCAGAAGATATGTCATGCGCTGAAGTCCAGAAGCGAAATGGAGAAGAGATACAGAAATGGGAGAAGCACAAGGTGGAAGAGAAGAGAGTAGAAGACGGTCTCCTGCCAACAGACTCCAAGAAGTCCTCCCTCTTGTCGCCCATCCTCCACTTTTTATAGAGTCATGCCTGTTCCCCCTCTCACACGTGGCTTGAAGAGCCACATGTGAAATGTTGCTTTTTATTCCTCCTTTCCAAGTATGTCCCGAGAATCTCCATATCAAAATTCCAAAAATGTGAGGAAACAGAGAGTGTGGCTTTCCAACATATTTTAGCGTAGCAGTTTGACAAGAAGGGGGTTAGTTCTTTTATACTTTCTTAGTGCTTTAATGTAATTTTGTACCATGCCTTAACTCAAATGAAATGCTAACTGCTGTTTCTTCCAAAATCTAACAGTAACCAAGACATTTCAGTTCTAAGAATTTCCAGCATATATTACAAAGAATTTTTTTTTTGAAGAAATATTAAAAAGAAAACTTTAACTCAAAGAAATGTTTACACCTTTGTAGAAAGCACACTACTAAACTAGGGAATAACAAAATTATATCAGGAAACCCTAAAGATGGAAATCATATCCTAAAAAAATTCTAGGGCAGTATATTTGAGAAATTAAATACCTGAATGCAATATTTGAAGGAAAAAAACTATGGAGAATAAATTTTTATTGAGAAAAGGGGGGGGGGGAGGGGAGGTCACCCAAGCTCAGTGACCCTCCTTATATGATGAATTTGTAGAGAGCTATAAATACACTCATGATCCAAGGAATCCTCACAACATCCATTCTGGTAAGAACCCACAAGTTCATATTGGAGAAGAGAACATGATAAGAACCTCGGTCTAGGTTCTTATCGGAAGGTGGGTAGAGGGCGAGGCGAGGTAGACGTTCCTGGGGTAGGAGAGTTGAAACGGGAATGATAGGACAGGTCGAACAGATGGGGCAGGGATCGGCCAGAGACGAGCCGCCTGATGACGCGGTGAAGGGATTGTCGGAGAGTAGAAGAGAACTGAACGGCAAGGGTGGGGATCGGATTGGAGGGGAGCCGGCTGAAGATCCGGTGAGACGATCACAGGGATAGGGGATCGCTGGACGGTCAAGGGGGACGGGACTGAGACAGGGAGGATCGAGATAGTGAGCCAAGAGCCCGATCTTACTTTAAGTCTTGACTGCCCTCCTCAAGGGAGGGCTACACATATTTATAAGAAAAGGAAGCAATCTACCCTAAACATGAAATGACTAAAATGTCCCTAGTGAGCTAAAATTCCTAAGATACCCTTCGGGGGTAGAGGATCGTATCAGAACGTGAGGTGGGAGAGGACACTAGAGTGGACGTTAGCATTGGGGCAGGAGATGCCTGGTGAACTTTAGCATGATGAGGAACATGCGGAGTGACCATCACCTCGAGGGAAGGGTTCCGATGGGATGAAGTTCATCGGCAAGATTCCAAAACCATGTTCTTTTCTGCCCTCCAACGAGGGCTGCAACATTTCGAAGGGACTGTAAGAGGATGAAATGAATAAAATACCATTAGGGGTTGGGGTTTGAATCACGTTCGCCTCCATCTAAAACAATTAGAGATTATAATCTCCACATCTTGGACTATGTGGGCCAGCGACGCCTCGTGTCCAAATCACAACAAACATATTGCACAGATTACAACAAACAGCCGTCCCTGCTCCTATCCCCAGGATACCACATCCCAAAAAGAGTGCCATTAAGCCTCCTCCTTGAAGACATCCACCCATCATAGACTGGCTAGCCCACACTACCCGAGCAACAGGGATTCAAAAGAAAAGATCGGAGCTGTCTTCCTCACACCCCCCGCACACAGCACACACTGTCAGGACTTCAGGTAGCCATCTCTCTAATCTTCGTTTAAGGAATAGCCACCCAAACTTATATGGGGATCTTTAGCATCCATATGACTTGGCATGCGTTAATTGTCAACAGTTCCTCTGATCTTCTGTGCCTGATTTGTACAAATGCACGCCTGATGGAGAAGGGTATGCCAGACCACATCTACGCATCTTGCATCCGAGTTAGATGTGGAAGGGACCGCTGCATCCTTTGATAATCCTCCAACATTTGTGTTGACAAGTTGCTAACAAACAGTGGATACCACATGCCGTCCTAACAGTCCCGAACCATGGCCCTAGACATCCTCTCAAGTGTAAATAACCATGGAAACTCTGTACATAGGGTGCCTTAAGCTGAACAGCCGCCCAATCAGTAGTGGAAAGTGGATCTGTTATAGCATCAACTATAACAGCAGATCCAAAAAGTTAACAACGAGATGTTGGATCTGCTGTTTTTTTAAATTAAAAAAAAACAGCAGATCCAACAACTTGTTGTCAATTCAAATGGAAAAATAGTCGATCAAAGTAGAGAAACGAGTGCTCTCCAAGTCTCTTTAGAGAAAATAAAATAGGCATAAAATTAAGAAAAGATGGAGGTCTGATCTGGATCTCCCTGCCTGGCCATCGGGAATGTGCCTTCCGACTACTCCAGCTCCCGCTCCCACAATTTGGGGAATTCTGAAGGAAAAGGAATTCTCATAAATGCCTCCTCCCCCTGCGGTCTTATTTATAGTCGCGAGACCTTTTAAATGGCACATGCTGCGTCGTTTTCCGCCCTCTGAAATTGTCTCCTTCTGTATGCCTTGTTGAAATACTTGTCAGGATCCTTTGCCCAGCTTGACAGCAAAAAATTCTCACATTCGAGGAAACTGATGCGGTCCTTTACATTGAATACAAGAGGGGGCAAAAGAAGAGAGGTCGGCGTTAGACGCAGACCGAAGAGGGGTTCAACAGGGGACAGGACGAGGTACATAAGACCATCAGGTGAAGCAGCACGTGACGGCTTAGAAATAAATGGGCTAAGACCAGCCCACTAATAAAGGGTGGGAAATAAGCCTACTAAATAAAAAGTATCCCAATGGAGAATATAAAGGGACCAGCAGGGGGAGAGAGCCAATCTCCAGCAACAGAATCCAATAATCAGGTGGTTGGCCATTCTCTTGGGACAGCTGCGTTCGGCAGGGTCATGAGGATGGAGGTGCAATCGTGTCAGGGATCACCACTGGACTGCAATATTATATAGAGGCAATCTGATCTACTACACCGCGGAAGCGTGCCGTCGATCTCCACCGCGTGGTGCAGGTGCTTTCAGTTTTCTTGATTGATACTTTTTTTGAGATGCATTTGTATCAGAAACACTTACCTTCTGCCCTATCGGAATGCAGATGCCCCTCTAAGGATGCAAAATAATGATTTGATCCCAAACCGCATTTAAGGGTATTTCTATCATTTCAGCCCACTAGGCGGCATTTTAAAGTTTCCCTCTCTGCATGTCCTCTTTAAATATGGTAGCTCTTCCTTTAGGAAGGCAGCCAAGAAGTTATTGAAGTTGAAATTATTCTCTCTCTCCACTCGTCAAAGTTCATCCTGTCTCTCTTCTACCAAGTCCCTCTCTTCCACCAAGTCCCTCTCTTCTCTCTCATTTCAACAATGATCTTATTGTCATTATCTCCCTCCTATCTCGCCTCTCCCTCTTCATCAGACCAAACTTAATGATTTCTCACTGATTACATTACGGTGGGGAACATTTTGATAGGGTCCCAACTAGGATCCCAAAAAAAAAATAGCCTCAAAATTGACATACAATGGAAAACTGCTATTATATCATACATGAATATTCAATGGACATACATAAAATCATGTAAAAACCCATTTAGTAGCAGACATGGTAAAAACTGCATGTCAGACCTTCCATTAACAAAGCAGTGTGGACCATCAGATGGTTGAGCCTCTCTGCTTCTTCGCGTTGGTCCTCTTTACTTGGGTCGAACAGAATTACGGTGTGAAAGTTCCCATCACCAGCATGAGCAATAACAGTGCTGAATGAAGCATGAAAGAATGACCATGAGTTCATCCTTTAAACTACCGCCAGAGAAAAATTCAAAATTAAATGGAAAGATAATGGTTGTACCACACTAACTGTGAGGCATCCAACTCCTTTTTGGATATTGATATACATTCAGCAAGGCGTGACAGAGGAACACACACATCCTGTAAAAAGAAAGTTCATGAAGATTTCGGTGTCCTTCCCTTCCAGTGGTCGTTTCTTGAAGAATAACACTTCAATAATAAAAAATCAGGAGATTAAGACTGAAAGTGACAATAAGATAAGATAGAACTGCAATTCCAGTCTGCAAACCAAAATATCTTGAAATATGTGTCATAGTCCTGAAGAAGGAAAATAACCAAAACCTCGACGAAATGGAAAACAGAGCCAGAAGAGTTCCGAAATTCACACAGGGACTAGTCTGACATAACTCAGAATGAAGAGCAAAGAGAACATCAAGGAGCCCAAATTTGAAACTCTTCAGCCCAGTCGGAGGATCACCAAGCTCCTTAGTCTTGGAAAACTTCTTCCTAGCCCTTACCATTTTTTATGGGGAGGGGGTTGTGATTGTCAACTAAAAAATAAAGTTGATGCCATTTCTGGTCCAAGGCCTCTATGTGAACAATAGTTTTGCAGACTCTTTGATGCCCCGTAATTAAAAATGTGAAAAATAAAGGTCAAGTTAGCATATTTTTCAGTGAAGTGAAATGGAAATGTAACCACAAACTGCCAAAAAATTCATAGATACACCTGCGAAGAAAAGTTCTCAAACTTGGAAAATATTTCAAAAATCCCAATTTTATATATATTGATTTTCAAACAATGGAACTCCAAAGGCTAATAGTTACAATGGACAAAATATATTTCTATACATATATAGAAATATATAGAGATGGAATAGAAGGGAGCAGGGTGTCTGGAGGAACCCTTCCACCCTGAGAGTCAGAGAACGACAATAAAACCAAAACTCATTTAACAGACTCAATTACTATAGAGACTAGAGCTTTTGTACCTGCCAAGATAAGGATACCAACCGTGTGAGATCGTTGAGGGAGAAGGAGACGACATTCACTTCTAAGGCACAAGGAGGAGATAACCAGGAGAGTAGCATAATAAAAGAAGGGGATAACTTCTCATTGATCATAACATTAGTATATATACAAGTGGATGGATAACGGTCATCAAATGGCTATTGTCACGTTTAACCAAGGTCATATGTCGTAAGGTTACATTGATATAGCAATGTCAAATTGCATGAAATACCCTACTTACAACAAAAATAAGTTTAAAATTTTATTTTCTACTGGGGACAATAGTGTTACTGACAATTATTTAGTTTGGTGAAGTGATACTCCTGACTTCAGGACACAAAAAATTATACTTGCAGTCCTAAAATCTGAAGACATTTAAAGGGAAACTAGACAAAAAATATTAACTCCAGAGTGGAAAAAAAATACAGAATAAATACCAGTTAAAAAAGGTTAAACTAAAATGGATTGCTGCATCCTGACCGTGATCATGGCTTCTGCGTGAGGTTCCATAGCCAATGCAGCCCATAGTGCCTCCTTTCTTATCTAAAGAAAGTATGAAGTAACAAGTGTCCTCAATATATGTACTGGCAGAAAGAAATAATGACAACATCACAAAACACAATCTCCAACTAATCTATGCATCTAAACAGAAATATGCACTAAAAAACATAAATGGTTCAGGGGATATAATTTAGGGAAATTATTCACATCGGATAACACAGTTAAGCAGAAATGAAACTATAGTGAAGAAATGGAACTCCATGGCTCACCGAATCAAACAGAGATTGAAATATAAAGGAGGATCTGGCCTTCCATAAATGGCAAGGAGAGACCTGCCAGCCAATTACATGTATGTCTGGCCTGGAGAGTTGCAGGTTTGATCTAACGTTTGAGGAAGGATGAAAAAAAAAATAGAATGATACCCAGTGTGTCATCAGTCATCTATAATTGCATGGAACAATTTGTGGAGGGGGCCAGGTAATCGCATGGAGCGAGACAGTTCTTTCAAAAGAGGGTGAATGGGTGGGACAATTTGTGGCGGGAGCGAAGCTGCGACAGCGCAGCAATGGATACGAATGGGTGGTCATTTCCGTCTATGGCCCCATCTCAAACGCTCAGATAGCTTCTTTCTGGAGAGAGAGGGCAAGAAGGGCTTTTCAATCCGCTAAGGCATACGATACGCTGGATTGGGACTTACTTTTGGCTTCAATGTGGAAGAGAAACTGCCTGTTGGAATGGGTGAAATGGGTGAGAAGGTGCATGACGTCACAATCCTTCTCGGTCCTTGTGAATGGTAAACCAGAGGGAGGTTGGGTCCACACCCAAAGAGGAGTTAGACAGGGACACCCACTGGCCCCGCTTTTATTCATCCTAGCAGCGGATGCTCTGGCCACATGTACAGTAAAGATATATGCCCGGGGAAAGCTGAAGGGTTTCCAATCTGCGAGCTTCCTATCGGGTATACCACAACTTCAATATGCGGATGGCAGTACTTTTTCCATCGAAGGCTCAATGGAGGAAGCCCAAAATCAATCAATGCTATTAGATCTCTTTGCAGATTTCTCAGGCTTGCAAATCAACCAATCCAAATCTGTTTTTTGGGGTTTGGCTTTACACCGTAGGAGGAAGACCAATGTTCAGAAGCTTTGGGGACTCCCATCGGGACCCTCCCAATGCGCTACCAGGGATTGTCCCTGAAGAGTGGGCGGCTAAAAACCACAGATTGGATCCCAGCGGCCAAGAAGGTGAAGAGAAGGCCAGAGGGCTGGCAGAGCCGGGTGTTGTCATGATTGGGGCGACTGGTATTATTGAGATCGGTACTCTCAGCAATACCAATATTTTACTTCTCAGTTTTCAAGAAGCCCAAGGGGGTTGGGCGTCAATTCAAAACTTTGATGAGGCGATTCTTCTGGTACGGGCCCGGGTCGACAAATGGCTATGTATCTGATATGGATCTCCTGAAATTCGTCCAGAAAACCCAAGAAATTCGTAACAATGATCAATTCAGAATGTCTTCCAATTGGAATATGAAAAAATGTAGAGAATCAAGAGGGGATACAGAGAATCCCGAAAAGGAAAGAAAAGATGAAGAAGAGGCTTCAGCCGCATCGGCTTCCCTCTCGTCTCTTGCGGAGCATCTCCCGCCAGACCACACTTCAAAAATCCCTCCCGTCTTCTGCTTGGAGACCTTTATTTATATAGATATTTTTCCGCCCAAAGTCCAGCTGGTTGTTATGCCTTTCTTGGTCGTTTCTTGTAGAAACGTTGGAGGTCCGTAACAGTATCAGCTAGGGTATCAAGGGAGGTGATGCCGACCAGTTGAATACGGCAGTTTGGGAGTTCCACACCAGCAAGCCATGAACATGGCGCTGTTGACTAAATGGGTGGCCACGATTATGGGACCGAAGGAGGATAAGGTCACGAAAGTCTAGAGAGACATGTACGGCATGCGATTGAGTTGGGAACTGAGATCGATCCCAATCAGAGGGGCCTCTGGTTTTTGGCAGGGCATGGGCCAGATTTTCCAGCAAACTCAAGTTAGGGGACTGAGCGTGTTTTTGATATTGGATAGATGACTGGTCAGTCCGAGGCCCGATGTGGGAAGCTTTATCCCGTCTATTTTCGTTGGCAAGGAGTCCTCAAGCTTCGGTGCAAGAATGTTGGGATGACACATGAAATCCGATTACGCAGGGTGCACTGTTGGAGCAGAGATTGGAAGACCTCCTGAACACACAACAGACCATAGTGCATCTACTGCCCTTCAGTGGGATACGGGACAGTTGGGTATGGAGGGCCGTCTCGCTTTCAATGCACGAGGTTTACAGGAAGATCCGGGGGAGTATGACAGACGATGCACACACTATCCGTATGCGTAGACGCCTATGGAAGCAGAAAATTCCAATTAAAAGTGCAGATTTTTGGGTGGTTACTCATTAGGAGGTCAGTTATGACACGTACTCCCTGAAGGCCCATGATCCCAGACATGCCAATAGCGTGTCCCATGAGCGGCCTAGGAGAGGAAGACTGTTCTTACCAGTTTTTTGAGTGTCCTTTTGTGCAGGCCATTTGGAGATTACAGAAGCTAAGTGGGGTGGAAGTGATGTCAGATGTGTCATCCTGGAATTCACTCAAGGGGAGGGCAGGCAGAGGGCGTTCGAGATGGGGAAGGGTCCTTGCGGTGCTCTGGACATTATGGGTGCACCGTAATGAGGTGGTATTTAAGGGAAAGACTGTGTTGCTGGACTCGGCCCTACATGATTCGGAGAATTGTATATCCTACTGGTTCAACAGGAATCAACGGAGGGAAAAGAGGCCAGACTGGCCGGGGATGTATTTTGTCACGATCATATATATCAATATCAATTTTGGGTTGATCACTGAGTTTGGGTGATCTTCCCTCTTTTCTTTCAAAATAAAACAGTCATCTGTCCTGACCTCGGAGTGGAAAACAGAATAAAACCCCTTCCTGTTATATTTTACATACCCTTTCATTCTTTTCTGTCATTTCAATAGCTACTCTAGTTTTCAATCATCAACAGTTCAATCTGTCTGCCACTCTGTCTAGCCCATAGAATGAAACCGCAGACATTGCGACAGATGACTAACAAATTTCCGCTCAGCCCCATTTGTCCATCTCATGCCTTCCTCCATGGATGATGAATGTCACCTGTTTTGGAGAACGTGGACCCAAATTCATATGATCCTCCCTCTCCCATTCAGCTATTAGTTTTTATTCTCCATTTCTGTCGCTTCATGGTAACAGAAAAATAAAGATTCTAAAGGAGCAAGTGTAATCTCTTTTTTTGAAGATCTGAGCAAGTTTAATCTCTGACAATGTGATTCATATTTTTTCAAGATCAGATCAAGAAAAACAAGGGAGAACAATCCTTCCTTTGCATAAAGAACTTTTAAAAGTCTTGAATCAATGCACAGAACAATTACATAGAGTCAAAAGAAGGGACAGGGGAAAATGGTAGAGAGTAGATAAGGAAAACGAAGAAATACTGCCGGATTGGCAGAGTCCTCGTGAAGAGTTTGCCAAATCGGCTCCTCTCTTGCTAGTTCTTGGAGTATCCCTGTGGCTCCAGCTACTCCATGATTTGGCAAAGAAAATACACACACATTGTTGAATGGGCTTCTTCTCATATTTCTAATATCTCCTTGTAATGACCCATGATAATGGGCCCACCTTGCATTCTCTCTCCTTCCTATAAATACAATGTTATGCACCTTTATGAGGGTTGAGGAATTCATCTTGATGACGGGAAAAAGTCTCCAAATAATCAATGCCAAACTGCTGAGTATAACCCGTACCCACAAGGCAAGCCTTATATCATTCAAAAGAGCCATCTGACTTGTACTTGATGGCAAAGACCCAAGGACCGACCAGATGTTCGCCAGGCGGCAAGGGAACAATATTCAAAGTTTGGTTTTTTCCCAAGGCCGCAAGTTCTTCCTCCATGGCATGACGCCACTCAGGATGAGCCAATGTTGCACCCATTGTCTTTGGAAGGACAATGGAATCAAAACTCGTGAGTAAGGCTCATTAAGAAAAGGGGAGGCTATGGGAGGCGACATAATTGGCCAAAGGATAAAGGGATTCAGAGGTACAGGAACGAGTGGTTTTTCGGAGAGCAATGAGAAGGTCATCAAGAGAGGGACGAGAAGTAGGTGACTCAGCAGGAAAAAGACAAGGTTCAGGTGCAAACTTAAGTTCAGACTCAAGTGCAGACTCAGATGCAGACTCAGGTGTAGATTCATGTGTGGACTCAAGTGACGGGGCAGAGACCACCAATTGAGAGCGTGGACGCCAAAGATACGTGGTCCCATTGAATTTTTGAGGATGAGCAGAGTCAGAAACAATGGGAATAGGAGCAAGGGGAATGAGGAAATCAAGGGACTCGTCAAGTGTATGAGAAGATGAAGTGGACAAGGAAGATGGGGATGAATATATAGGCGTTGGGTCATTAAAGGTGACATCCTTACTCACAAAGAAGCCATGAGTAGATGGATGATAAAATTTATACCGGTTTTGGGGCGACGAATACGCATCAGAGCGTTTTTGGTATCGAATTTGTTTCGAGAAGGGTGATGGTTGGCAACATAGCAAATACACCCATAAAATGATGGATGATAGCATTTAGTTTTCGACGACACAGTTGGGTAGGCCTGATCCAGGGCAGTAAGGGAAGAGATATGAAAAAGGACACATGAGGGAAGATGGTTGATGAGATGGATAGCAGTGAGGGACTTTACAATGAACCCATTGTTTCGAACTATACAATGTGAAGCAACCTAGATAGCATTCTAAGCTTCTGTAGGTAACTTCAGTTTGGCCATCGGTTTCTGGAGTTCTGTTGGTGACCTGAGATGAGAGTAACACATCCTCAAGGTAGTTCCCTGCAACTTATGGAGTGCCTTCGAAAAAGTACAGGTAAAGACTCTGCTTTGAACATAAATAATCACTCTTCAAATTCCATGCAACTCATGATCTCTTTCAGCAAAACTTCAGCTATCACATGAACATTGAAAGGATATTTGAGAGTTATGTAGTGATTGTATTTGGTTAGTCTATCTACTACTACCACAATGGAGTCAAAATCATAATAACCCAGTAGACCTTTGATAAGATCCATTGACACCTCTTCCCAGACTCGATCAGGAAGAGGTAGAAGTTATAATAGGCCAGCTGGAGTTAGGGTCCATGGCTTATGCCTTTGACAGATTTGACAATTTGAACCATATATTTTGATTTGTCGTTTCATTCCTTGCCAATATAGCTTTCAGGTAATTTTCCGGCAACTTTTTTGGAAACCACCAGTCCTCCCACCATGGCACCATGGAAATCTCTTTATATTACTGGAATCAGGCTGGAATTTTTGGGAACGACCAACTTCATTAACAACTTTGATAAGTTCAAATGGTTGGAGGAAGCGATGAATGTGATGCTGCTTCTTTCCCCAGATGTTTAAGAAATGCAAACACAATGTGAACAGTTGAGCATTCTTAAATATCATAGACATCAAGGTAAAGAGGAAATGAGCACTCTAGATCAGATTGCTACTTGGTGCCTATTTCTACAACCACAATCCAATCCTGCCATGGGATGCCAATGGATCTTTAATGTCAACTGTTGCCCAACGGTTGAGTTGACCATAACCTATGGGGAAGACTACAACGAGATCTTTTCCTCAGTGGCCAACATTACACCAATAAAGATTTTCATTCAGTTATGGCACTTTTCTTTCAATTCTCATCACAGATTATCATATAACTATAAAAAACGCACTTCAGTACAGTAACTCATAGGAGGAGGTACATATGGAACAGTTTCTAGGATTTATCTATTCTACTAGAGCTGATATTGTGCATCGGCTTGAAAACTTTTATTATGCGTTAAAATATCTCTCCATGCACGCTTCAGTCCCTTCAGTTATACAACTTTTATTGCATTTGAACTTCCACGTTGAGGGGCAGGTCACTCTGTGTCAGCCAATGGGCTTTAATTGTCCATCTGATGTATGGGGTCCTATGTCTTGTCATGTCAGTTTATCGTATCTGGGTTAATGGATCTGTCCATTAGCCCATGCATGATTTACCATTACCTGATATTTAAACCAGGTCTAAGAGGAATGAAACTGTTGAAGTTATTTTTCTACCTCCCCCTGTTGCCTAGAATTTGTTTGTTCTGTGATTTGGTAGCGATTATTGACATTTTGTATTCTATTGATGCACCTCTGCTGGGTATGTCTTTATCTTTTGGTGGTGTATGTGAATGATACCATTCTTATTGGGGGTGATTACAAATGCATTGAGACTTAACTAAATACCACCAAAAGGTTTTATGACTCAAATATTTGGGCCAGGCTTGGAACTTCCAGGTCTTGAAAATTGCTTGCTTTACCAAGGGTCTGGTACTTATGCTGAAAGCAAAACTTATCGCACCATATTATCATGCAAACTGGGCACGTTCCCAGGTCAAACATCATTCAACCAGGGGTTATTCTGGGTGCTTTTCGAAGTGTGAATCTCATCTCATGGAAAAGAGAAAAAGGATGGTGTGGCTTCTTACTTGAGCACAGAGGTGGATTATTCAGTGGCTTATGTTACTTCTGAACAACCTCCTTCAATGACAATCTGTAGTTTCCTGCCATTTTGTTTCAGAGTTGGGTTTCACATTCCCGTCATCTGTCTCTTCACTGTAATATTAGCAGAGCCATTAAATACTACGTCAAATCCAGAGTTCCATGAGCATACAAAGCACGTTGAAACGGGTTGTGGCTTTTTTTGGGAGAAAATGCAACCCCAGCTGATTGCTTCTCATGCTGGTCTGTTGGGTGATCAACTTGTCAATCTACACATGACGGCCTCACTTGCTCTGCATACTGAACTTTATTTACAACCTTTATGCATTTGATCTATATGATCCAGCTTGACAGGCGTAGTTACACAAATTATGTCACGTGGTCAATGCCCAAATAACATTCTCTCTTACTCAGTTCTTCTCTCCCGTCCTTCTATATAAGATATTGATGTAACAAAGGATGGAGCTATTATGAACATCACATTTCTTATTCTGTCTCTTCACAGATTTCTGAAATGACAAAGTTATTACCATTTAGAAAGAGGAACCAAGTTGAATCAGACATTCCCAAAAATCATCCATTTCCCTTCTGGAGTACTTTTTTGTAATTTCTCAAAAGTTATACTGCAAGTTCGAAAGTACAAATGAAATATCTAAATGTGTCATTAACGAGCACCACATGATCATAAAGTACTAAAAAATACAAGAAAGATAGATACAGGTCCATTCACCTCCATTTAAAATGTTAAAATAGTATACCTCCTAGGTGTCTTCAGAGTCAAGAGAAGATTCAAGGAGTTTTCAAATTATCTGAGAGAACGTAAATGTCTACTGTTGCTTTCTGCCCCATATTCAATGGGAAAGGACCTTGATGTCACGAATTATCTCCCAGCGATGTATATTAGATGTCTCTACCTCTGAAATTAGCACTCAATTTTGTGATCCATGATTCCAACAATGTTTAAAACAAGAAAGATAATACAAGACAACAACATATGAAAAAAAAGCCACTTACTCTCCACAGTTCTTCCTTGGCCTCAGGATCTTCAACAAAAATAAAATCTGTTCCATTATGTTCACCGACAATATTTTGGACAATCAAAGTTTGTTCCCGTGAATATGCCTCTGACAGAAAAATGAAAAGAATAAAAGTATTAGGAACAAAGCTTGAGGTATGAGTCATCACAAATAAAAAAAAACGATTAAGCGAATAGTCATTTCAAAATTTTATCAATAGTTTTTTTTAAAGTGTGGAGAAATTCCACAGAAAGTAAGTACAGGTGATCCACCTGGGAAGAGGATTTGAACATTGTCTGATCAACAATATACCAGACTTCTCAAGTCCAAGGTATATGCCATGGAAATGTGATGGTTCTTTTTTTTTCTGAAAAGTGATGGTTCTCATATCTTCAGTTGGCACATTGCTAACATTACAGGACAAGTGAATGAGCATTTTCCCTCCAAATTGGAAACATTACAGGACTACCAAAGGACTCTATAATTAGGCCAAATAAGTCTCTGTAAAGTGAAAGTTTAATTGATAAATATACAGCCTCGTGACACACGCTTATACTCTTAAACAAAACAATCGATCTACTCTGAACTATTGTTGGAAACTGCAAGCCCATCTGAAGAGAGGGAACGTAGTAAACATGACCTGTTTTGATCTGAGTATAGTGACCAAAATTCTGCAGTAAACATTTTTATTCCATAGATCTCCACCATCAGAATATACATTTGTGAAATATTAGTAGCACACGTCAACTCCAGAGACCTGTTTATCACAGGGCAGATCAGAAAACATGCGATGTACTCAAACCTAGGCATTTAAGTTTCCCATTCTAATCGTAGGATCTTCATTTCACCATAAAAATATACAGTAGTTCTCCGTGAAGAAACATGGAAAACTGAGTGGACCAAAATGCAGTTGGTTATCGTTGAAGAGCAACATCCTGATTATAGATGAAAAGCAGCACCCTTGCTATCAGCTATAGCTTTTAGCATAGTTGGTAAGTGCTTGAATCTAATATGGTATTAGAGACAGGTTGCAGGCTCAAATTTCAAACGCAACACATTGCACGCTTGGGCCATGAATCAGTCCGCAGCAGGTGTCGCGGGGGAGTGTTGAAGAACAACATCCTGCTTAAAGATGAAAAGTAGTGCCCTTGCTATCAGCTATAGCTTTTAGCACTGTTGGTTAGTGCTTGAATCTAATAGTTATTGTGAAGAAAACTGTTAAGGTTCTGCCTCAAGAACCAAGATACATAACAAAGCCACGAGAAAATACCCCTCCAAGATTATACTGAAAAGAGAATGTTCACCAGAGAATCATCTCGTTATAACTTCGATAAGGTCCCACAAGAAAAATTGTGAATAAAAGCTGGGAGTCGCCAATTCAAATGCCAATTTGATTGTTCTCCATCAAGAATCCTTTCTCTAAATGCAAAACAGTAGATGAAAATGGAAATATAGGGGGTTAATGAGCTGATTTTGACATGCAAAGAGATGGAGGGAATATCTGGATCAGCTCTGCTCCTGTCTGGCTTGGAGGATCCTTGCTGTTACCCACCGCTCTAGCAAATCTTTTGTTCCAAGAAAATAATGTCCCTTCTTTGGGGGAGGGCTGCCTCTTTATTTTTAGATGCCTTCCTGCACCTTCTCCTTATTTGCTCCACACATGTCGTTACAGACATTAACATGTGATGTTCCTCCCTCTCTATATTCTCTGATAGGTTATTGGGAGCTTATTATCAAACTCCTGGAATGTTTGACCAAAATCCTTAGGAAGATTTATGAAAATGTAGAGCTTTGAGAAATATCTAGAATTATAAAAGTTCACACAATTGCCTTATCTAAGAATAGGGCATAGAGGAAGACTCGAGAGACAAGAATGATTGAGCAATAGAGGGATCGGATTGATGCCTCCTATTTTCATTGAAGGAACCAGCCGAATCAACTTTCTTCCACACTGATATTTGAGCAGGAGGATCTCTAGCTTGGAACTCCAATTGCCTTTCTTGAAAGAAGTTGAGAGCCCCTTCCCCCTTTGCAAGCTTCCTTATTTATAGTGACAGACCTACCCGCATTCGGATATTTGAATTTGATGTTACACATGTTGCCTTCAGTAAGAAAAGAGTGGACCAGATTGGTCCCTTTCAAAGTGTCCTGAGATTGAGCCAGATTGGCATTCTCCCATCTCAAGAGCTGGAGAATCTCCAAACTACAGTCACAGCAACTACCAATTTTTATAGGAGATTGAGAATCCTGGAAAGAAATGCCAAATTCCACATCTTTTATTTATAGGAGATGGCACCTTCCACATCATAATTTTTTTTTTGAAAGAAATAGGGCAGATCACCCGAGGCTGGTGGTCTACCTGGTACCATTAAAAATGAAAGCTATGTACAAACAATAGACAGTCAAGACCCAAAATTAGTCTGCCTTTCAGGCCCCTCCAACCCACAAGGACACTAGCACCTGAATATCGTGGGTGACATTCTCCACCGAAGTCGTCTCCCCTTAAACACCACCTCGTTCCGATGCGGCCCTAGCACCCATTATGTCGCTAGCAGCCTCCCCCACTCTAGCCTGCTCTTGGATCTCCAGACCGTGACTGAGACCCAAAATGCCTCGTCAGAGGAGATAACCACCCTTGGACCTGCTGTGATGCCCATACTCTTTGAGCAAACTGACACGTGAAGAACAAGTGGGAGCAGTCTTTGTTGCCCCTGGCGCACATAGGACATTCGATGGAATCTGTTGGAGCCCACCTCCTACGGAAAACCCGTGTGACCAACCTTCTTCGCTTTAACAGCCAGCTGAAGATCCACACTTTGAGGGGAACTTTTTGATTCATCAACGTGTGGCCTGCCTTGTTGACTGTCGAGTCACCCCCCTTTGTCGAATCTTCAAATATTTCACCGAGAACGGCAGCCCCCACCACACCCAACCATCTCGAGAATCACTCGACGGGGTGAGGGCTACGAGGATCTCTTGCAACCCCGATAGCTCCTCGAACCAATGGTCTGATAATGCCCCGGTCAGGTTAGGGATCCAAGCCCTGTCCCAACAGTCATCAGCGGCATCGGGGTTCATTGCTAGGGCAAAGAGTCTCGGAAATTTCAGCTTCATGGTCCCTTGATTGGACCAGTTATCGGTCCATAAAAGAAAATCAGCCCCATCCCCCAGTCTGGGTTCAAAAAACTCACGTATGCTGGGTATAGCTTGACGTAGGCCGCTCCAGAAGGGGGACTCCCCCCTAACTCTAGCCCAGCGCCTATCCCAATCTGTCGCGGAGCCTAACCTGTCCCTCAGGACATTTAAGACAAGTCCCTCTGCTGATGACACAATCCTTTCCACCCAGTTGGTCAAGAGGGCCAAGTTCATGGATTCCAAATGAAGAATCCCCAGTACTCCTTGCTTCACAGGTCTACATATTACTTTCCATGCTACTAGGGGCACCCCGCTACGCTCCTCCTCACCATTGCCTCCCCAAAAGAACCTTCTCATCACTCCCTCCAGCCGATTAACCATGACTGCTGGTATTTTGAATACCGACAGGTAGAATATGGGAATTGCTGAAAGTGACAAACCCTAGAGAGTTTGGAGGAGAAGAAGGGTCGATGGAGGTTGAGAAATGAGAGGATAGATTGACATAAGGAAGTAAGTGGCTTACATTAGGGTATTTATACCCTATGAGAGAGAGGAAATAAGAGCTCCTAAAGGGCTTATAGAATAGGGCCCAAGAGGAGGATAAGCACTTAACTAACACCCCCCCGCAAGCGAAGTATGGATGTCGTCCATATTGAGCTTGGATACAGCACGTTGAAGCAGCGGCCGGGACAGTCCCTTGGTGAGGACATCCGCTGCCTGGTCAGCAGAGGAGACGTATTCGAGGTCGAAGAGCCCCTCGTCCATACGTTCCTTGAAGAAATAGCGGTTGCGCTCCATGTGCTTGATGCCCTTGCTGTCCGGGTTCTTGGCTAAGGCGATAGGGGATTTGTTGTCACAGAAGAAGTGGATTGGTCCCACATACTTCACGTGAAGATCGGCGAGGATGTTGTGGATCCACTGTCCCTCGGCTGCCCCATCAGCAAGAGCACGAAATTCGGCCTCGGCACTGGAGCGGGACACCTTGTCCTGCTTGCTACTTTTCCAGCTGACGAGGCTGCCAAGAACGAACGTGCAGTACCCCGTGGTAGACCGACAATCCACAACGGAGCCAGCAAAATCGGCATCGGTGTACACCTTCACCGTCTTGTCCAAGCTATGAGGAAGAGGAGTCCCTTGCCGGGCAGCCCTTGAGATCTGAAAGTACCCGGTGTGCGGCTTGACTGTGGATCTCCCTCGGTGAGTGCATGAACTGACTGAGCAGGTTGACCGCAAATGCAATGTCGGGCCGAGTGTGAGTCAGGTAGAGGAGTTTGCCCACCAACTGCTGATAGCGGTGAGCATTCGTCAAAGGAGAGTCCTCGCCCTTGCCCAACTTGACGTTGGGGTCGATAGGAGTGCTCACGGGCGCACACCCGGTCATCCCTGTCAAAGTCAGCAAGTCGACGGCGTACTTCTGCTGTGAAACAAAGAGGCCCCGTGAGGAGTACGCCACCTCAAGGCCGAGGAAATATCGGAGAAGGCCAAGGGCCTTGATCTCAAATTCCTTGGCCAGGGCGGTGCTAAGACGAACAGCTTCAGCAGCATCTGATCCCGTGATGAGGATGTCGTCGACATACACAGCAAGGATGGAGATCCCGGTCGGACGGTGGCGGAAGAACAAAGTGGCATCTCCGTTGCTCTGAGTGTACCCTTCGGCTTTCAGAACAGCGGAGAACCGGCCGAACCACATGCGCGGAGACTGCTTTAGTCCATAAAGGGACTTCCGCAGTCGGCAGACGTGGCCAGGGGGGCCGAGAGAGTAACCCGGGGGCTGCTGCATGTACACCTCCTCCGTCAAGTCGCCATGCAAGAAGGCGTTCTTGACGTCGAACTGTCGGATAGCCCACCGGAAGTGAGCCGCGAGGGCCAGGAGGAGGCGAACGGTCTCCATCTTCGCCACAGGGGAGAACGTCTCGAAGTAGTCCACTCCGTAAGATTGGGTGAACCCGCGAGCCACAAGTCGAGACTTGTAGCGCTCAAGGGTGCCATCCGCATGATGCTTCTTGGTGTGGACCCACTTGCAATCCACCGCCCGCTTGCCAAGAGGGAGGGGGACGATGTTCAAGTGCGGTTTCGAGTAGGGACTGCATCTCCTCGCCCATCGCCGCTTTCCAATGAGGAGAAGCGATAGCATCGGCTAAGCGGCGAGGATGGGATCCGACTTCGATGCGAGCAAGAAACAGCCGGTAGGAGTACTCAGCCGGTCCAAGGAAAGAAAATGCGAAAGAGGATAACGGGGCGTCTGAGTGCACTGACGAACCCCTTTCCGGAGGGCAATGGGCCATCCCAACTGGTCGTCATCGTCGAGAGAGGTTGAGGATGGCTCGGCCAATGGAAGATGAGCGGAAGCAGTGGGGGAGGGGGAGTCCTCGGGAGGAGGACGAGAAACCTCCACGGGAGAATCAGATAACGGAGCAGGGGAAGAAGACGCGTCATGGGAGGGAAGGAAAGGGTCATCAAGGGGAGGAGGCGCAACGGGAAGCGAGGAGGATGACTCGAGAGGGGACTGATCGGAGGAAGGAGGAAGAGGAGGAGCATGCCGGATGGCGGGAAGCAAAGATGGGGAGGACAGCACGTCCAAAGGCCTCGGGGTCACCGACGGAGAAGAATCAAAGGGAGAGGATCATGGAATGAGGAAGAAGATGCGGAGCGGTGGGCTCCAAGAAAGGGACGGCCCCAAGTGGGGAGCGAGGGGCCGCAGCCAACGGGAGGCGGGATGAGGAAGAGTGGTCCCCAAAATAGGGTTCATGCTCGGCAAAGGTGACATTTGCCGAGATGAAGTATCGCCGAGACGGCGGATGGTAGCACCGATACCCCTTCTGAAGAGAGGAGTACCCAACGAAGACGCACCGAACAGCACGAGCGTCAAGCTTTGTCCGGCCCGGAGACGTGTCGTGGACATATGCCGTGCAGCCGAATATCCGTGGCAAGAGACCCGTCCGCAGGCACGTGTCGGGGAAGGCCGCGCTCATCCGGTCCAGGGGGGTAGAGAACGCCAACAGCTGGGTGGGAATGCGATTGACGAGATGGGTGCTCGTCAGGACGGCATCACCCCAATACGGCCACGGGGCCTTGGCGTCGATAAGGAGCGTCCGGGCCGTCGAGGTGACATAGCCGATGCGACGTTCGGCTAGTCCGTTCTGCTCCGGGGTGGCAGGGCATGAAGATTCGTGGAGGATCCCCCGGTCGGCGAAGAAGGCGTCGAGGTCGTTGTTGAAGAAGTCGCGGGCATTATCCGAGCGAAACCGCTGGATACCCCGACCAAACTGCGTCGCCACCATCGCACAAAAATGACGGACATTCTGCGCAACTTCCGACTTCGCGGTGAGGAGGTAGACCCACGTATAGCGAGTTGCCTCGTCCACAAGTAGAAGGAAGTACCGATGACCTTTCAAGCTAGGTTTCGGGGCAGGTCCCCACACGTCGCTATGCACCCGGAACAGCGGGACAGATGTGTGAGCCGAGGACGGAGTGAAGGAAGAACGGCGATGCCGCCAACTGACAAGCGTCACACACCAAGGTCTTAAGGTCCAAGCCAGAACATAATTCAGGGGAAAGACGGTGAAGAGTCGCAAAAGGCGGGTGGCCCAGCCGCTGGTGCGTCATCAGGAGTCGGCCCCACCGCTGCTCGGCCCCCGTCCGAAGTGTCCGGTGCACCGCGAAGCACTGCGACCGTCCCCCATCATCCAGCAACAGCAGCCCGTTCTCCTGCCTAATCCGTGTAGTCCGCCGACCTTGTCAGACAGAAACATGCCGTCAGGTTGGAGATGAAATGAGCACTGGACGGCATCAACAAGGCGTTGTGGTGACAGAAGTACAGCCCGCAGGTCGGGAACGTGGAGGACGTTGCGGACCACACCAAGGCCGTCCACATAGACTGCCCCGATTCCAGCCACGCGTAGTCGTCCACCCCCGGCCGTGAGAACAGTACGTGCACCACTATGCCGGACGTAGGAGACGAACCGAGTGTTGAGGGGGTCATGTGCTCAGTGGCCCCGAGTCAAGCACCCAAGTCGTGTCCGATCGACCGGCGAGTGAGATGCCGTATGGCGCAATACCAAGTGTCGGCGGGGAGGGAGACGCGCAAATGTGCCGAAGTAGGCGGTCGAAGAAGGCTGCATGGCTGCCACCTGATCACGGAGCCGGGCAAGCTCGGCTTGATGCTGTCCAGAGCCGTGGTAGACGTGCTCGGGCCGAAGATTCAGATTGGGCCAACATGGCCTTGCTGTCCGCCTCTTTCTTCTTTCGCCAGTCGTTGAGACGTTTAGTGCACTTGTTTTTCCAGTGGCCCGGCTTCCCGCAATAGGTGCAGACGGGTGTTTTTGCAGGGCGGGCAGCGGCTGCCGGAGTCGGTAAGAGGGCCGAGGACTGCCCAGCAGCGGCAGCAGGTGCTGCCAGAAGCGCAGAGGACTCAGCCGGGTCGGAGGTGGGAGTCCCATGGAGAAGGAGATGACTCTCTTCCTCCTGGAGCTCCTGAACCAACGTCTCGAGATCCGGAGGGCCATCTTTGTTGTGCAGGGCCCGACGACGAATGGCCTCATATTCCCGGTTTAGGCCGTTGAGAAACCCCATGATGCGCAGGATAAGCATGTTCTGATAGGTCTTGCACTTGGGGTCGTCCGTTTGCAGGTAGTGGTCCACATCATCCCACGCCTTCTTGTGTGCGAGCATAATCGGAGATCGACAGAGAGCCCTGTTTCAGGTTGGAAGCTTGAGCAGCGAGGGCGTAGATGCGCCACCAATCATTCTCCCGCCCGCAAAATTTCGTGGCTTGGTCCCAAAACCCTTTGACCGTTTTCTGATGGGGAAAGCGGTCGCGGAAATCGGGGGCCAATGTGAACGTGGACAGCCACCCAAGGATGAACTGCTCCTCGGCGTCCCAAGCCGCATAGTGATGGTGATCGGCGGTCAAGGGATGCTCGGTGCAGTGCTTGTACAGTTGACGGGATTTGAGGGTGGTCTCGATGAAGCGAGACCACTGCAGAAGATTCGGGCCGCGGAGAAGAGTTGATTCCGGGACCAGAGGCAACGGATGAGTGATCTTGTAGGAGAGCGGCTTCTCCGCAAAGTCGGTCTCTGTAAGGCATGGTCTCTATGGTCTCTCTCTCGCGGCTGACTGCGCTGGCTGGCTGCGCTGGCTGTGCAGCTGGCTGCGCGGCTGGCTGTGCGGCTGGCTGCGCGGCTGGCTGGCGGTGCAGCTGGCTGCGCGGCTGGCTGCCGGCTGGCTGTGCGGCTGGCTGTGCGGCTGGCTACACGGCTGGCTGTGCGCTGGCTGGCTGCGCGCTGACTGCGCTGCGGGCTGCGCGCGGCTGGCTGTCGCGGCGGCTGGCTGCTGCGCTGCTGGCTGGTGTGGCGGCTGGCTGCGGCGGCTGGCTGCTGCGCGGCTGTGCTGGCTGCAGAGCGGGCGCGGGCGGCTTGCTGCTGCGCGGCTTGCGGCTGTGCGGCTGGCGGTCGCGCGGCGGCTGGCTGCCGCGCTGCTGGCTGGTCGCGCGGCGGCTGGCTGCGCGCGGCTGGTCACGCGGCTGGCTGGTCGTGCGGCTGGCTGGTCGCGGCTGGCTGCTGCGCTGCTGGCTGGTCGCGCGGCTGGCTGCGCGGCGGCTGGTCGCGCGGCTGGCTGGCTGGTCGCGGCTGGCTGCTGCGCTGCTGGCTGGCGCGCGGCGGCTGGCTGTCGTGGCGGCTGGTCGCGCTGCTGGCTGGTCGCGCGCTGCTGGCTGGTCGCGCGGCTGGCTGGTCGCGCTTGCTGCTGCGGCTGTGCTGGCTGCTGCGCGCGGCGCGCGGCTTGCTGCTGTGCGACGGGCTGGTCGCGCGGCAGCTTGCTGCTGCGCGGCTTGCTGCTGTGCGGCTGGCTGTGAGGAGGGAGGGAGGGTGAGATCAAGGGATCTCAAACCCTAAAGGGTGATGTCAAAACCCTAGAGAGGAGAGGGAAGATCAGGAGCCCTAGAGCTCTGATACCATGACAAACCCTAGAGAGTTTGGAGGAGAAGAAGGGTCGATGGAGGTTGAGAAATGAGAGGATAGATTGACATAAGGAAGTAAGTGGCTTACATTAGGGTATTTATACCCTATGAGAGAGAGGAAATAAGAGCTCCTAAAGGGCTTATAGAATAGGGCCCAAGAGGAGGATAAGCACTTAACTAACAGAAAGCACTGATCGCAAGAGCACCAAACGACCCCCTTTTGATAAAATTTTGTTCTGGCATCCCTCCAGCCTCTTCTCCACCTTCTTGATCACTGGTTACTATTCTGCCGCTAAAATACACTTCCCTGTTAGAGGGAGACCCAGGTAGTTCATTGGGATCGAGCCTTGTGGTGTGCCGAGAGCACTGGCACACTGCGTCTCCTCCTCCGAAGAAAGCCTGAAACCCACAAAAACCAATTTGGATCGATTGAGTTGCAACCCCAAGAAGTCAGCAAATAAGTCTAGTAGGGCCGACAGGATACGTGCTTTTTACACCGAGCCTTCCATGAAAAATGTTGTGTCATCCGCATATTTTGTATTAACGGGATACCCACCGGGTAGCTTGCCGTTGGAAAGCCCCGCAAAAGGCCTTGCTCACAGGCTTTAGTGGTGCAGGTGGCCAAAGTGTCAACGGCTAGGACAAACAACAGTCGTGCTCGGGGACAGCCCTGCCAAACTCCCCTTTGAGGGTGGATCCATCCTCCTTTGGCTTGGCCGTTGAGCAGGACCGAGGATGAGTGGGACGTAACACCTTCCACATAATAATTTGAAAGTCACACATGCCAGTTAGGCCGTACATGTGTGATGTCGACATCCGTTGGCAATACGATAGGTCCTTAAAGGGACCTTTAAAAAAAACAGTTCATGCACGATTCACAAGAATCCCATCTTCATAAATAAGGAAACGAAAAATAAATCGTATGAATACCAGTTCCAATGAATTCAAACATTAGCGTCGGGACCTCAGGCAAGTCTTTTCCACTAGCATAGTTAATTGCCTTTATTTGAACTTCATCAAGAAGCTCCACTCTCGAGACCTGCAAATTATTGTAAAATCATCAAGAAGGGCATATAGAATTTGTAAAATGTACATTTTTAGAGAGACGAGTTTGGTTTTTGGCAAATCAGAGCAATTGCAGACAATTTCATATCATATCAATTGTTTTGGATGCTGATCATAGACAGTAGCTAAAAAATTATATTGCATTTTGCTAGGATCATGACAATGCCTGAGCCCAGGAATACTGCAGAGCAACGATTTTGAGTTTACCAGCCTGATCTACTTGAAGCAGCCAAGTCATGAATTCACAGAACTGGTCTCTTCAACCTTTGAGTCCACAATCACCAGTCCACTCTCTAACAAAGAGAAGCTGGAGAAAGTCAAATCTGTTAGAGGATTTTGAGCTACTCCACGTGAGTTTCAGTAGATCTTATCAGCTTTAGAAGATTCCCTACCCTGGTCCACCATCTATTATTGGGCTTCACGAAATGGACTCCTGGACTACATCAGATCATGAGCGATGCTATCTCGTGCACAAAGGACAACGATAAAATACTGATCATGAGTAACTAAGTGCAAAGAAATTAGGCCAGGCCCCCATGCAGCATAGGTGGCTGCACAAAATGGGGGAAAAGCATAACCGAAGGACAGGTCATTACATAGTATCGACCAAGATATCTACCAATGGGGCCACTGGGACAGAAGTAACATTGTGGTGGGCAGCTAATCTTCTGGCAAGGATGAGTCTGGAGGTGAAGGCTGCATGTGGCCGAGCTGAGAGAAGTGTATTGTTGTAGGAGAGTTATCTGGAGCAATATGAGTCACAGTAACTACAAAATTTTGTATTCCTCTATTACTGAACGTTGGTTGTGATCTATATAATCGATATCAGAGCAACATTCTCTCACAGTGAGATATCTAGAGCTCAAGTTTGAGGTCATGGAAGCGGTTCTACCAAAACTTCAAAGGAGATGCTGGTATGATGGACCAACAAATACTTTATCGAACTGTGCTGAAGATGTTCAAATATGAGAACACAGAGAATGGTCAGAGAAGTGCTGAAGAATCTGCTGGATAAGGTTAAACCTCGGAGTGAATCTAACAGAAATTCCAAGAGGAGAAAAGGGAAGGAAAAGGCACCAAGGCTATTACTGGAGGAGAATGAATCAACAGTGTAACCTTACAATCTCTTTTAAGGAACAGGTTGGTGGGCCTCACTTGAGATAACAAATCAAGTTCAAGCGCATAGGTCGCAGTATCCATCGCCAGTCAAAATTTTACTAGATGTCAAGCAATCTTGTCAAAGTCTGAGCAACAAGACTATACAGGAAACATGATGAACATGCAGAAGGCAATGCAAATGTTAGAATCATCCAAATAACATGTCTTTCACAGACTAGTATTCATGTTCCACAACATAAAACAAAAGTTGGATGTCTGATGAACAAAATTCAGCATGTATGCAGTATAATTCACCTTTCATGATAAAAAACATAATAGTTTCTGGTCTCTAATAAGAGGGAGAAGGATGACAAACATCCCTCAGATTGTGCAGAGACAGAACATCTTGCCTGTATCCCGGAGAGCATTGTAGCTATTGCAACATCAGCAGCATCTTTAATTGTGGGGAAATTGCACATCGCAACCTGAAACATCATCGCCTTAATAGATACTCATAGACTCAGCCTAATCACAGCAAATACCAAATGAATACTGTGTAGTATTGAAGATTAACGATCATAGACAGGAAAATATTTGATTGCTCAAGATTAAATGAGAGCTACGGATAATGGAGCAGCAACAGTGTACCTAAAAAAAGAGGGTTAAAGTCAAAATGATAGATAATTTTAGTTGACAAATTTTCTAAACATATTTTATTTTTTCTTGGTGAAACTCTTCTTAAGTTTCCACAATCCTCTATTTTTTTTGATTTAGCAACCAGAAGGGTTCTTTTTCATGCAGAGTGCACTTCATGTGCACAAGATTAGCTATTTTGGAGGAGTCAAAGTTCATTTTAAGTGAAAGAAAACCTTACCAAAAAACTTGGAGTTTTAGAAAGTTTTCTTGATCCAATGGGAATATCTAATAGTGGTTTTCTCAACCCTAGAGGGAAATATATTCTCTTACTTGTCAATGTCCAGTGGGTGAATGAAGGAATAAGTTTGATAAGCTCTTGCAAAGCATCCCTCGGTAAAACCATTTGATAAAAAGGAAAACCCACCAGGCTTGCAAGGATGAGAGGGAATTTAGAAAATCCTGGAAAATGCCAACTGTCGAATGAAGAAACTGGAGGGATCAAGGTGCGAGGAATAGGAAATTAAAGTTAGTCATGAATCGGAAATTAGAGATGGCTACAGGGAGGGGGACTATCTGAGGTGGTTGATCAGAGATGATCATAGGGGAGTGACACACTTGAGTTTTGTAGGCTTTCCTCTTGTAATAGAAACAATGTGGTTTGACACATTTAATGAGTGAGAGAGATATTGGCCCTATGTCCCAGATATGTAGAGAGATTCCAACAGTCTCCCTCAAGCCTGACACATTCTAGCTTCGCAAGGTGCATGGTGATGGCGCGCCTTTGCGCTCATCGACCAAAAACATTGTGCACTGGCACCCCACCCATGGTGCTTCCCCCTGCACGTGGTGGCGTCTGCACACCAGCATCCCGCACATGATGCCTCCAAGACGTGCGAGCACCCCATACGTCTTGGGTCCACTTCAGCCAGTCTCGGCACCAGGGTGCGCGTAGGTGCGTCATCAGTGTCGTACACCTGCTTGCACTTACGGGTCTTCTGAGCAGCAATTGTCACACAAGGCTATGATACCATGTAGATACTAACATTGCTCACGTCACAGTGACAACACAATTTAATATATAAACCAAGAGAGGGATTAGGAAAATGGCTCATAGATGTAGCAATATCTAAAGAAAGAACTTAAGTTTATGATTCATCTATATCATGCTTTTGTGAGACAAGGGTATTCCATTATTGCAGTGGACGACATCACCTTTTTTATTGAAGGCCCAGTGGAGGAGGTATGAAATTTGTCCACCTTTCTTGATTTATTTGCAGACTTCTCTGAACTTCCAATTAATTGGGCTAAGTCAGCTTCTGTAGGTAGCCGAATGTCTCAAGAAGAGGAGTCACAGTGAAAGCAGTGGCTTTGGGGACACCGATTGGAAGGCTACCGATCTGCTACTTGGGCCAGCCGTAAAAGAGGGTGAGATTAAATAATACAGATTGGCAGCAGTTTGTAGAAAAGATCAAAAAACATTTGGAAAGGCTAGCAAACCAAAGTACTATCGAGAGAACGCTTCGTGCCACTACGGTCAGTACTGTCATCAATCTCAATGTTTCACCTCTCCAAATTCAAGATGCCATCAGGCATTGGAAACTAATAGAGAGCGTAATGAGAAGATTTTTTTACGAAGGCTCAGGGACCGAACAAGGTCGCAGACCTGCTTTGGTGGCATGGGATACTGTAGACAAGCCCACCGAACAAGGTGGACTTGGGGTCTTACATATAGTAAGTATGAACGCGACCCTTCTCCCGATGAGCGTGACATGGATCATGAACCCCAAGGACGACCTCGCCATCAATATAATATGAGACAGCTATGGTCGGGGACTAAACTGGGACTAAAAAGTAGCCTCAGTCAAAGGGGGTCAGCATATAGGCAGGAACTAGGACAGATTTACCCCAATGTTCGAGAATTTTTTCGTCCTGGCTTGGTGAGGGCTCAATATTTCAGTATTGGTTGGATGCGTGGTCTCCGTGTGACTCACTATGAGAGGCATATCTGAGACTATTTGCGTTGGCCTGGTGTCCTAATGCCACGGTGGGATTGTTGGAATGGCGCATGGTGCCCACGTATTGCTGGCGCTCTGTCGGACCAGACAGTGGCAGAACTCTTGAACATGCAGCAAGCCTTGAGTCAACGGAGTTCAAGACCGAGGGAGCAAGATGTCTGGGAATGGACTAGCGCTCTTTTTTCCATCAGAAAGGCATATGAGAAGATACGAGAGAGACCAGAGGAGGTGCAAACGACTAAACAGGCACGTTGAGCGATTTGGCACCAAATTGTTTTGCTGAAAGTAAAGATCTTTGGGTGGCTCTTATTGGAAAGATGACTGTTGACACACGCCTTTTGTCAGAAGATGTACCCAGCACATCGGCGGAATGCGCATTATGTTTAGCAGGAGAGGAGTACTGCAACCATTTATTCTTCGATGCCCTTTCGCCCGATTGATCTGAGGTGGCTCTTGGGGAGTTAATGTGGAGGAACGGTTCTTGGAGGAGGGAGGAGAAGGGGCCAAAAATTGGCCACTCTATGGAGAATATGGCTCCATCGTAACGAGGTGGTGTTCTAGGGAAGGACGGCTTTTACGGATGCACTTTCCCATGAAGCCGAGGGCCTCATGGCACCTGGTTCTTCCGAGTTAAATATACAGGGGGGAGGGATGGACCTTGTACTGGTAGGGTTACAGGGATGGACATGCGTACGCTTGGTGATTACCGCTTGGTCAGGTGATTGCCTTTGAATCAATCTTTCAAAAAAAATCATGCTTTTGTGGGAAAAAATATCTTCTCCGAGTATGTAGTCGTTCACTTGAAGATAAATTCTTCATTCCAAATAATCATTCCTGAAAAAATCGTTATTAGGTCCAAGTTTTCTTTAGGAAGCGTCCAAGTTTTCTTTAGCAGATATTTGATTCATTCTTCATCGTTATTGTCCATCAACACCTAGCATTTACCAGCTTTAAGAATTTAAGCCAATCAAGGTGAAACTAGCCTGTTACATCAAAGTGTGTTTAGTCAAAATAACACAAATTTGGCTGATCTAAAACTGAAGAAAACTAAACTTGATTGAGAACCAGAAGGGAGTTTAACTCTGAAAGCTTGGATACTGCTAGAAATAGACTGCAAATTACAAACAAATCTCACGTTGAACTTAAATGAGAATAAAATATTCAATAAGACATGTAAGAGACAAACAAAACAAATCAGCAATCATCTCTTGTTTGAGTGCTCATTTGCTGTGGCAGTGTTGTGGGCCATCTGGTTGCGTCGAAACGAGGTGCTGTTCAGGGGAAGAACAGCTTCTACAGATGGAGCCATACACGAAGCGGAGGCTTTAAAGGCGACATAGCTCCAGCGGGCGTAGGCAGAGAAGAGAGGGTTTGAATATGATCGGATTGATGGTGAAGGGACTGTAAGATCCTGATGAGGGGGTTCACCAATTCATTGGGCGTTCACCCCTTTTACATTTTTAAAAAAAAGGACAAACAAATCAAATAGTTTGTAAAAGGAAAGAACATGCTTCCCATCATGAACAACGAAAAAGACCTACTACTGAATATTGAGGGAGCTTCTGAAGCCGCAAAGTTACTTCAGTAATCACTCCTAGAGTTCCTTCGCTTCCAATCAATAAACGCGCCAAATCATACCTGAGACCCCACAAAAATCTTAATATGATTTCAAAAGGACGTCTAAGTATATTAAGTAACGGAGTGGATATGAAAATCATGGATAATTTTTAGGAACAGCCTTGAATCACCAAATTTCAGGTAGACTTAGGCTAAATCAGCATCTAAAACTCTCCTGACCAAAGATAATCTACACCACTTGGATCTAGCTTGATGGAATAGGGTGCATACATGAATACATCTAAAATATGCAAGGCTCCTTTTCTATAACCTGAAGAGCTAGTACATTTATGAAAACTTCAACTTGAAACACCTCGTCAATTTTTCATACCCGGCAGCACTCTTGCGAGCTCTAGAACCTGTTTTGATAACTTCCCCATCTGCTAGAACAGCCTGTACATGAATGACAAAATGATAAGCTGAGCCAATGTATTTTATTCAGAGAATTTCAACTTAAGCCAGGTATTGATTGTCAGACCTGAATGTTGATTACATTGTCCCGCATGGTCCCATACCTGTACAATAAGGATGTCATGTGCCCAAGAAAAGATGCGTAATTAGGCCAATTTAACCATCACCAAAATCTTAGAAAATGTTGTTAGGAGTATGGACTTGGCTATTGGGGCTTAGCCCACTTTCTCTCTCTTTCTCCCTCTTCTATGTATGCCCAAACCCATAGTAATGATATTATCAATTTATTAAGGGATATAAGCAATCAGAACCTCATTGTGCGCTCCTCTCAACGCTGCCATTGGTTGTTATCAGTGGGTTGCTCTCGTTGCAGCCATCTCATTCATCACTGTCCTTGCAAGTTATTGCCGCAGGGGGGCAATTTCTGCTGCCACAGTGATGTTGCCTAATCATCCAGGAGCCTACATTATTAAACTGTCATCTGTGGTTTTGCCATTACTATGCAGGCATTTGCGTGTCATTTCTGTCATCCATGCGACACTGAGAGCACAGCTGATAAAGCCAATGCAGCTTGTAGGAAAGTGATTGCACCTCCTTTTATGGTCTCATCACCGTCTACTCTCCAAAGGAGGCCTGTCTTCTGACAATGTCACAGCCACTGATTGGCCCGAATTATAACTCATCGATCAGATCTGTTTTCTCATACTTCAACAGCCACCACAGGCCCTGACATCTCACTGCTGTCTCCTTTTGTTGATCCAAGTCAGGTGGACATTTAGAAGAGTAATGATGCCTGTCTGCTTAAACATCTTTTGAATTATATGCAACCAACTATAGTGAACGCCTTGTATCATCTGGACACCTGCAAGCAAATACTGGATCCAAGGTCGATTCTGAAGAAGTTTCTTCTAATACCTTACATCTGCCCACAGACATTCCTTCATGGGACAATGTATTTGGGTCATTCATTCACATGACCGGTGTAGTATGATTCTTTATTACCAATATTTGAGTTTCTTTCAAGCCTCCCAAGTCATGAACTATCTTCAATTCCATACCCTATCATAGAGTCTCCAACACCAGCACCTGCCATATCAGTTCCTACTCATTATTTTTACACCCCTCATTATTACTCCAACATTAACCCTGCAGTTAACGCAAGTAAATACATGGATACATCATGGGAGAAGGGGACCACAACATCAAAGGAGGAGGACATTCATGAAAGTCAACAGCAAAACAGCAGGCAAAAAATACAAGTGGATGAGGCTGGAAATCAGGGAGACGATATCGCAGAAACGAAATCCAGAGATGCAGATAACAGCCACAGGAGCTCAGATTGAAAATGAGGAGAACATCAGACACGGGGAGGCGTCGTCATAAGATGCAACGTTTGGAGAAGGGAGGTGAAAGGGCCACAACCACATGTCTGATCCCTCATCGAACAAATGAAGCGGAAAGCATAAGGACACAGAAACAGAGGTGAGTAAGAGAACCATAGAGCAGCATCCAGTACAAGACAAAAAAGGGGGACTTCAACGGCCAATATAGTCTACAAATGGAAAAAGTTTGGAATTAAGCATTATCGGGAAATTGTGAAGTGGACGACGGCCGAGAAAGAGAAAGTTTGAAGTTAATAGCAGGGGGAAAGACAAAGAGCAGCACAAAGATGATGATCCAAATGATGACTCCTAGCTCGCGAGCCCTAGACATGGAGATGCCCGAAACAGAGATGGCGGCCAAGACAGTGGAGATAAATGAAGGTGGGGAAGATCCCCTACTTAGCCACCAAGTAGAGGAGGTTGCTATGAGGATGGGATTGCAACGGACCCAGAGGGGGGAAGGGGGAAAAATACACAATTATGAAGTTTATTTCATGGAATGTCCGCGGGCTCCGAGATGAGCAGAGAACAGAGGTGATAAGAAATCATCTGAAAGAATGGGGAGCCACAATAGTATGTCTGCAAGAAACTATGCTAGAATCTTGTGAAGCTAGAGTGTGGAACACAGTAGGCCGAGGATTTCTCTAGGGATTCGTGGTGGTCAATGCAGTTGGACACTCTGGTGGTGTGGTGGTAGCTTTGAACGATACGGTGTTTGATAAAGTGGAAACCTGGTCGGGCCAAGCGACGACAGCAGTCAAGCTAAGAAGGATAAGTGATGATTTTGAGATGGTAATAGTATCAATGTATGGCTCAGCAAATGCAACGAGGAGGAGGGCATTATGGGGTGAGCTGGCAGAAGTGGTATCCAACTTCCAAGGGTCTCCAATGCTGTTGGGGGGTGATTTCAATGTGACGCTAGAGTCGAGGGATAGGCCAAATAACAGGGGAGGGCTAGACACTGACTCAGCAAACTTTTGGTCATCCATAGCCAATGCAGACTTACAAGAAATGGGCATGTGGACTGTGAGTACACGTGGAGGAGCATGGCAGGAGGCGAGATGAAATCTAGACTGGACAGATTCCTATGTTCAGTCGAGGTAGCAGAAAAGTTCCCAAATTCAAACGTGAGATCACTGCTGAGACCGTTATCTGATCATACTCCCATCATGTGGGCGTCAAATGAGACATTCACGCGATCCACATATTTTAAGATGGATAAATCATGGTTCCATGAAGTCAATTTCAGGGATGAGATAGAGCAAGCATGGACTTCACAACACAAAGCCGGGTCAGATATAGAGACAATGGCTGAGAGACTGAAAGGGCTGTGACAACATTTAATGGGGTATCGAAAACAGGTTTGGGAAATCAGGAGGAAGAAGAGGAATGAAGCTCTAGCCAGAGTAAAGCAACTGGATAAGTTGGAAGACATCAGAGCTGAGGAAGAAGAGGCTCAAGAACGTAGAGGAAGGCAGGGGGTGGTGGCAGAGGAAGACAAGAAATTAGAGAAAGATTGGAGACAACGCTCAAGACAATTATGGCTACGAGCAGGCGACGCGAATACGAGATTCTTCCACCTGGCGGCAAATGGAAGAAGACATACAAATCAACTATTGAGATCAAAGGTGGGACAGCGAGAACACATTAGATCACAGGCAGAGGGACAGGCCATTGCAGATCACTTCCGATCCTTCTCCAAAAAAGGGGAACAGAGCCGGTGGAAGTGGTGTGGGAGGGGGGGCAAAGATAGTGAGCCCTGAACATCAAGCATAATTGATTCGTCTGTTTTCAGAAGATGAGGTTAAGGTGGCAATCAAGGGGTTGAATGGGGATGGAACTCCAAGTCCAGACGACATCCCAGTATTCTTTTACAGACGGCATCCCAGGATAGGAGAGCTTGTTGGATCCGCTCAATCAGCTTTCATTCCAGGTGGACTCTTGGTTGACAGCGCAGTAATTGCAGGAGAAATACTAACAACATGGAAGAGGAAGGGTACAAAAGGGTTCATGTGGAAGGTTGATTTTGCCAAGGCTTACGATTCATTAGACTGGGATTTTTTGTGGGCCTCTATGAAAAGAAGAGGGTTCCTTAAGGAATGGATCAGTTGGGTAAAGAGATGCATCACAACGCACTCCTGCACTGTGCTGTTAAATGGACGACCAGAAAGAGGTCAAATTCAGCCACAAAGAGGGGTGCAACAAGGATGCCCACTGGCACCATTATTGTTTCTCCTGGCAGTGGATGCACTAGCAGTCTGTACCGATCAAGCATACTCACAGGGATTGTTGCAAGGCTATCAATTGTCTAACCACCAAAATGGGATTCCCCTGCTCCAATATGCCATTGACACCACCTTCTTCTTAGAAGGTTCAGCAAGGGAAGCGAAAAATCTATCTATCATAATTGATCTATTCGCAGATTTTTCGGGACTACAAATTAACCAGAACAAATTAATCTTTTTGTGCAATGGCCTATCTCCAGAAGAGGAGACACAGTGCACGAGATACTGAGAACACTGATTGGGAATCTCCCAATGAGGTATTTGGGCCTACCTCTAACAAAGGGGAGGATGACAAGAGAAGATTGGTAACCAGTCATTGAGAAGATGGAAAGACGACTAGAGGGGTGGCATGCTAAGGTGTAATCAAGAGGGGGTCGATTGGTGTTGTTGCGATCGGTGCTCTCATCCATTCCGATATTTTACCTCTCAATATTCAAGATGCCAGCAGGAGTCGGGAAGAGATTAGAAGGCATGATGAGACGCTTTCTATGGAGAGGTTCTGGGCCGGAACAAAGTAAGGGACTTGCGATGGTGGCTTGGGACAAAGTATGTCATCCCAACAATTTGGGAGGTCTAGGGGTCCTGTACATGCAGAGTATGAATATTGCATTGTTATCCAAATGGGTGGAGAGAATTATGAATCCACGTGTGATCTTGCCATCAATTATTGCGAGACATCTATGGCAGAGGATTGAATTGGGAAAGAAAGTCAGATATGTATCATGGGGCCTCGTCATTCTGGCAAGGCCTTAGACAAATCTTTTCACAAGTACAAATATTTTTTTCTGCCAAGTTAGGCGACGGGGCGATGTTTCAATATTGGAGGGATGCATGGTCAGCTCATGGCATCTTGAGTGAAACTTTCCTTGATTGTACGCGCTCGCCCAGAATCAAAATGCCCATTTTCGGGACTATTGGGATTGAGTATGGACACCGATCATACAGGGCGCCTTATCCGACCAGCGGGTGTCTGAACTTATGGATATGCAACAATCCCTAATCCAATTAAGACCAAATGGCGGAGAGCAAGATGGTTGGGTATGGACAACTGGCCTACGCAAGGATCCGGGAGGACCGAGAGGAAGATAGGTCGCTAATCCAAGCATGCAGATTCATATGGCGACAAATAGTTCCGCTGAAAGTGAGGATCTTCAGTTAGTTGCTAGCACGAAGAAGACTAATGACAAGAGTTTTTCACAAAAGGCTATATCCGGACGCACCGTCACAGTGCCTGCTATGCTCTTATGGGGAAGAAGACTGCAATTATCTCTTTTTTGAGTGGTCATTTGCTCACACGATTTGGGCCAGCCAGGTATTATCAAGGTTGGCAATGACATCTGAAGAGATTTTCAGGGACTCAGTCCAGAATTGCAGAGGCAGAGGAAACGAAGGTGGACAAGCGAAACTGGCAGTATTGTGGGCCATCTAGTTGCATCGAAATGAGGTACTGTTCAAGGGAAGAATGGCTTCTACAGATGGAACCATACATAAAGTGGAGGGTTTAAAAGCAACATGGCTCCAGCAGGCGATTGGCAGAGAGGGAAGGATTCGAATTTGATCAGATAAATGGTGAAGGGACTATAAGGTCCTGGGGGGCGGGGGGGGGTGTTCAATGATTCATTGGGTGTTCACCCCTTTAATGTTTCAAAAAAAAACCCTGCAGTTAACGCGTTCAAATCTGAAGATCCACCATCTCCAACTTCTTACGAGGCTACTGATGTCATGATTGCTCTCTGAACAAGACATCCCTCTCCAAACTTATCGTGCACTCCACCTTTTTTACTTGGACAGTCTGAGATTTCTTTTCAGACTGTTAGACAGTCTCCCTTTTCTCGTCACTGCCTTTATTTTGTTTCCTTCTTAGTCTATTAATTGGCCACGGGGTAAAAGTGGCCTATCTTTCTTTTGAAAAATCTTGTAACTGGGCTACGCCTTGTATTGACCGACTAGTCCTTTTTCTTTAGTCACTCAATTTCAATGTGGCTTTATTGTTCAAAGAAAAAAATTTCCATGTGGCTTTATGTTACTTAAGTGGCCCCAGCCACTTGTTTTTATCTGGTTTATAACCCAGACTTAGAAAATAGAATGAATATCCTTTTCAGCCAAAACCCTATCAATGAATCAGAGGAGCATGTTGGCACTGGTGTAGGGCCATGAGATTTGAAGTTTTCCTCTTCTGCTCTTGGCCAAGGTTTGACACGTGCACCCCACATGGAGTCGGGATTTAAATCCATCTTAATTAATGCCTATTTATAATGACAGCTAGGTGGATCTTCATATTCCATTTAACCTGATGTTTAATGAGAGCCACACATATTCATGCCAATGTTGCAAGCAAACTAAGTCCAAATTCTTGCTCCCACATTGGTCTCTCTAGTGCAACAGCTTTCAGGTCTTTTCACTATGCCTCTCTCTGTCTGACTGCCTCCCTCCCTCTATCTCTCTCCCCCCCCCTCTCCTTATCTCACTCTCCCCCCCACCCCCCTCTCCATCTATCTCGCTCTCCCCCCCCTCTCTCTCCATCTATTTCTCTCTCCCTATCTTGCTCCCCCCCCCCCCTTCTCCTTATCTCGCTCTCCCCCCCCCCTCTTTCCCTCTATCTCTCTCTCCCTATCTTGCTCTCCCCCCCTCTCTCCATCTATCTCTCTCTCCCTATCTTGCTCTTCCATGTGTGTTCCACCAAAACTTATGACATTATCAGTCTCTACAGGAAAAATACCTCACAGCTAAAGAGCCCGAGCAACGAGTAGCACACATTCCTCCAATGGACGCACCAGGGCCTGTTTATGAAGGAAATGTATCCTAAAGGTCAAGGATATTGATTGTAACCAAGATTAAACCACAATGAACTAAAAAGTTTTGCAGAAAGGAGAGAACTGTCAATAGAGCAATCATCTTACATCCAATAGAAGCTTAAAAACATGTCATGTTTAATTTTTTTTTGAAATAAAGTAGGGCAGACCACCTGGAAACCGGTGGTCCACCTGTGCCACTAAGAAATGCGAACAGTATGTACACAACATATACATGGCCACGTAAGGCCTTCCCTCTAACCACCCAACCCCCAAAAAGATAGTAAAATTGCAACGTTCGAGATGACGTTGTCTACCGATGCTGTCCCTCCTTTGAACACTAAATCATTTCGGTGCATCCATATCGCCCAAAGTACTGCCAATATTCTCCCCTAGTCCGCTGTGCTCCGGTATCTACCCGTTGTGACTGAGGCCCAAAACTCGGCGTCAGAGGAAATATTCACCCCGGAAACCTGCTGTGATGCCCATACACGCCTGGCAAACGGGCATGTGATAAAAAGGTGTGAGCAGTCTTCCTCACCCCCGCTGCACAGAGGGCACGAGACGGGCTCCGTCGGTGCCCATCGCCTGCTGTATACCCGTGTGATCAGTCTTTGTCTCCTCAACAGCCACCCAAACTGTCGCACCTTTAGGGGGAGCTTTTGCTTCATAATAGTGTGACATGTAGTATCGGTTGAGATGTCATCCCTCCCTTCCCCCCGAATTTTCAAATACGCCTCTTTTACTGAGAAAGGCGGCCCCCGTCATACCTACCTGTCCCGGGAAATTCCCGAAGGGCTGAGAGGTATGATGATCTCATGCATCCCCAGCAACTCCACGAAACGATCCTCCGACAGAGTCCCAGGAAGGTTAGGGACCCACACCCTGTCCCAACACTCGCTGATGGCGATATTGGGGTCCCTTGCCAGTGCAAAGAGTCTCGGAAACTGCATCTTCAGGAGGCCATGCTTCGTCCAATTGTCGGTCCAAAACCGGAACCTTCCCCCGTCCCCCAACCGGGGGTCAAAGAACTCCCAGATGTGCGGAATGGTTTGCCTCAAACTACGCCTAAAAGGGGATTCCCCCCTCTTATGCGCCCACTCCCAATTCAACGGTGCATCATATACGTCCCTAAATACCTTGAAGGCCAGCCCCTCCGTCGATGACACTAGCCGTTCCACCCATTTAGCGAGTAATGCCAGGTTCATGGATTCCAAGTGGAGAATACCCAGTCCTCCCTGTTTCACGAATCTATACAGACCACATTCCATGCGACCAGGGGTATCCCTCCTCTACCCCCTTCTCCCTTCCCTCCCCAAAAAAAAACGTCTCATTAACCCTTCGAATCGATTGGTCACTCCTACCGGCGCCTTAAACATTGACAGGTAGAAGATAGGGATAGCAGAGAGCACTGATCTCAACAGTACTAGGCGACACCCGCGTGAAAGTACCTTGCTTTGCCAGCCCTCCAACCGCCGCTCCACCTTATCGATCACTGGTTGCCATTCTGCGGCTAAGATTCATCTCCCTGTGAGAGGGAGCCCCAAATATCTCATCGAAAGTGAGCCTCGCGGTGTACCTAGTGCCCAGGCGCATAGATTCTCCTCCTCGGAGGATAAGCCGAATCCCACGAACACTGACTTATCCCGGTTGAGGCTTAGTCCTGAAAAATCCGCGAACAGCTCCAACAGAGACGATACGGTGTGAGCTTCCTTCACCGAACCTTCCATAAAGAAAGTTGTGTCATCTCCATACTGGAGCAATGGGATGCCCCCCCCATCACTCGCCATGTGATCGCCTCGTAGAAGGCCTCGCTCGCATGCCTTAAGGGTACAACTGGCCAGTGTGTCTACCGCCAGGACAAATAGCAGTGGGGCTAAAGGGCAACCCTGCCTGACTCCTCTCTGTGGGTGGATCTACCCTCCTTCCGCCCGGCCATTGACCAAGACCGAGAAAGAGTGGGATGTAACGCACCGTCGTACCTAGGTCATCCACAACTTGGGGAATCCCCACTTTCTCATGACGGACCATAGGAATTTCCAATCGAGCGAGTCATAAGCTTTCGTGAAGTCCACCTTCCAAATAAATCCCTTTGTCCCCTTTATTTTCCAAGATGATATGATCTCCCCCATCACTACTGCACTCTCCTGCAGCTGCCTACCCGGGATGAAGGCCGATTGGAATGGACCATTTAGCTCCCCAATGATCACCCTAAACTGGTTAGCTAATACCTTGGCGATGATGAGATAAATAGAATTCGACAAAGCAATGGGTCTAAAATCCCCCACGTTCACCGCCCCTGTGCACTTGGGCAACAGAAATAAATATGACCGGTTAAGTCTGTCCATGCCAAAGTTGTCCCTCTGGAATTCTCCCAAGGCATCCATTATGTCAGGGCCGACAACTTCCCAGAATTCGCTGAAGAAAAAGACGGGGAAGCCGTCAGGGCCTGGAGTTCCCTCCCCATTCTAGCCCTTGATTGCCGCCCTCACCTCCTCCTCACTAAAAGACCTCACTAGCTCATCTTGTTGTGCCTGTGGTAACCGGGATACCCCTCGACCCTCCCATCTACACTGGTTGCGGGGTCCCCGCTTGGTTACCATTTGGAAGTGACCGGCTAATGTTTCTCCAACCGCCTGAGGCCCATCAAACTCTTGATCCCCCACTTTCACTTTGTAGATATGATTTGACCGCCGCCTTCCATTCGCCACCATATGTTTAATATTCTGCCAATAAAAGGAACTACCATGATGGAGTGATTAGAAAAGACAACAGTAAATGACTGTCAAGAGTTAATTGTCACCACCAAAGAAATATGTCTAACTCAAGGGGCTGAACGCCTCAAATCCTCTAATGAAGGAAAATTTAGAATCTAACTAGTTTTTTAGTGGCGAATGGAACACATTCCAACAGAGTAGTCATATTCCCTTTAGTAAACTGGTAGGTTATATCAAGCTGTAAACTAGGAAATACACGAGATGGCCATGGTTAGCATGAGATTTACATTTTTCTGATGAACTAGGTAGCAGAAAAGAGGCCAGTGTTGAATCGCTTGCAGAGATTCTGGCCTAACAATATCAACCACAGTAAACTAAAAAGGCATTGTAGATTATCCTTTTCATGTTACCAAACTAGAAATTTGGCTTTCTACAAGTTTCTGGAGACAAAGAAGACATGTCATGGAACAAAATAGGCCGAACAGCACAAAAATTATGGAGACAGAATTAATATAACACTCTTACTATTTCTACACACAGAAACTCCAACTGTAAAGACACTGCAACTAATGCATCATTGATAACATCCAAACCAAACCCAATAGAATCAAGGAATAATACCCTTTCTCCAGTAGATAAATACCAAGTAAACCCAAAATGAAAAACATTCAATTTCCCAGGTTCCATCCTCATGAAATCACTTATAAGCTGCTGAAATTGTTGCCGCAACAACAGAACTAATCTCATCGGGAGGGTCACCGACTTTGTGATCTCCCCTATCTTTCTTTCAAAAAAACAACAGTACAAGAAGATATCTACATGAATAGGAAGTGATAGGGAGTGTTCCATGGAAAATTTCACCGTGATTCAATATCCTAGATAATGCGTCAAGATGCCCCAACACCACAAGAAGATATAATTTAAAGGCCACTTACCTGGATCTAGCGGGAAAAAGAGACCATATGGCTTCAAGTACTCATTAAGCTCAATCCATCCAATTCCTGGTTCCACCACAACATCCATATCCTCCACATGCAAGGCCTTTATTTTCTGAAATAGGAAACACCTAAAATATAAACTGATAGCAAATCATAAAGAGCTCTCCGTGTCATATCTGACAAATCTTAAAGAACTCCCAGTGTCAAGTTTGGCGTCTCATCTTTTTCTGGTACAAAAAAATCTAAGCTTCACGAAAAAACTCATCAAATGAATGACAAATTCTTCTGGAATCCTAGCTATTCTTAGCATGATAGTGGGGAATCTCATTGCTATTACTCAAACAAGCAGGAAATGTATGTTTGTCTATTCGTCCATCGGTCCTAGAAGCAGAAGCAGGCTTAGAGAGCTGGACAATTTGGAGAGGGTTTCTTCCCATTTTATGTGATATAAACGGGTAGAGAAAATCTAGAACCATTAAGAAAACAAGAAAACATGGTGTTCATCCATAGGAGACTAAACTTTACAACGTTAAATATAGAGTTTCAGATGGGGAAAAAGGGCAAGCCCCTCAAGCCACTAAATTTAAGGTTTTGAAACTGTGCAATCGATGATAGAGCTTCCCATTTAAGCGAAATAGTCTTGATTATTAGGGTTCAAAGGTGAACAAATAACCTTAGATTAGACATCCAAACAAAAAAATTGTAGAACCAAGGTTGTCATATGGGTGTTGGAGTTCTCTCACATTCATGTAAGACATGTTCATGCATACACCACCATGAGGAGCTAGAGTGTGCCCCTCAATTGAGGTGGCCCCTCCATATGGAACGATAGGCGCCTGCCAGGAACAAATATTGTCAGACACTCGACCAAAAGAGTTCAGATCAGGGTAGAGCGAAAACCTTATACTTGTTACACAATGCTATAATTTTCACGACATCCTCGTGCGACCTAGAAAACGTATACACGGATACACATGAAACGCCAGGTTAGTGAGAAAAAAGTTGGGCTACCCAGTTCGTGTCATGAATATTTTAGGTATTTTTCCTTTCGAGTAATTCCCTTTAAATACATATACCTTCCCTTAAAATGGGAAGACAAGAAGTTGCTGAATTGGCTGTGAGACCTCCCAGTCAGTGGGGGTTCAGGTGCCAATCCAAACTTGTAGCCAGGTCAATTCTCTCTTTTTCCCAATGAAAAACATACACTCTATCTTTCTCCCCACTTCCGAGATCTTCCCCGCGGAGACCATTTATGGTTCTTAACAAAAAAAGCCAACCACATAAGTTTTTGTCTCTCTCTGTCTACCCTTTCAATATCTTTCTCAGAAGCAACCCACCCAAGGTCCCTATCAAAAAAATGACCACAGAAATGTGATAGGCATGAATCTCTATAAATCTCTATAAAAGTAATCTATTCATAGTAAGAAATTATTAAATTATCCATTCATATGAAAGACCTCAAGCTATCCATGCAGAAAACTCCCCAAATACCAAAGAGCATGATTCCTCTTATGAGATAAAGTGCTGAAGAAACCCCTGGGGTGGTATATGAAAGTATCAGCAGAGAAAATAAATAATACATGAAGATGAAGAATATGATGACGCGATTTGGAATTGGTGTTGGCCCGGCCCAGGCCGGGCCAAACCTAAAGGCCTTTTTAGCCCTTCAGTCGCAGAAGGGAGAAAAGGAACGGCAATCTACTTCAACATTCAGCATCGTCCACCCCTCCACTTTCTCCACTTTTTCCGTTCTCTTCTCTCACCCTCATTCCCACTTCACCTCTCTGAAAACCGACGTTGGTATTGAACTGGGTTTATATATTTTGTGTAATATCTGATTTACATCGGATTTCAAACACATGATGAATGAACGAGCACCCAAACTGCCGAATAGTAGAGATTCATCCAAACCTCACAAACCAAGAACATGATGACACTCACCTGGGATATACCACAACATCAGGAACATTCACGGCCTTGTGAAAACTGTGCTGCGGCTTCCCATGAAAATGCCTCTCTTCATAATCCACCGTCATGTTATCCTGGAAAAAACAGAAAACCCATCATCGAATATGATCCACGTCAAAATTCCCATCAATCAGCACATTTGAAGCGACCCTTTCCTTCAATCCCAAAGATTTGGATACTAGAGCATGAATTATTTATGCAAGTATTATACGAACAAGAGTCAGATTCAAGCTAGCCCTTCCCTGCTCGATAAGCAAGCAAAGATTCACGAAGAACTGAACACCAAACCAAAAAATCCTACGTAAATTCTTCATCCTACCCCGCAGACAGCTCTCAATTCTTCGAACAGCTCCTTCGACACCGCCCTGTGAGAAGCCCGCAGCAGCATTTCTCCGCCCCCATTCCATTTCTCACTGCAGTACGACCCAATCTCATTCAACTACGCGAATGAAGCGAAAACAGTGAAGATCAAAGCGTAAACAAGCTCATACTACCTGTTCTTGTCGCCGGAGTCACAGAGCGAAGCCCGAGGAGCGAATCCAAAGGCGACGACGCCGGCAGACGCGGCGAATGCGAGAGGGAGAAGGGATTCAACGCCCGTTTTCGTTTTCCTGGCGGTGTGGGTAGATTCAACGCCGGCGGAAGATGAACATGCGGCTTGAATTGCTCGTCGGATCAGCTTCCTCGCCGCTCCAGAATTGCTCGCAGAAGCTCGAAAGAGAAAACCCATGTCGAATCTCCAGCCGATTATCAACAGAGAAGAAGACAGGAAGAGAAACTATAGCAAATTCTTCAACCTTCTTCTAACTTCTTCTACCTGTAATGACAATCTATCAATACTTTGTTTCTAGATATTGTTTGACTGTAACTGGAAATCAGTGCTTTATTTTATATGAATACTCAAGGGATGATTCACTATTTCATTAGAATTTTCACAAGTTTTCAAATCATCCTGATGTTTGTTTTGTGTTTATTTGATATGATTTTACTAGTCTTCAATAGGATGGAGAGATCACATGAATATGTGCATCCAGTGATAACTGAGGCATTGAGTTGGCATGAGTGAATTATCATGCACATGACTTAAGTTGACTAATAGAGGACGCTGATTAGTTCAATTTTATCATTCTCCATTCAAGTGATCACATCATCTAGTATTGTACTTGATCTCCATCAGATGGCTCCTGATCCTCCCTTCATATATTTTCGCAGTAAGTGCAAATTGACTTCAATTTTTTATCAGTCTTGTCTTCTATAAGTACATGCTTCCCACTTCACATTTTAGAAAACTTTTTAACTTAGATATTTATAGACTGACCAAAATCTTAAAAACATCCATCTTTCAAAATTTGAAACTCTGGACTTTTACTTCCACTGATTAGTTAAAATCCATGTGCATGAGTTATTGAATTGAGGCTTGAGGAAATGTATGCTTCTAGCAAAAATAAGTACTAATTCCCTCATCCTTATCAGATAAAGGTCAACAATGATCAGTGCGTCTTTAGATACTTTAATGAAATGTAGGAATATATTATTCATACATTAAATTGAGGCGTCTGAATAGTAGTCTTATCACATATATAAAAGCATCTATATCCAAGTATTTGACGTTCCAATTTCCTTGATTTCATATTCCTAATTGTGAATTTGAATTCATTCATATCACAATGTAAATGTGGTGTTCAGACCTAAACACACAAAATGAAATTTCTGTATGGATCAATATGTTATGAATTTGACCTAAGAGTCCCTGCTCGTGTGAGTTCAAAAATTCATAGCTCGGATATGGTAAAAACTCCACCAAAGTGATTTGTGGGAAGATGGGACCATCTGACGTGGTATGAGAGGGAAGATAGGCTTGAAAGATGACGAAATAATTCCTTATCTAGGAAAATGAAGATAAGAGAAAATAAGTTTTCCAAATATTTTCCTATGCATGAGTACCAACTGGGATGACCGATTATGGTTTGGTAATTGACTATACCCCTAGTCAATTGAGTACTGAGCTGACAAGGGATTACACATTTATGGTAACATATTCTATATGTGGGTAGCATAACCTCATTATTGTCCTTGATGCTTAATGTGGCTTGGTACCTATTGTGTTATTAGCTCAACCTAGTCATTGGGTTAAATCAATCCATGATGGATTCATTTTTATGTGATGTAGAATAAATTAATTGGGCTGGCCAAAATGGGTTATTGTGCCATTAATTAAATGTGTAATTAGGCCTAGGATATTATTATATAGCCTAAGAAGTCAATTTTAGATACCATGCTCCATTCATCTCTCTTCTCCTCGAGTGTTATCCCCTCCAAGTGTGAATGGAGTGAGCGAACACCTCTTGGACGACACCTCTTCATCAGGATTGAGGCTGCAGAAAAGATCTGAACCATTCAAGGCCTTGGGAGATCCAAGGGTCATCATTTCTCTCTCTTTCCTATGTAAACTCCTCACAATTATAGTTCTGGATCGTCCCGGACGTGGATGATGGACAGGACTGGACGAATTTCGTCCCATCCGACATCTGGATTCAGTTCAGGGACAAAGGACGGGATGAATTTTTGTCCAACACTTAGAAAACCATCCTGTCCAGTCCTCTCGTGACAAATTTTCGTCCAATCCAGTCCTAGGAAAAATTTTCATCCTGTCCCTCGTCCCGGACAAAAAATCCATCGTATATTTATATTAATATAGATTTTTCTAAGTTTTTTAGGGAATTACGGAGGAGAGAGAATGCGTAGGGCCATATGTAAAATCATTTCTGAGCGACGTCCGTTTGCACGCACGTAAAAAAATAGGGACTTTGATGCAAATTGGCATTGTGAGGCCACGTGGCTACATCTCAACCGTTGGATGTGAATCTGGCGGTTTTCCGTCCAGATTCGTCCGTCCAACATCTGAGGCCTCTGAACGGACGGTTTTTTCATCCCATGGGACAAAAACCGTTCCGTCCGATGGTCCCCGGGATGAATTTTTGTCCCAAAATTTGTTGTATCTTTGCACGGGACAATTTTTTTGTCACGGGATAAAAAAATCATCCCGTCCGTGTCCCTGCACTATACTCACAATCCAATGTAAACTCATTCTTGTTTCAATCTAAATCCAAGATTAGTGGCATGTGTGCTATTTCTATTGAGTTCCTCTTACCTTTAGTGAGAGTTGGGTAGAGCAAGGGCATTCTAGAACACGAACTGTTGGAGAAGTGGAAGAGTCTTGATCACCTTGGGCCTTGGCAGGTGTAACAAAGAGGTTTGATCACTATTTCTTCCCCTTCATCCCCATTTGTTCACCTTTGTATGTAGGTTAGTCTTGGAGCAGCTAGCCAACATCCAGACGGTTCCAACGCCTTCAACATCTAGACGCTTAAATTCATTTTATTTTAATTTAGTTTATTTTTATCTTATTTTAAATTTAAAATAATTCCGTAAAAATCTTTAAAATTCCCAAAAATCAGGCTTCGCCTAATATTTCATTCTAGGATTAATTTTTATATAGATAGAATTTTAGCTATTATTTTAGCTAATCTCGTTACTTTGCTTTATAGGTAATAAATTATAAGTATAAAACAAACTTATACAAATCTACCAAAAAATATTTTAAGCTGAAAATTCACTGAGGATCGACCCTTACTCTCCCTAGGCTAGTAAGGTTTATAATTATTATTATTTAATTAAGATTACCTGAACGACTATAAATAATGATTACTTTATCATTAAAGATTTACCAAAATCTGAGTTATCAACTGAGATTTTGGAGTGTATTAGTGATATTTTGGAGTCACTCATAAAACATGTTCCATGAGTAAGTCGATACTCACTATTTTGTACCTTCTAGAGCATGAGGTATAGCTTAGCAACCCATTGACTAGAGAATAGATCTATCGATTGCCTAAAATAGATACGTCATTAATGAATATATATGACGACATAGTTAATTAATTTTCAAGGCCAATAAATGGTAATGGGCCACTAGATTCATAGACTAGATTGATACATGGGCCTCGAAGGTCACACTGAAACTATCTTTTGGATTTTGTAATTCATATTTAAAGTTTGGGGGTTTTATGAAAAATACCCACTTAGTCTAAATTGGGTAAGGCCCTAAACAAAATCCACCTAGTCTAGAATTTTTCATGGCTCTTCCACTTCAACTTCTTCTCATATCTCATCTGCATTCCTAACATGATCGAGATGACTTAACAACAACAACGAAGAGTGAACAAAGCTCATCAAGGAGATGGAGGAGATTCAACATGCCGCGAACCACATTGATACATCTAGAGGTTGCATACAGGAGCAACTCAAAAAAATCTCACTTGATGATCCAAGAAATCATTAAATTATCAATGTCATTTTTATTTTATTTGAAGTCTTCCACTGAGAACCATTATAAGCTTTTCATCTCAGTCAAATCCAAAAAATCAGACTTCTAAAACAAATTACTCACAAAAATTAAACTTTTACAAATTTTTTGGGCAAACGAATAGTTTTCAACTTAATTATTTTGGCTTCACTCAAGTTAAACCTTTGAACCACTATTTCATGTGTCTATTTTTAATTTAATGAATAATATTATTACTTATATTGAATGTATCTATAATTGTTTCACAATGAGACAGCTAAAGGGAATATTATAAGTAAAATCCAATACATTCAGTCTGACAAATGCTTGAAATTAGTCAACCAAATTTGAAACAGAGAGTTGGTTTAAAAATAGATAAGTATTGATCTCTGTGTTGAAATAAATAATCCAAAAATAGGAAACTCAAAAGAAAACTGGTGATCAAAGAAATCAAACCAATGACTTGATAGTATGCAAACTAAAATATCATTTAGAAATCAATATTCCAAGATCATAGCCACATTACACAAAATATTCATTAACCGATATGTGTATTTCTAATAAAGAAGTTCTCCAAGATAATGCAGTGGAAAAATATAACCATTTGGATGTATTGAAAACGTCCCTTTTGAATATTTTATGTCCAAATTATTGTAAGTAGTTGGCATTTTAAAGTTTCCTAAGAAATCAACATCATACATATAATTTTAACATTCATAGTTAATGCATTTGAATTAACAAACATATAAATGTTCGGACTTCATAATTTCTAACTTATATGGTTGACTTGAGTAAGCTCCTGGTAAATCATGGGACAATGTGGAGAGTATAAAATATCTAAAAAATGAGAAATACTTTGGAGTAAAATATGTATGTTTAGTAATTATGAAGGAATAAAATGTTTTAGCAAAATTTTGGTCAGACTGAATTCGATAGAGAAACAATATTTTCTTTGAGCATGCCAAACTTTCAGTCGAGTTAAAAATTTAACCTTTGGCCTTGCCAAGTGGGGCCGAGGTATGTAACATAATTCTTTAATATGAAGCTTGTTTAGCTATTTCAAAGAATATCTTCCAGCATCTATGTTTCTGGTATTGGCCTCGGTGGTGGGATTTTTGGTAGCAGATACATCAAGGAGTACTGTACATATTACATTGTAGAAACACTTGTAGTGAAATATTCATAACCTAAAGACCCCTTCAGCATTCAGAATAAGCAATGGCTTATGAGGCTCAATCACAAGGATTAGGTCTCTGATAGACCCAAAATATGTCATGTAATTATACATATTTTAAGGGTATTTCGGGATCATTTCATGTGTTTTTTCTCCAATTTTATAAGAATTTTATATTTCATGCACTAAATAGAGCAAACGATAAAATGATGCAGTTTAATGTCATTTTTATGCATGTTTTAGACCTTTAAATATTAGTTAGTAAATGTATATTTAAGACCTTCTTAATAATCTAATTTTCTATTCAGTATGTATCATATTGCAGGGAAGAAAAGGAAGTTGGAGAAATTAAGAGAGTAAAGAAATAGAGAAAAATTAACGAAGAAGAAACATATATGTGTAACCATAAAAAGGGGGAGTTTATTGGGCCTACCAAGCGCGCGGGACTAAGCCAGCAGCATGCCGGCGAGCGCAAGGCTCAAGCCAGCCCACAGTCGGCAAAGACCAGGCGCCCAGCAGGCAATGCAGCCGGCCCATTCGAAGGCTTAGAGCCCAGCCCAGGTCGCGCATTGAGAGGTAAGATATTTTATTTGAATCAATTAGAAATGCAAGATTTATATAGTGTCATGTCTTTTTGATATTTTACGTGTGGGATTCAAATCCCATAGTCTACTTTTAAGTTGAGCGGGCCGAGCCACAAAGCGAAAATATGATCGCGGCCCAATGGGCCGCTATCTTGAAGGAAATAAGAAGAAGAAAAACATGACCGGGCTTCGAGCCAACCTGGCCAGAAGCCCGTGTCATTTCTGGCCTTTTTTTTAAAACGACGGATATGATCTCATCTGTCCAATCTTCTTTAAGAAAATTGGACGGTGAGATCTGTTCCGTCCCATTTAATATATATTTTCTTATTCTTTTTCAGGCTGATGCGGATCACGGGACCCGTCGCCGAACGAATGAGAAGATAGAATGCTGACGAAGTGGCTGACGGGGCGGCTGACTGGGCTTTCTGACGTGGCGGCAGATTCCTATGAATAATCTCCAACAGCCAGGGGCATTTTGGTCAACCCTCGCCCCTGGCCATCGACGCCGCTGGCTGGAATCCGTATTGGACCGGCGAGAGGGACCATTAAGTGATCCAACAATGGCGGTCTGGGAGGTCCCTCCCAAGCCGTGAAAAGGGCCCCCAAGGCCCCCAATTCGATCATCTCCGGCCGTAGGAAAAGAGGGGTGGCGGAGGACTCTCGCAGGTGATCCAGAGCCTGGTTGGGCTGCCGTGTCATGCCTCAACTGCTCAAAGGACTATCAAAAAGATCTCGAAGGTCATAGCATCGTCGAGTCGCACCCAGACGGAGGAGGAGAGCAGGGGAATCATTAAACTGAGGTTTGGCGGCGGCGACCGGCGCCGCCACTCCTGTTCTCTAAATCATAGATAGATCCCTTATACATCTGTTTTGATCTTAGCGGAAAATTTTACCAAACATTTTACCATATAGTGCATTTACGATTGATTTTGATTCGCGGATTTCGTTGGAGCATTTCATTGAAACCTAGAGTATTCGTGGAATATATTGCAATTAATCTAAGTTTCACTTTATAAAAAGTTAAAAATATACACCTATCCTATTATCGACCCTCTTTTGGGCATTTTGCCGAACACCTGCGGTCAATCTACAGAAATAACCATTTTATCTTGCTTTACTTTAAAAACTCTTAAAATAAACTTCTGGAATTCTATCAGGCATTTTGTCAAACAGCCGGGGGGCGTTCGACAGAAGTCCCTCATTAGCTTCGATTTCCTTTAGAAATTCTATATAAAATACTGATGAAAATCATAATACAAGTAAATACTAAACATCTATTTGTATTCGACCTCCTAACGGGCATTTGGCCGAACACTTGTCGTGTGTTCGACTAAATTCACCCAATATTTCATTAAATCGAATGCAAACATATAAACACTATATAAACCATAAAATTACTATCTTAACTCCTATTTCGACCAAATAACCCATTCTACACTCAACCTTTCACTAGAAGAAAATATAAATATATATATATATATATCATATAAAATCATGTAAAAATACTACTCTACCCCTTCTCTTCTATATGAATATACATAGCTACTTATTCTTACTCTTTACTCTTATTAAACTAGTATCTCCTCTACTTATTAATTAGTTAACTATTCTTATTCCCATTATCTTTAGTATTGTTACTACATTTTATTATCTAATAACTGATTTATTGAATACATAGCTAAAGGCCAGTCCCTGTGGAGACGACCTTACTCTCACTTATACATCTCTGAGTAAGTTCCTACAGATTATAATTTTTTTTGATTGTAGGCAAATTAAAATTACAACGACCATTAAAATTAACACCGCAACTTGCTTCCTTCAGTCTCCAACAAAAAAAGGTATTCATGATAATCAGTTCCATTTCCAGCCATCCCCTCCTCGTACCTCCATGTAAAATATGTCATGTACATAAGGTTATCATCTCATCAAGGCTCAATTATCTCTCATCCTTCATATGCTACTATTTGACCTATCAATTCATTTAACAAACCTCTCACTCTAAAGCTCACTTTCAATGTTTTTGCCATCTTAGAATGCTTATCCTATAAGGTGATAAAATTGACTAAAAATATAAAATTTTATAAAACATTATTGATTTTCAGAGGAGAAAATAGTGAAATAAATCATCTAATCTTGATATGATTGGTTTATAATGTAGATATTATACAAATTTTGGCCGTTAACTTGAGGAAATTTTGAGGCTATTAACATGATTTCATAAGGTTTGGAAGATACATTACATGGTTTAGAAATTCAATAACTAACTTTTTATTCACAGATGGGGAAATACCATAATTCTCCTGCACAAAATAAATCATCAATCCAAGTTATAAGGTCGAACAGTATAATATTTAAGTGAAACCTAAAAGGGGAGGATTGATTGAGATGATAATTATTTTAGCCCCAATCAACAATCAAATGAAAATATATTTTCCACCAGATGATGTTTGATTATAATTTCATCACAAAATTTTCATAGTTTTTTAACAGAGGATTATTTTCCTGTTACTTATTCCTAATCTTACTAAATACTTTAAGAAAAATTCTCGCCTCATAAAACACATTTAAATTGTTTCTGTGTATTATCCTGATCTGGCAGCATTCGAGAAATTAATTTCAGGAACCTTTTATACTATCTATTAATGAAATTTTGTTCAGGAACATCTGTATAGGATGAAATTGACACACTTTGAAAAAATAAAAATTTATTCTATTATAATACAAAATATAAAATTTATAGGTTAAAGATAATAGAAAGATCATAATTTCTCTGTGGAGTAGATCAAACCAAATTTTATAATAATAAAATTTCTTACTTCCTCGAAGAAGGCATGACTTAATTAGGAGCTAGCCCTTTACTTTAGCTCCAATCCCACGTCCTAGGATCTAACCTAGACCAGATGTACTTGGATACATTTTCCATGTTTTTCTTGGGATTCCAATGGAAAAGTAATGGCAAAAGATATGAAATTGGGTTAAAAATATATGCAGACGGATGTAGAGGCTTGGTAGAACAGAAATGTCTGAAAACCATAGATTACAAGGAGACAGATGTCTCTTGAACTATGGCGATGTATAGGGTACCCATCTAAGAAAGGGAGTAGAGATGAGAAGAAAACTAATATTGTGAGTTCCAAGTATCTCTTCATCTTTATAGGATTTTTTGGATGCATCTTCTCTGCTTCTGGAACTTCATTTATGACTGTCTCTGTAGTCTAATATACTGAACTTCATTCATACGTTCTAGAATGGATTGAACCAAAGGTGGCAGGCAAGTGACCTTCATGACTCAATACATGGGCCAGTTAGGTTTGCAATCTTAGATACCAAATTTCCATGGAATGAATAAAAAATAAATATAATGAATTACATTGATGAAAAAATTAATTAATCTGTCGTCTAAAAGTTTGAAATAATAAATATATATTTATTTAATAGATATTTCAATAATTATTTATAATATTTTTATTAGATATTAATACATAATTTCATTAAATATACTCTAAACCATGAGTTAATCATAAAAATTAACCCTATCCTGGTCATCTTTGTCATTAAGACTTAATTAAAAGCAGGTTATTTGGAAAATTTCATCTCTGATTGGATGGAATTGTTAGTTTATAGGATATAGATATGATCTAAGAAAGGTAAATCAGGCTCTATGAAAAAATAACCTAAGTGATTAAGCTGTCCAAGGTTATCCTATCTAATGAACAAAGAAGACGTTAATGCATACTCAGTGATTTTATGAAAGTGAGGCTAGTCAGTAATCTTTTCCCAAGCATATCTATCCTGGAACTTGGAAATCCCTAACCAAATTTTTTTATGAGGCCCCAAAGACAAGTCACTAGGACATAGGGAAATTTGACACATATACTAATGGAAATTTTGATGTGGTATTGACCTTCTTGATCCTAAAAGTCATTTACAAACGATTTGAGATTCACCTTCTATGAGTTGGACCCCAAAGCTGTCTAAGATATATTAATAATATATATATCTCTCAATTATCATTTTAAAGCTCAAAAATATATTCAAATGATATATTTTAGATGCTACCCAATATACTCAAGATGTCACAATCTTAAGGGAAAATCCCATCCCAATACTTACTCCCTTTTACCAGAAACAGGAGTTTTAGACATATCTCACTTAGAAATACAATGAGGAAGGTGATACACCCACCCCATCCTCCCCTTCATTTTGGTGGGCTTGGAATGACACACTTAATTATCCTACTCTCTTTAAAATTTCTAGATATTCTTTATTAGCGTTTGCACCAAGTATCCAAAGGAATAACTGTTCTCCTCTGGCTTGGCCGTCTTAATGCAAAAAGATCATTTTTAAGAGGGGAGATTATCGATTTTCTCATCATCTTTAAGTAGCTAGCTCCAAATTATGACCATTAATTACATAACTCGAAGTGGTAACATTATAAGTCAATATAACATTATAACATTACATAACTCAAATCTTACTAAATAACTTATAAGTCAATATGAGGGCAATTGAGTTCATAACATCTTATTTCATACCATTTTACATCCTAATCGGTTTTATTATTCTAACTTTTTTATTTTCATTAATATCTTGGTAATCAATTTAAAAACTGTAAGAATAGTAATATATTACTTTAAAAAACTCAAAAAATGGTTCTTGATTATTTTGAATAATAAATTATTGTCATGTTAATAATTAATTTTATATAATGTATACAGGCTTTCAGGAAATTATTAAGTCAGATAAATATTTCATGACATAATAATTTGAAATAAAATTATAGAAACTTGTATTCATAATATTATTGTGGGAATTTAAAGTTGTAAAGATTACTACATGCATTGATATTGTGGTTGTTATTTAATCTAATAAGTGTGTGACAGTCATATATTACTTTGTAAATAACTTGTGAAAAGTAATCAATAATGAAAATTAATCATATTCATCACTTCGAGTCAAAAGAGTGCATAAATAATTCATCTGAATCATACTACATTTGATATTATAGAAACTTAAATCACTGCATACATCTTATTGTTATTTTTATAATTTGAATTTTATATATTCATGTAAAATTTATGCCTACTGAAATGTTTATATGATTTGAATTATGTAGTTATCTAGAAGCGACCTGATTTACATTTTCTTCTAAACCATGGACTGAACTTCAAATTTTAAGAAACTACAAAGAAAACCCATTTTATAAAAGTGAATTACAAGCTATTTTCATATGGGATATTTTAGGCATCTCAATCACAATTCAAAACTTCTTGTTCAGTTTCAGCAACTACAGTATCCCAAACTTTATGTTTTCTGTTGTCGTAGCTTGAGACTCCCTAATCAATTTAAATCAAAGCTGTACAAGTGGACTATCTTCTGGTGTGCAAGATGTCTGTCAATGTGAATGTGTATATCCATACATTCATGTGCATCAGCTGCCCATCACTGCACGCTCACCTTTCCCTGAGGAGAGAAAAGGGAGGGAGAGAGACATGTAGACGCAGAGACAAAATATCCCAAACAAAAGGTTGAGAGTGACCTGGCCTCTTCTCTCCTTCCCAAGTTGGGAACCACATGTCCTGGATGAGACAACTGGGACATGATGGGACTGGGCAGCAGACGATAAATGCTGGACTAAATTGTGGCATATCTTTTGTCATGCCTCATGTCCTATCGCACATCCCTGGGTTTTGAGAAAGTCAGTCACAATTGTGTCACACGTCATCGGCCCTCCCCTCCTGTCACCAGGTGGCATCCGTGGTCACACGGGATGGAAGATCATACGAAAAAAGTAATTTTTGACAGGTGTCTCTACAATCCTCTCTTCCCGTTTCTCTCTCTTGGTCTCTCTCTCTATCTCTCTCTTTTTCTCTTTTGGTCTCTCTATATATATATCTCTCTTGGTCTCTCTCTTAGTGTCTTTCTCTCTTGGTATCTGTTAGATCATGGAAGATATGTGTTAGCATTTAAGCTAACCGATGGGCCCGAGGCCTTTGTGTAAAATGTAATAGATTAACTCTAGGATTATGAATAAAAGACTAACCTAAAATGAAGGGCCCATTAAGGGCCCACTAATTATCCACTAAGGGCCCATTAAGGGCCCATTAGTGGGAGGTCCGAGTAAGGCCAATATTAGGCCCTTTATGAGCCTAATATTTACTGGGTCTGAGATATCTCAGGCCCAGGCTCCAACGGTCAGAAATTCTGACCGTTGGACAGCTATCTCCTTCAACGGTCATATTTTTCAAAAATATGACCGTTAAGGGGATTCTCTCTCTCTAGTTTAAGGTGTATAAAGGGGCCTGTTGAAGAAAATAATTGATGATGTTTTTTGCCCCAATTTCCTGGCTGTGTCACTCTCTCCCCTCTCTTTTCTCTTCATTACTGACATGGTATCAGAGCAGAGATCGATCTGAGCCTGCTGCAGCATTGTTTGAAGCCCTGATCGAAGTCTATTGAAGCCCTGATCAAAGTCTATTGAAGCCCTGATCGCAGTCTTCATTGAAGCTTTGTTTAAGGCTCTGTTTGAGCTCAGATTTCTGTGTTCCTTTCCCTAAAATTCTATGGGAAAATCCAGAACCAGAGCAACAGCCAGAGCAGAAAAAGAAGCTGAGGAGCTAGCCTCCCTAGCTGCCTCCACTCCAGCAGCAGCTCCAGCAGTTCGTGTTTCAGCCGCTGCCATGCAGTTCACCAAACCAGTCCAGGGAAGGCCTGTCCTGCCCGACCTGGACATGAAGTACAACAGCATAAATGGCCAAACATGGGTCACTATGGCACAAAGAGCTCTCAAGGCAGCCTATCTTGGGAGACATTTGACAGGAGAAGCTCCATCAGAAGATGATGCCGGATTGGAGGTATGGGAGTCGGAAGAGGCTCTCATTACGAACTGGATGATAAAGAACATGGAGGATGAACAGAAGAAGGATTATCTTTTGATCGACAGCGTCCGAGACCTCTGGTTAGAGGTAAACAGATCGTGTGCAGAAATGCACAGCGACTTTCGTGTCTATGATCTCCGCGAGCAAGAGCGGACACTAAAGCCGGGAAATCTGACGATTTCCACCTATTCAGCAAGGCTAAAGGCGATTTGGCGGGAATTGGATCTCCTGTGGCCCACAGGGGATAAAAATTCCCCCTCGTACATCCGAGAGGTGAAGTTCAGAACTCTACAGTTCCTAATGGGCCTCAACTCCGAGTACGAGACCCTCCGGAGTCAGCTGCTACACCGGGAAAGATTTCCCACATTAGCAGAGGCAATTTCAGAACTCCAAGGAGCAGAAAGCAGGAAGAAGTTAGGTAGCAAGGGAGGAGAAACTCCCAAGCCTACCGTTGCAGCCCACCTAGCAAAAAGAGAGCCCCAGCCTGCGGCACCTCCCCAGCAACCCAAAGCCCCTCCAAAGGAAGGTAATACCTCAGAACTTATCTGCGGGTATTGCAGAAAGCCCGGGCACATCAAGCGAGACTGCCGAAGGCTGGCGTGGAAGGAGGAGCAGATCAAGAAAGGGACCTGGAACCCAGGCCAGCAGAAGAAGGCCTATGTGGCCAGCGAGGGAGACCAACCACCCTCCACCGAGAAGGAGGAAACCGGGAGCGACATCCAGAAAATGATTCAAGCGGAAGTAAGCAAAATCCTGCAGAAAATGAGCTCAACGTCCCTCGTGCAGTCTGGTAAGTGTTTTGCATTTACTACTTTTACAAATTCTCAACCTATTTCAGTATCATGGGTGTTGGATTCAGGGGCGACAGACCATATGTCAACCCACAGATCCTTATTTTGAACTTACGAGTTTGAAAAAGGAAATCTTAAAGTTTTCACTGCCAATGGAGGAGTCTTACCGGTAGAGGGAAGAGGAACAATCCTCATTAAAGGCAAAGTCCTGAAGGGGGTACTCCACGTACCTGAATTGAAGGCAAATCTTTTGTCTTTAATCCAGCTAGTGGAGAATACCGGATGGCGGTTCTCCTTGGATTCTGACTGTTGTTTTTTATGTGTAAAGGACACCGGACAGAAGATTTCATCTGTTAGCCGGAGAGGCGGTCTTCTCCTGCTAGATGCATCATGGGAAGGAGGGGGGGAGTCGATGGTCTATGCTGCCCAGAGCGAGGAGCGGGTCATCCTTCTCCATAGAAGATTAGGACACCCCTCATTTCATACCTTAAAACAATTGCATCCTCATTTGTTTAATGGAATTTTTTTTGAAAAATTAATTTGTGAGAGTTGCCAATTCGCTAAAGTTAAACGGTCCCCATACGTCAGTACGAACCACAGAGCCTCCTCGGCCTTCGAGTGTGTTCATAGTGATGTATGGGGCCCCTGTTCCATATCTGGATTATTACACCAGAGATGGTTTGTCCCATTTGTAGATGATTTCACGAGGTATACATGGGTATACCTAATGAAATCAAAGGCAGAAGTACCGTCTATTCTCTCTCTCTCTCTATCTTTTGCTCTCTCTCTCTCTCACCCTCTCACTCTCTTTCTCTCTCTCCCCCTGTCTCTGGGTTTCACTTTCTCTCTCTGTCACCCTGTTTCTGGTATCTCTTTCCCTCTCTACCTCGGTCTCTCTCTTTTGCTCCCTATACTATCGCTCTCTCTTCCCCCCTCTTATCTCTCTCTCTCTCTAGGTCTCTCTTTCTCTCTCTCCCTCTTCACTTCTCTCTCTCTGTCTCTCTTTCATCTTTTTAAAATCCACCACCACCGCCATGCATGACCCATCATGTCATATGTCACTGTCACATCATCTGTCACCCATATTCCGTCACATTATCTCTCACCATCACAACCTTCTTAACCATCATCATTCACCATCACATCATCCATCCCACCAGTGACAAATGATGTGGCAGATGACGCTTGCACTAGTATATTTCTGGCCCATATGTGTTTTCTCGCAACTAGGGCATTCTATCAATTTTTATCATTGTGCTTGCACTCTTTGCAAGATAGAAGGATCAGAAAAGAGAAAAAGAGAAAAAATACCCAAAGAAAAAATCTGAACAAATAAATAACGCATAATTAACTTTGGTACCATTAGTATATCCATGCATTCCAGTATGGTATTCCTCTTGGTCCACACGCGCTTTCCATCAATGCATGTTATTATTCCTGTTCACTTGTATGCATCATCTGCCCACCTATGTTACCTCTCTTTCATCTAAGCTCAATGAGAGAGATAAAGAGAACCCTCTGCATTTTCAGTTGAACAAATAAATCATCACCAAACCTTAAGGACAGACTCTCTCTCTCTCTCTCCATGGAAAGATACTGTTGGGGGTAAGAGAAGAAAGAGATAAAGAGAATGAGAGAGAACACTCGAAGCAACGAGTTGAACAAATAAATAATACTCAAATCAATAGATATCCATCCTTCTTGCAACCTTTTCTTGTATGTACAGAAAAGTCAACCCTATCCCTTTGCTGATGTGGGTAGCTCTTCACTTGCCCACATTGCCAAAAATTAAATCAGCATACTAGAAACAATGATACAGAGGGGTAAGAAAGAAGTCCTCTCCTAGGTCAGCTGTCCTCATCTCTGGCTCCAATATAGGTCAGATCAGCTCTCCTAACTCTGACTGCCCCCTTGAGCCAGCTGCAGGCCTTGAGAACAGCAGCATCGCCGCCAAACCCGCCGGCATCGGCGTTGCCAGTGGCTGCTGCCGTGAAAGACCCAGTTCCATCTTCTAAAAGGGTCCAGGGGTCAGCCTCCAAGTCGGGTTCTGGGGCCGTCAACGCCTTGGTTCTTGCAGGGGCAGAGGACGAAGGAAGGCGGCCCGAGGAGGAGGAAGAAGAAGAAGAAGAAGACGCTCTCTGCGTGGGAATGCTGACTTGGAATGGCGCCAGCTGGTGTGTGGAGAGGGTCGGAGGGTGGCAGGAGATGAAGAGAGGGGAGGAAGGGGGGAGGATCGGCATTGCCACTTGGATTCTTCGCCAGATGTTTGGGGGTAGGATCATGTGGTCTAGTTCAGCCTGCAGGAATCGTAATCGTCACTCAAACTGTGAAAATCGAAGATTAAATATCTAAAAAGACCTTTTTCTTATCTACAGATGCCACTTTGTAGGACATTCTAACATTTGATAGGATTCCTTTGTAATTTCTTTGAACCATTCTCAGGAAACAGAAGGAAGAGAGGAGAGAGAGAGAGAGTCCTCCCGTTTTAAAGAAAAGAAGAGACAGGAAGAGTAGAAGTTTTTAAAGACGATAAGAATTGGGTTTTACAGAGATGTTTTTACGTTTAAGGGGACCCAACGAGGAATGCTAACTTTTTATTTTTAAGTCACGAAAAGGGAAAAATATATTTTGGAAAAGAAAGGAACCAAGATTTGTAATTTGGACGCAGAAGGTACATAAGACTGAACACATAACGGGGGATGAGAGAGAAAGAAAGATCTTGTGTTTCTTGTAAATAAATTGAAGGACAAAACTTTTGAAGGAGACAAGTCTGGATGAGAAAGACTCAGTTTTTAATGGAGAAATTCAAAGAGAATCAATTTTGAAAAGAAATGGATTGTGATAACGGTACTTCTTTGCAGAAGATAAATAAGACTGAAAATATTATCAAGGGTAGGTGAGAGAAAGAATGAGGTCTTGCGTTTCCAATAAAATAATTAAATAACAAAAAATTAAAGATAACTCTGAACTATAGTCGGGAGGGGGTGAGAGAGATTAAGTTGATGTTCATTCCTAAATAAAGAAACTTTAAAGATATTGGAGAAGGGTTAATTACCTGTAATTTATCAGCAAAGTCGCGGTCAACAGCAGAGGAATCCCTGGCGGCTTTGGCCAAAGACTTGGAGGAAGCATTGGGCTTGAGCCAGCTAGGCTTGCAGCCACTAAGTAACCCGTGGAAAACAGAAAGGAACATGTCAAACAAGCTGCCACCGGCGCAATCCAGCGGGGAGAAGAGAACCGGGTCGGCAGTTGGCTCGCCAAGCTTTTGAGCTGTTCTCGACGAAGGAAAAAAGGCCAGATCAGCATCCTCGTAAATGACACGTGTCCCAAGGAGATGAAGAAGGACAGAGGTCAGCTTGTGTCTCATGCTCCGCACAGAAGGGTCCCTGAAGATCCAAAATTCAGAATGTTACATTCTCCTTAAAACTAATTTGAGGAAAATTTTCAATGTTGCATCTGCATAACCACCGAAGCTTGAAGAAAGCAGGATAGAGTGGAACTTGACAGACATGGAGGAGGAAAAAGGATGGAAATTATAACGAAAACAAGAGCAATCTAGGATTTCTAAATTTGAGAGATAGTTATTGGTTTATATGCGCGATGTAAAAAAATGTTGGTGAGTAATAAAAGGATTCGTCAATTTTGAGTCAAATTATTTATTGCAGCTTTAACTTCACAAATCAGACGACGGAGAAGATTTGCTTGTGTAGAGAATTTAATTTTTACCCACCGCTTTTATCGATGCGTGTTAAGTACTTTTGAGATAAATTCTATCAGAATAGAGTACCTGACGGCATATTTGAGCAAAAGAGAGAGAAAAAATTGAAAACCATTAGCAAGAAATTCTCATTAATATTAAGTCGATTTACTCTTAACATGTTGTTATGATGTATAATGTGGGTTACACGTGATACTGGCCGTTAGAAGACTGTTGTCCATCCACGTGTATAACTATGCTATGATCAATGAAAGTTAATCCCCGTTATTCATTTTGTCACTCTGCTGGCTATAAACCTCTTATGCCCTAGAAGTGAACGTCGTCGTCTCCCACACTGATCTCGCAAGGTTCTGTTCCTTATCTTGGCACATGTGACACCTAGAAGGAATGACAAAGAAGATTTGATTTTCTTTGCACAAAGGATTAATCCGTTGTGAACTATTTTCAGTAATAAATTGCGTAAATTCCAGATCATTTGAACGAGGAGAACTTTGAGGTTCCCTACCTGCCAATTATAAATAGTAATGGAGATAAGAGAAACACCAAAGTATAAAATAAATTAGAAAAAATTATCATGTAAACTCCGTCCAACTTTCGGAAGTAATCAATCCAAAAAACAAAAGACAAGAAAATTCGCTTTGGTGCCAAAAGAATTGACAGCCTACGATTTTCTTATCAGTGCAACAAAAAAGTATGTTAAAAAAATGATCATGAATATTCATTCAATATCTCATTAGCAGTCTGTCCAAGAAAATTTAAGACAAGATGATTTGCTTCTGTGTGCGGAGAATTTACATTTAACGGCTTTCTTAAACATGCAATCAGCAAAGTAGGTCGGAAGATTTGCTGCTTGCATGAATAAGAAAAGAAATTATATCTATGACTTTCTTATCTACGCCAGAAGGAAAATTGAAAAAGTAATCATGAAAATTCAGCTAAAATTTACATAGTAACCCGTTAAAAAAACTCATAAGGAGATTTGCTTCTGCATAAAATAAGTTTACATCCTAAGACATTATATCTAAGACATTATTTACGCAAGATGCAAAATTACAAAAATTATCATGAAAATTCAGTTAAAATTTACATAGTAACCCCTAAAAAAAACTCATAAGGAGATTTGCTTCTGCATAAAAATAGTTTATATCCTAAGATTCTATTATCTACTCAATAAGCAAAGGTATAAAACTTATCATAAATTTTCAGCCAGTATTCCTTTCGTAATCTGTTCAAAAAGCAAATTATAAGAATATTTGCTACAGTATGAAGAGAATTTACATCCTACGATTTACTAATCTTGTATTCAATAAGCAAAAAATTGAAAATTTATCATGAAAATGCAATCAAAATTTCTGTCATAATCTGTCTAAAAAACTGAAAAGATGATTTTGCCGGAGATAATTTTCTTATTTTCAGCGTTTGGCTTATACGAGGGCGTCAGAGAAGGTAGGTGAGACTTCCCGTTTTTCCTGTCTCTTTTCTCCTCCTGTTGTAACCCTAGCCACCAAGGAGGTGACTCAACAAAAGAATGAAATGTTTCTTTACTCATTAATATGAGTTACCGAGTACTTATACTGGGTTACACTGATTCGGTTCTCCCAAGACCCGATATGGTGGATTCAATCTAAATGGATCTCGGAAGAGTAGTTATACATTAGGATGAAACTGAAGGCCTCAGCAAGAAAGAAGAAAATATAACGGAGGAAAAAGCACCCGCAGACACTTATGAGTGCAATTTTTTTGGAAGACAGACACTAATGAATGTAATAAGCAAAGTAAATTAAAAAAGAAGACCGAATCTCCTTTTCAGCTTACCTGTCAGTATATATAGCAGGAAGTGATCTCAGAATAAACTGGAGCCTTAACCACATAGAGGCTCTTAACGCTGAAGCAGAGGGAGGAGTAGAATCAGTAGTCCCACCAGTTCTCCGTCCAATGCCAGGGCTTCCACCTTGGATGTTTTTCCGGTTAGCGCCTTTTGCAGCCAGATTCTCCATCCCAGATTGTGCCAAACTTCCTGCCTTAGGATTGCTAAAAATAGAAAGAACATGCTGATCTACAAGGCACATCTGATTGATCAACTCTGCGGCAAACGTGTCACGGGCATCAGCGGAGCTCCGGTCTATACAAGGGAGCACCAGCTCTGCCAGAGCCTTCTCCGTTATAAGTTGCTGCTGTGACGAAGCCAAGGATTCTGCATCTAAGGACTGACAAATGGTGTTCGCCCTCCCCAATCTGCTACCATCGGCAACAACTTCATCAACGACTTCACCTTCCTCCAGCACAGAAAGCTCAACTTTCTTCTCATCTGCACGGATATCTGAGCTGGACCAACCCCAGGGCTTGAAGAACTGGGTTTTGGTAGAAACCCCCTTGCGCAGAGCCAAGTTCATGAGCCGCTGCCGTATTGACTTCCGACCAAGAAGCACATCGTTGCCCCCCAGAAACCATTTCACCAGAAGCAACAGTTTCTCCTCCAGGGACCTCCCCAGAAGGCGAAGAACATCTGAGTAGAGAGTGGCAGCATCGGGCCTCACCAAAATCCTGGTCAGTACAATATCTGTGAAGCTACTCTCGGTCTCCGACAGTGTGGAGTTATCTGTCTTTGGGTAAAGAGAACAGATGGCCTCCGAGAAGGACATTCCCAGAGTCTCCATCTTCTTCACCAGCGCCTGTTCATTCAGGAGAAGCCTCACCATAACCCACTGCCAGTGGAACTTTGCAGGCTGCAGTGTGTCTAAGATGTGGACAAGCTCATCCAGAAGCTTTGTCTCCGGCTTGAACGGGCTTTGGTCACCCGTTCCATCATCCCCCAGCAGTGTAAACGGTGGTAGTCTGCAGTCAATCATCGCATTGAGGAAAAGTCTGGCACGAAGAGGCAGAAACACCCTTGATTTCTGGTACTCATCTTGCCCCTGAAGATCAAACATGGATGCAAACTCAGAATCGCCTGAGTCAGATGCCAGCAGATCATAGAGCAGACGAGTATCTTTGAAACATGTGTCCCGGAAGGGCCGATGTCTTATCACTTCATCGACTGCTGAGGTTAGGGATTGAAATAACTGAATATCTTCATGCGTAGGGATGCTGTTTCCGAGGATGTATGGCCGCCAGATGGCGAGGGCTAACATAGAATAACAAGGGGGGAGAACAGTGGAGAGAGGAACCATGCCCTGCATCCTTGAAAACCCAGAGATCCATGAATCATCGATGATGTCTGCAATCAATCCATCCAAGACAGTAGAGAAGTTCCCGATAAGAACCCTGAACCAATGAACATATGCCGACTCAATTGCTGGGTCCAACTTGACGAAGGGCTTGCTATTCGAACGGGCCAACCCATTATTAGAGCTGGTTCTTGAGTGTCTAATGAGCTGCTGCACATCCAACCCTTCCTTCAACCGGAAAGCTGTGATCATCCTCTCAAGGGTTGACAGCCCATGAACGACTGCTCCAATAACTAGCGCAGATACAGCAGCTGCAGCAGCATTCTTCACTGATTCTCTTCCACCCAAAGCCTCTCCATTCTGATTACCGGGATTCATAGCGTCCTGGATCTCCAGAAATTGGCCTCGGTGAGGGAATTTCACTGCGGAACATGCTCCCGAAACTATTGATGATGATTCCGAAGCAATGGCCAAGTCAAATATGCGGTTGTATCGATCGCCCAGAGCTTCTTTGAGCAAGCAGAGGCAAGAGAGATGGATTCGCACAACCCGCTGAATATAACTCAGAGAACCTTCCGGGAGAGAGAGATTCTGATGGTTGGAGTTGACTATTGCAGGCCACAAATTGCCCACAATGGCAGAAATTGCTGAGGAAACCAAGAACGGGTCAATCTCTGGACCTGCACTGCCACCATTCTGCCTGATGCATTCCATTAATCCCAAGACAACTTTCTGCGATACGAATGTGTCATCATCCCATCCTTTTGCGTTATTACTATTATTGACTCCAAAACTCTTGTTTTCTCTGCCATATAAGGAGACAAAAGCCTCATCTATGTGTCTCTGAACCATCTCTTTCATGCTCAGGCCAGCCCGTGACACTCTCCCTTTTCCAGCCATCTTTTGGCGTAGGTACTCATCATGGTCTTCCACTCCAGAAGGAAATCCAATAGAGTACCCCAAGTCAGATTCAAGTTCAGCAAGAACTCTTGGATCGCAGGTGGATCTAGCATTCTTCTCCCACGCTGACACACTGGGAACCTCGCCATATTTTTTCAGCATCTTCCGAATAAAAGATAGAGCAGATGAACTGGAAGAACGTCCACTTGCGGCAATAACTGATGCTGCACGCTGCATGGCTATCGTGAGTGCTTCTGGTAAAAGTTCTGCCGCCACTAGGATGTTCTCATACCTGGAGAGAAAAATAAACATCAGTGTTTGGAAAAATGGGAAATCCAAGTCTCGTTTTCATCAAATGAATAGAAATAGCCAGATATTTTTATAAAATAAAAAATAATCTAATGGGGTTATCCCCAGAATTTCGAAATAAATCAAAAGAGAGATGTGGACAACAAATTCAAAATTGTGACTGGCAACCAAGACTCGTTCATGTAGGCCAGCCCATAGAGGAATAATGACGCAAACAGAAGCTTTGCCTGATTGCATGTGACAACGGAAGCTCAGAAGCGGTGCATTTGAGAAGTTGGAAACATGAAAGAACCGAGCCTACCTTTAAAGGTTAGACAAGAAGGATTCACTGACTTCACGTATGGTTTCTCTTCATTTGTTTTAAATAAAAAAAGTTTATTCAGCTAAAGGATTGTTCCAAATATAAAGGAATAAAGAATTCTACTGACTTTCAATTGTTTTTTCTGCAATAATTGGCCTCGATAATATTATAAATCAAAATAGACGTGGATAACTAAGTCAAAATCACGACTGGCAACTAAGAATCGTTCATGTTTGTCCATCCCATAGAGGAATAATGTCACAAATGATAGCAAACGACAAAGAAAAAATAGAAGAGACGCATATGAGAATTCGAAAGTCAAAAAAATCAATTTTACCTTTGAAGAACTGACAAGAAGAAGGATTCACTGACTTCAATGTCTGCGTTCTCTTTATTTTTTGGGAAAATCATTACATTTCTACTGTTATGAGCAGAGAATGTCGACCCACCAAGAACCTTGGGCAACAACCACAGTAAAAGTTTCACAGATGAGAGCCAATCACAAGACACGTCAAACAAATACAACACAGAAGACAATTCCTCATTGCCTAATTTCCATCGCACCGCAGTTCTATCGCCAACTGAAGGAGAGAAGGGACTGCTACCATTGTTCTGTCTAATTCCGGCCTTATCATTGCTTTCAATGAGCATCTTGATCAAGGACAATAGCCAAATGATCACGGACTTTTTCTCAAGAAGTCTAAGTTGTTTCAAGGCCCGTCCAATGGTTCTCAGGGTAGATTTTCGCGTTCTCAGAACCTCAGTCGACAACAAGGAAAGACTATCATCTGAACCGAATTTATGACTCACACAGGGCAACTTATTTTCACATACATGACTGGTAGATGCGCCTTGGCTGCCCTCAATCCTTGCCGCTGCCAGCTGGGCAAGGCTCTGAGTTTTTCGCCTGCCCCTCGACGTATGTTTTGTCATCTTTGGAAATGACTCAGGCTTCTCTACTGACTTTGATCCTTTCCTCACCCACCAACTCTCTTCGTCTTCAAACCCTGTTACTGGGGAATCTCTGCAATCACTCAGCTTTTGAATTTTTGCCCTGCTGCTTTCCTCAGGACTTGTCATCATACCATCGACGCCATCAACTTTAGCTATGTTCCGCTTCAAATGGCGATCTCCACATTGAAAATCATTCGATGGAGATTGAAAAATGTTTAGAAGTGCCATAATTGAACACTTCAGCGCAGCAACTGGATTTTTGGCTTTTGTAAGCTTCAGATAAAGACTGCTATCATTTTTTGAGATTTCCAGCTCAGACGGCGAGCCACCACCATCTTTTGTTCCAACCGATTGATTTTTTACTTCATCTGAGCAATTGTAGGCACCATGATTTTCAGTTTTTTGTAGACAAAAGTTAACCTGTGCAAGGCCCTGAAGTAGAAGTCGGCGTTCACCTCTATAAATATACACAGCCTCCTGAAGCACGAATGGATCGAATTTGACTTCTTTCAAGACATCAACCAAGTAAGAACCAGGCAGCTGCTTCAAAATACGATAGTGGTTTCTCCTCTTCATCTCATCATCCATAATTCCACTAATTATGAGTTGACGAGCATAGGCATGAGGATGAAATATACCGCAACTGATGAGCTCCATAATGAAAACTAGAAGACTCCTGAATCCTTCACCTTTCCCAGGTTCATGCTGATCGAGCCAACATAAAATTATATCATGGAGTGGGCCCGGGCTTTGCATAAAATCAAGCATTCCGGCATCTTTTTTCTCATTTTTCGCCATTGAACTGTGCTGTTTTTGCCGGGATATCTTTCTCAGCTTCAAGAGCGAAACCGCAAAATAAACTTGAGATAGGTCCTTCCTTCCGGAGAATTTCAGATCATGAGGTGAGCAAGTACGAAAATTCCTATGGTCACACATTGCCCACTCGCAGAGAAAAAACACCGCACAAACTGAAGAAATGCTCACTTTCCCAATCCACTTCAAAGAAGACCATAGGCAGGGATTGACTTCTCTAATCCAGTTTTCCTCCATAATAACACCAGAAAGCTCTTCAAATAGGCAAATATAAGCACCTTTAACATCTCCCAGTGCCAGTGACCTGTCCAATGTCTCTACTACTTTGGCAAGACCATGGCCTTCAGGGTTTGGACAGGCTACCTCTGAAAGGTACGCCACGCGTTTACGAAGAGACGTGACGACATGGCCAAAGGATCGGGGATAAGCAGCAGGAATGTTGATTATGGACTTGTAAAAATCAAGATTCTCTGGAGTCATGCAAGATGGCAGAGCAAAGGCGTCTGTGACAACAAAAGTATCCGGAACTGAAAGAATCAAATACCGCAGCATCTCTGACAAAGTTGAGGCCAGCTGACTTCTTTTTTTGGTAATTTCAAATGAAAGGTCTGCACCTTCTAAATTCAAGTTCTTCATCTGACGCAAGGCAATGTCAAAGAATGTGCCCACATAGTGCTGAGATAGTGCAACCTTTTCAATTATGTTGATAATAATGGGCAGAAGTAACTCCAACGCCTCCACAGATTCTCTCTCCTGTATCATTGGAAAAATATCCACATGATTTCTGGGAAAGCATAGAAAAGGAAACCAGAAAAAGGCAATTACCTGGAGTTGAATGAAAACCCATTCCAAAATGGGAGCCGGAAGTAATAGGCCTTCTGAGAAGTGCCACTGTAATAAGCGGACCACATACCACCAATGACAACGTGCCATGTGTTCATCTCCAGAGGATATTAACGAATTTGACTGCTGAGATGATTGTCCGACAGGACCGAGTCCCTCTTTCAAGAAATCATCAAGGAGACACCTGAGATTTTCAATGACGATTTTTGTCCACTGTTCTGAACGGCATGACTGTGTTTTATCCGATTTGCTCTGCAAGAGGACACGTATAATAATAATAAAAAAAGACCAGGTCATTTCAGAACTAAAATGCGCGAATTACACTGAATTATACGCCAAGTTACCGACCTGATTTAGGATATTCACTTTAACAAACCATGTCGCCCTCAGAAGTGGTACGTTGTGGCGTATAAGAACGTCAAGGAGAGAATTTCTTTTGAATCCATGGGGAACATGGTCGGCTAATAAACGCAACCTCTTGTGAGGTTGAGACAAACCCTGATCAGTAGATAAATAAGTAAGCAGTTCTCTAAGATCTGAGTTTTGGTAGAAATTACTTCATTAATGAAGAGTTCTTTTAAAAAGGGACGCCTATCGTTTGTTTTCAACAATGTTCAGTTAAATTTTTAAATACAAAACCATAAGTCAAACCTCTAGCCATTTCTTCCGGGAGTCTTCACTATATGGCTTCTGCTCAGGGTAGACACCAGGTTTCGCCAACAGTTGACCAGAGAGTGGTACTCCATAGACTTGACCAGCCTATTGCAGCGTTTGAAATGACAGGAAAAGGACGGGATCACGCTTAAGATCCAGTTGTATTAAAGAAAAGTCTTCTTTAAATATACCTTGCGCTTCTGTGTCCGGGATTCGTTGATCGCTTTGAGCCTTTTCTTAAGCGCCTGACGAATAAGAGCAAACTCAATTCAATTTATATTTTAGCAGAAAATTGGTAACCAGGTTCCGGTGATTTTAATAAAATTGAAAATGTAAATTAGCTGCAACGAATTTCAGACCCTAACGTGACACTCAAATGATTCCCTCCAAGTTTACCTCTTTGCATTTTTGTACGATTGGTTTTGAAAATACTCCCACTTGTGTCAATGTGATTTCTCGAGCTTCCTGAAACATGCATCAGATGATAACCAGACCGAATAGAACTGAGATTATGATGACAATAGATGTCCCATCCCAGGGATAAGATAGAAACATGTCAAAATTGTAGTAAACAGCACCTGGGTATTACTGTAGACACATTGGACAGATGAGTGAGACTAAATACTTAAGTAATATTTTTCAAAAAAAATACAAAAGTAATATTTCACGGACGAATGGGGATTGAAGAACATCAACTTTCACGAGCTGAAAAAATAACCAACAAATAACGCAGAGATCGCCAACCCATTGATTTAATGAAGCATTAAATCAACAAACAAATGGAGTAGTATAAATTTTGATTGCAAAAGGTATCCTTGCACAGTTCTCCAAGCTAACTGATATCCTTGCATCCAGGTCACCGTCTTCTCTGAGGAAACATTGCATTTAGAAAACATCAAGAAAAGCGAAGGAGCCCTTCAAAAGCATAATTTATGAATTTCCTTTATTCTGTCATCATTTCCAGAACATATATCTATGATGTAAGCCTGAGGGTGTTATACTCTATGTTAGTGAGATAGGCCTTATATGGCTAATGGGCCTTGTTCTATTAGCCCATTAGCCCTTTATTCACGTTCTCTCTCCTAGGGTATAAATACCCTTTCTCTTGTAACCTGTTGGTATGAGAGTATTCTTCCTCTTCTTCTCATCGTCTCCTCTCCTTCTCCTAACCCCAACCTAGATTGGGATTCCACACTTTACACACCTGATAATTACAACTAGAAAAAATCAAACATGCAGAAATTTCGTTCATAATTTGAAACGAACGCAAAAAAGCATCCTTCAAAAAAGGTTCTACAGAAATGAGAACGACAGCTTGTCAGCTTTTTTTTTGAAATACGAACAAATTATCCATATTAAGTATGGGATATAACATAAGTGTTTGTCTTAAACCCCACCACTTTCTCATTTGTCTTCTCCTAATTTCTCTCTCTTCTAACCATAATGGGCCGGGCCCATACCAGACTCTATTCTATACTTGCGGGCCTTTAAGCAAGCGAATACTTCGTTATTAATAACCTCTTTTCCTTCTCAAACCCTAGAGTACCTCCTTCAGGAAGGAATCTTCCGCTAGGTTTGGCAGTTTGAAAAATAGATTTTAAAAAACTTAATATTTCTTTTTCTATACCAAACATACTTCATATAAAAAAGAAAGTCCAACAAATGACCAAACATAATTCAGTTCTGCATACTATCAAAAGGACTGCCGATGTGAGAACTTTAAACAGCATACAAATGCCTTCGACAATTTCCTTACTCCCAATGACTAGCATCTTGTAATTACAAGATACTTGAAGGCTAATATTACTACAAGTTTCGTCAAATAGACCTGATAATTATAAATAGCATAATTAAAGACGCAGAAATTTCGTTCATACGATAAAACCAAAGAAAAAAAATATCCTCGCAGAAAAAGGGAAAGACAACACGATTTCAGCCAGACAAACCTCAATTCCTTCAACTGTATCCTTGTACCCTGTTTGAAGATATTCCCTCGTTAATGTTTCTTCTGGACAATTCTGAGATTGAGGATGAAAGTCTGGGGGACCAATTCTACAAAGTTTCAAAGATAAAGTCCAGAGAGGAGTCACATACTAAAGCAAACAAGAAAAATCCTGATATATAGTACCAAAAGTTAAAATCACAATTATCTTTCTTCAGCGTAAAGAAAGATATATTATTCCAAAGTTAACTCCTGATTTGGTAGGATAGTGAAATCGACATCCAACTCACAAGTGAAATCATGAATGTTTTCAACAGAAAGCACTAACCGTCCACTAAGAGGCTCCTTTTCACACTTCAACTTGTAAGGCGTGAGCTGTACAGGCCGCCTGCAAAAACAACAGTCTATTCAGCATATAAACGAGACAAAATTTGGGCTCTATCTGTATATCAAAATTTGGGCTCCATTATATCAAAAGTACAAACTTTAACTGAAAAAAAAAAGATTACGCTGACTCTTTCAAAATTTGTGATCGTAGTAAGAGGATGAAGAAAGGCTTGGTATTTTAGCTTCGGGCGATTTGTTAGAGAGAGATAGACAGCGCTACTCGGACGATCACATAGTTACAAGTAATAAACTACAAGGCACGGATAAGAATTGCTCCATTGCTCCGTCATAGTCAATTTTGTACATTCCAACTCCAATTTAGTCTATAGTTCAAAAAAAAAAAAAAAACTCCAATTTAGTCTCAAAGGTTTTCTTCGATCTGGCTGTTCTCTGCAACTGGGCCGTAAGGGGGGGGTAGAATCTTCCGACAGAAAACTAATTCTACAAAGCAGGGAGTGAATTAAAGCGCGATCAATAGGTACCTGTTCGTGGCCGGGGAATTTCTGTTCAGCATCTCAAAAAGACGATCACAAAGAGCGGATCAGATTAGCCCGTCGGGCATAAAGAAACCGCAGCTCCCATAAAGATGGCAGGAAGAACGGATCGATCCGGGTGAAAACGCGACCGCGCTTCCACAATCTCATGTCAAGGGCAATGGCGGCCCAGCACAGAGCTCCGCCAGCGAGATCGCGCCCACGAACACTCAAAATCCACGATCTAGAACAATTCAAAAACGCAAATTCGCGCGTCAAACAAGGTTGCAGGATGCAAACATCGACAACCCTTGAATCGTGGCTTACGAAAGTACCTGCAAATCCAGCCGAAGGGGCGTAAAGGAGGATTCTTGCCGTCGATTGAGCGCGGTTCGGAGGGTAGAAACTGAAAACCCTAGGCAAGGGGAGAAGAATGAACTGAAGAAGAAGAAGAAGAGAGAGAGAGATAGAAAGAAATCTAGAGAGAGAGAGAGAGAGGGAGAGAGGAGAGAGAATGAGAGCTAGAGAGAGAGGAGAGGAGAGAGAACGAGAGCTAGAGAGAGAGAAGAGGAGAGAGAAAGAGAGAGTAGTTGCGAACGCGAAAAGGAATGACGATATTTGATTTTTGTACTTTAGTAAAATGTATTCCACTAGGTTGAAGACGATCCGGATCGGTGGGGCCCACTGATCGTATTAACCTCATTAAGCTTTTATTTTATTTTATTTCTTTGGTTTGAGCTTGATTTGTTGTAATTAATCATTCCGGACCATCAGAGCTCTAAATTATACTCATTAGTCAAGGTTTGTTAGGTAATCTCGTTGGCTCATGTTTTATTTATTTCTCTGGTTTCTGTCTCTGGTGAGCTTGTTGTCTTGCAATTAATTCTTTTGAGCCATCAGCTCTCCAAAACTATAATCATTGATTAGAGCTTATTAGGCATCTCATTAGCTCATTAAATGTTTATATTACTTTTTGTGTCAATCATAAGCTTGTTTTCTTGCAATTAATCATTCTGGGCCATCAGCTCTCCGAAATTATAATAATTGATTAGAGCTTATTAGGTATCTCATTAGCTCATTAAATGTTTCTATTACTTTTTTGTGTTAATCATGAGGTTGTTTTCTTGCAATTGATCATTATAACCTATCAGCTCTCCAAGCTATATTCATTAATCAAAGCTCACTAAGAAATCTCTTTAGCACTTTAAGTTTTTTCTATTACTTTATTTTGCATCCGTCATAAGCTTGATGTCTGCACATAATCCTCCAAACTACGTTTTAAGGCCCATAAGCTCTCTAGCATAGATTTGTCGATCAAAATTTACCAAGCAATCTCATAAGCTCGTTATGCTTTCTTTATTACTTTATTTGGTGTCTATCATGAGCTTGTAGTTTGCACATAATCTGTTTGGCCCATCAGCTCTCTAAACTATCTTCAACAATAAAATTCTCCAAAGAAATCTCATGAGCTAATCAAGCTTTCTTTTAATTAATTTATTTTGTGAATCACTTGAGCTTGCACACAATACTTTTGGCCTATCAATTCTCCAAAATATATTCATCAATCAGTTTGTGTGATTTGTCGCTACATTTGAAATTTTGACCTTCTCTCAGTGCATCCATAGTTTTGTTAGGTCTCTACTTGCACAATGAAAAAATAACCATTACCTTTCAAGCATCTAATGCCTGCATAAGGTCTCAAAACCAGAATGAATAATCAGTAACTATGGCTCACATTGATGTGGATATTGTCCAAGTGGGATCCACATGTTTATAAGGAAGGCAAAAGTATCAAACGACATAATGAATATCTAGATTTTCAAGAAAATTGAATCTGATTCATGGGTTTTAGAGTTAATGGTTAAGAAGAGTTATGTGCATAGTGTAGGCTGGCAGAGCTGTGGGACCGAGTAATGTGGAGGAAGAAAGTTAAAGTTTGATACTGACGGATGAATATCCAAAAATCAGCAATTTAATTCGATGGATGTAAGTTTGATAGCTTATAGGATGGACGCATCATGTGTGTTATGTGTAATTTATTTCTAGAACCCTCAAAGCTACATCGTGATAATTGTTATGTGGTCATCAAGCCAACCACACATCCATGTCAAGCTTAAGTTCATTGAAATAACTAAGTATTCATTATTAGTCTCATGTAATGTTTATAATGAATTCCTTGAATATATGCAATGACTTAGTGAATTATGATGACATCAGATTATAGTGATCAATATATCCAAACATACATTTCCAAATATTATTATTCAAAGGATACTCGAGAGGAACATCAAACTATCTAGAAAGAACAACATTATAAGACACTGCTTATTGGATAAATATGGTTGGTCTTGTGGCCATTAGTGTAGAGATATTAAAGATAGACAATAGGTGCTCTGCAGGGAAAGAGTTCACTAGTTGACATGTATGAATCCCTGAATGATATTTTATTTAAATGTTAATTGTGTGGATTCATGTCAGGGTTATAAAAGTGGTCATAAAGCTTGAGACACCAAGGATACCTTGCGGATGGACGAATATATTTTGATTAAGATATGCAATTATCAACTCACAATATTCAAACAAATCTTATGTATAGGTATGGTAAGGTGATTGAGTGTTCAAGACAGGATCTTCAACCATATGTATACAAGGAGATTTATTCAAGAAGATTAATAAAAATCCCAACTAGGGCAGTGGATATATTATAAAGATATTCTCCAATGAACTCCATTACACAAGAGTACTAAATTGAATGATGGGTTAGGGTTTGACATTTAGCCATACCCTAAGTCATTCAAGAGTATCTTGCTTGCGAAGGATTAAATATACACCAAAGGACTATGGTAAAGTTTCAATGAGAGAGTCCAATCATTATTATGAATCCTCAAGAGCACAAGGTGTAGCTTGGCACCTGTTGGGCTAGAAGCTTAACCTATCGATATGATTAATTTTTCCTTGATTAATTAATAAGGTATCCAATAAATTTTATTGGGACACTCAAGTTACTTTCTAGACTGATAAATGGGCCTAGAGGGTCACCAACACAAAACATATGGATGTTAGTGGATATACTTAAATTATAAGGGTTTTTCTATGAAAAATTCTAAATTGAATATAAATAGAGGGGGTCACCCATTTTAGGTGCCCATTCCAGCCATATCTGTGCATCCCCCCTTTTTCCTTTCTTCTCAAAATCTCACTCTCAAGTGTGTTTGGATGAGGAGGAGATTTATCAGATATTCAAGGATTGAAGAAGTTGATGAGGAGATACATTGTCTCATCAATTTTATGGATACCTCTAGAGATTGGGCACATGAATGTCTCGAAGAGACTCTCCAAGGGAGCAAGCTGATATAGGATTGGTCCACATAAGGTGATAAAATCATCTAAGGTTTATTTGTTTAATTGTGATGTGATTATTTAATTCTGATCCATGAAAGGTAATTTCAGACAATCAATCAAAGCCACATAACCAATCATATTGAAAGTTTGACTTTTTTTATTTCATGAGATTAATTTCCTGTTAAGATAGTTTCATTTTCCTTATCAGACATTCACCAAATAATAAATATTGATGGATAAAAATTACACATATGAATAATAGTGAAGATGGATGGATAGTTGGCATAAATAGTGAAGAAATGGAGATTCATGCACTCAGATGGGCTAGAAAAATATCCTATGTAGTTGAACCAATCAGTTAAAAATTTAGATATGTTCTATGGGTAGATAATCCATATTTTCCTTTTTGTGTACCGTGAGTGAGATGGGCTGGATTGACTGATAAATTGTCTCATTTAATGTTTCTCAAGTTGGCTAGATGGATGGACTTGTGGCACATACATTGATAGAGGATGAACAAATGAATAGTGAATTTATAAATGAAATAATGAATGATATCTTCGTGGCCTTTTTTCTCCATAACTGAATTCACATAGGTATTTACTGTCTCCGCATTGGTATCATTATCAAAAAAACTTATTCTCTGCATTTTGCAGACATCTTGAAGATATTTTCAAATATGATTGAGGAGACAGTGGAGAACCAATCATACAGATTTCTCGAAATATAAACCTTGATGTGTATAGTGAAAGATAGTGATGTATTCAGAGTTTGTAGAGAATAGATTTTCATAAATGTTTATTCTATTTGGAAGAATAAAATAGCTTATTGAAGTAAAAAGTAAACATAATTCTGAAAAATATTTTGACACATTATGAACTTGGTTTTTATTTTATTTTTGAGGGAATGTTACATTGAAATATCTAATAGAGAAGTGTAGAAAACCACTTAAGATGATAGATGGAAGCAGTTGACTATTTTCTTATTCTTAATTGGTGTTTGGAAATTTTATAGAAAATATAAATCTTTTGAAACAAGTGTAATGAAAAAATGGAAAACTCATAAGGGATCCATAAAGTGAACTTTTCTTATATTTATATTAGTGTCAGTGAAATGGGTTCTCGAAAAAATCATTAAATTGAATATTTTTAGAGAAAAATCAATTGTTTTGCCTCTGAATTTTGAGTACCAATAAATCCATTGGTTCATTCTAAAATGTTTAGGATTACAAAAGATGAAGGATGGTGGTCTTCAGTTGCATGTTAATACTTTTCTAATACATTGGTTCATTCCAAATATGTATATATGTGTGTGACCCTCGAGGGTCATATATCATTCTAGTTAATAAATTTAATGGCCCAATAAAAATATTGGCCAACCTTATTAATTAACTAAGGATCAATTAAATGAAATTGATAGGTTAAGTTTCCATTTCATTGGGTGCCAAGCTACACCTCATGCTTTGAAAGATACATAGTAGTGGTTGAACTCTCTTATGGAACCTATATCATCTACGTACAACTCTTCGTTTGTGTGAGACTCCCGAATGACTTAGGGTATGGTCCTCCGTTAAACCCTAATCCATCATTGAGATAATATTGATTCATAACAAGGATATTTCGAGAATATCTTCTCCGATATCCTCATTACCCTGGCCAGGGATTTCGCTCCATCATCTTCCTTGAGTCTATCTGCTCCTATATTGAGGGTGGATGATCCCCTCTTGACTACTCAATCACCTTTGTGTACTTCTTACTATATCCGAGTTAAGACTTATTTGAATCCCATGGTTACAAACTCGTAAGCTGTAGTCAAAACATAGTATTCTATCCATGAGATGTCCTTGGTGTCTTAGGTAAATGAATCACTTATACAACTGTAACATGAATCAACCTTATTGATATTTAGGTATAATCCACAATAATGTCTAGAAGATCGTCCATGCTAATCATATAAGTAGGCTCAGATGGTGTTATGTTATCAAAATAATTTGATGTCAATCTTGACTATACATAAAATATGAATATTTGGAATACATGCTTAAAGACTACTGATCACTACATTATGATATCATCATAATGTACTAGGTCATTGCACCTATTCATGGATTCAATTATAAAAATCACACGAGATTAATAATGAATAGATATTTGTTCCAATGAACATAAATAAAACATGTTGGTATAATTGGCTTGACAACCACATAATATCCATTACTCTAGCAGTGAGCTATCAGAAAGAACATGAACATGAACACTAGGAAGACACATTTATTACAGACATGATGTGTCTTACCTACCTTTAAGTCACATAGTTGCCCAATACTATGTCTACTTTAGGGGCTCCATCCTATGTCACCATCTCCACCACCTTTGGCTGCCCCTCAAAAAAGCTTAATAGTAGTCGGTAAGAGCGCCTCCAACTATTTTTGCCCAACATAATCCTAGTTTCCTATCCACAACTTTAATATTTTATTAGATCTCCTCCTTCCATTTCCGATGAGGTGAAAAAATAATATGTTAGTGTCAACCACTTTTAGCCATCATTGCTTCAATCCCAATCTCCATTCCATCTCCATTTTTTATTCTCCTCGGCTACCACATCCATGAACCCACTTCATTCCATTTTCTCTTATTTTGATAAAGTTCTTGAATCATCAAACTCATCCAAAATACTTCAATCTTTATAAGCCATCATTCCACATGTTGTTCCTCTCCAACTAAAATTTCTTCCTAACCCCTATAAGGTGTCTTCCAAGCCTTTCACGTTTTCTAGCTAGCTCATCATTATCACTCTCTATCCAATTCATGAAAATGGTGGCGACGACGTCAACGCACCATCTTCGGATGCGCTATCACCGTCATCCGAGATGCCCCGCATCCTGACTCGTCGTCAACATCAACTGAAGAACCGCCTTGATAACGACCAAGTCAACGCACCAACATCAAACGTGTCGACATCAGACGCATCTCCACTTACACATGACACGTCCTGCATCATGACACGTCATCAACGCCATATCCAGAACTGCCCTTTGACGTGACACAATAACACGTCGCCTACTTTATTTTATTTCTTGTAATTTCTCTTTCCTCCAAGGCCTATATGTAGGCCAATGTTGCAATAAACATTTGGTGTATCTATTTTCAAGAATTGAAGTTTTCTTTCTTCTTGGAAGATTTGCCCTATCCTCCCTGTCCTTTTCTGGTCACCGCCGTCGCTGATCGTCGTCGTGCCCTGCACGTTCGGCCGCCGCCCCACGCCCTAGGCTGTTGCCCTGCCCTCGGCTGCCCATGTTCCTAGGCCACCGCCCGCACAAGCAGCCTGCCCACGCGGGCAACCCACCCGCACGCAGGCCGCTGCCCACGCAGGCAGACTGCACGCGTGCTGGCCGCCACCCTACGCAGGGCGCTGCCCGCGCAAGCCCGCTTGCGCGCAGGCTGCCGCCCACGCAGGCAGCCTGCCCGTAGAGGCCTCCGCCCACCTGCGCAGAGACCGCCGCCCGCGTAGGCAGCCCGCCCGCGCGCATGCCACTGTTCACGCAGGCCACCTGCCCGCACAGCCACCTCGCGCCCACAAGATCCCTACAATCAGCATCCCGGCTTCAGATCCTTCATTCTGCAAGCGCACGCCATTTACCGTTTAGGTTTTGGGGCGTTGCCCCGAACCCCGCAAGGGGGCGACTCCCCCCTTGACCCCTCGCCAAATGACCGCGCAGTTGGATCCGCAACACCATGTCAAAGCACACGTCAATCGTCCCACCAATGACGCGTCGAGAATTTCCCATAGCCTCTTCACGCACTATCTAGTGCCGAGGTACTTCTACACTCTTTGTTGTCCGTGTTCTTCTTCCAGTGTTCATCCACCGCCGTCGGATTTGATTGGATTTTGAATCTTCAAGCGACTAGTTGAATAGGTCTTTGAATCTTCTAGCGATCGCCATTCGGATTTATTGAACGTGCTGCTTTATTTTCATCGCGGTGGTTGTAAGACAGTACTCCCATCCTCGGCGAGGAAAGGGGCTGCACCATCATTATTTTCACCGGATTTAAATCTTCGAATTCGATCGTGTGATTTGTGGTCTGTTTTATCCCATCCCTCCCCTAGTCATCCTAGTATCCGGTTCCCATTGTCACCCTGCCACCGTCCCCTCTAGCCACCCTGCATCACCCCATCATTCCTTAGTCATCCTGCATCAGAAAACTACCACATCACTGCCTCTTCCTTGAAAGCCGTCTTCCATAGGAAAGATATGCATATTGATAATCTCAATTTCAGGGTTTTTATTCATCATTGGTAATTGAGATTATTCAATAAAAAATATATTTAACTATACTTAAGAATACTTAGTTAGTGATGAGTACGAGTCCTCTCCACAGGGAACGATGATTAAGGATTTATTTTTCTCACCATAGTGATTATCAGCACGATAAGAGATAAATATGAGAATAGAATAGGCAAGATAGTGATATCGAGGAAATATAAGTAGAATTACATGAAGTGTGACAAATACGATAGTGAACGATCGTATGAACGAGGATAGAGATTGGATGTGGAGTGGAATGATGGAGAGGATAGAGAGACAAGATAAGAGGGTAAAATGTGAGTGAAGATACAACGATAAATGAAAAGATGATAACAAACCATACTTATGATAATGATGATGTCAGGAGAGAAACAACGAAAGGCAAGGACACTTACCTTAGATCCTTATGTTCCGCTAGGATCATGGTGATTTGTGAGTGTTGGTAAGCTTGATGGATCTCAATGCTTCTTCCTACACACCGAATGCTTCTTCCTACACACCAAAGACACCAATAACACACTTGATGGATCTCAAAACTCACTATCTTTCAATCAGCCCACACAAGTAGGAATCAAGTTCAAGATGAATTTCACATTGATCCAGACCTCTATTTATTGATCAGAGGGTATAAATGGAAAGAGGAGAGGAAGACGAAGCAACGCTGAAAAGTTCAGCTCAATCGGAGTTGTAGATCAAAAGTTACGGCCGTTTGAAGTTGAGCCAATCCTAGCCCTTGATTTACTTCTCTCTCCTTGTCAGTGTGCTCATTTTCCATGCCAGTTAAGAAGTCAAAGCACATGATATTCCGTGATTTTCGTATTCCGTGCAGGCGCTTTTCGTATTCTGCCTCACGTGTATGTGAAAAAGGATAAAGAAAACAAAATAAAAAGCATTAAAAAACTCTTTCTCGAGTGCTGATGTGGTGGCGCATCAGCGCGCCACGTCACCCTCTTCTTTCTTTTTTTTGTTTTAAATGTGTGGACGTGAGTGTGCCACGTCAACCTGCGCAAAAAAAAGCCAAAAATACTTCAAAAAATTCACAATAAATGAAATAGAAGCCCAAAAAATACGTATAAATATACATTTGAGTTAGAAAAATCTTATCTTTCCAAATTTAATGTCTAAAAATTCTATAAAAATCATATTATGTCTCAAAAATTATATTATTTTAGAATCTATAGTTAGAAAACTCCAAAAAAATGCAGAAAATTTAGAAAATCATTTTAAATATAGATTTAATCATTTTAAGCTCGATAAAGTGCAAATATGAGTGATTTAATGCAAATATACATGTAAATATGATCATATTGCAGCGCTAAACATGCATGTTATCACATATCAAGACATTAGTGGACAGACCTTGTCGTTAATGCATCTGCCACACAATTGAGAAGTGATCCAACAAGGGTTTAGGGAGTTATTGCAAATCTGTCATAGGGAAGCGGTTCAACATTCCAATAAGTAATGGAACTTGGTAAGGTGATAAAGCATGGTGGGCTTCTTTATGCTTACCCAAGTGTACACACTATCTATTGGCTCAATTTCCTACAGTAATAATGATGGCGCATGCCATCAAAAGTCGTCATCGGCGTCATCCGCGCCGCGCGCCCTCGACGTTGAAGACCGGGTGAAGCTGCTCAAGTTACCCTTTCTGTTTTCTCGTCTCTCTCTCTCTCTCTCTCTCTCGTGTTTTTGTCTCTTTTTTCGTTCTCGTCCATCCCGTTTTCATCGTGCCTCGTCGCATTCGCGACGTTTTTCGTCCGTTCGTCGTTTGCCGATGAGGGGGATGGGCTTCTCTCTAACCCTTCCCCCCTTGCCTCTTCCCTTTTTCTCTTCTTATTTCCCCTTTATCTTCTTTTTTTCTTCTTGTTTGTGAGGGGAGCCCATTTAAAAGGCTCCCCAAGTGGACCCTTTTAAGGCCCAATTAGGGGCCCATTTCTCTCCCCCCCCCCCCAATATAAGGGAGGAGATGGGCGCCCTAAGAAGGCAGACCAGTAATTTTTCATAGGAGCATTTCATCGAACGGGTTGCTGGTCTCCCTTACTCGTCAAGAGAAGAACACAAGGGAAGGTTGAAGAAGAAGAAGCAGGGAGAAGAAAGAACGAGGAGAAGAAAGAGGGGGAAGAAGCACGAGAGGAGAAGAGGGGAGAGGGCCTCCAGCCCCAGTTGAGCAGGATCGATGACCCGCCACTCTCCTCGCTCCCTTTCTTCCCTGTCTTCGGGACAGGTTCTCCGCCGATGACCGCCCCGCCGGACCACGACCGGTGTCTGCCGACCTTCGAGCTTGCCATGGACAGGACTGATAGGGAGAGGCCTTCGCCGCCCTCGTCCGTGCCGGACCACCGACGAGCCGACGGACCTCCCCAGTGCACCGACGCCGACTGTCGCGAATCAGCCCTGACCCCGCGACCGACACCGCTGACCGGCCGAACCGGATGTGTTATTCAATCGGTCAACCGACCGGACTGTCCCAATCGATCGATCCGAACCCGATTGGCCGATTTGATTCGATCGACCAGCCGACCCGATCGACCGGTCCGATCCGACCCGATCGACCGGTCCGATCCGACCCAATCGACTGGGCTGGTCAAGCTCGGGGGGTTGAACTAGTTGTTCAAACTGGCCGGCCAGGTCGACCCGGTCAACCGAACCGGACGAACCAACCGATCCATTCTGTCAAGTCGGACGAACCGACCGACCGCCACGCCCAATCCGGCTGACTAGAACAACCGAGCCGCATCCCGGGCTCCCCCTTCGGCCACTGTTGGAACGGACCGCGAGCATCCTCGACTCCGCCTCCCCTCCGCCGACCCTTAGCATTGCTCTGGCATCATCCGGCGCCCTCCGCTCCACCCGCTCCGAATCGCCGCCGACGAAGACTAAGTCCTGCACTACGAGCCACTGCCGACGTGGTACGCCGTCCTCTCCCGTCGCTCGTTTAATCATTCTCTTGCAGTATACTTTCATCTCGATTCCACCACGCTCGGTCTAGGTAGGTGAGAGAGGACCAAACAAGAGATAACTACAAATTGTGAGTGTCTTATTGGTACGGACTAGTACGTCCGTTGCGTGCGAGCCCAACGAATTGAGTCCATTCGACCGTAGACGTCCTCGTCGCTCCTATGAGGTTCGAGAGGTCATCGTCGCCGTCACCTGGTGACTCCCATCCAAGCTTGGAGCTCGGCGCCTCCCTCGATTCGGAGCCTGCACATACGACACGTAGGGCATTCCGCATCACGTAGTTACATACCCATTAGGGTAATCGTTGGACGATGATACCGCCATAATCCGATACTTTATCCCTTATCGGCACCAAACAATCATATTCGGTGTCGACCACACGACGTCCTAGACAATGTCCGACATCAAATACCCTCGATATGAAAGACCAAAAGTCCATTGAACCTGGGTTTGTGTCTCCAATTCCATTAGGTTTTTCCCCCATATCCCATGTCATATTGGAATCTACCTTGAACATAAATGAGAGGCTTTGAAAGGCTGAGACTATTCCAATGATATCCCCCCATAGAGTGTCCCTTAGAGAGACATTTTCTAGATCATCAATGAGATAACAACCCATTCAAACCCATTGCGTAGACTAGGGAACGACAAACGTCATCTGTCACGTCATTCGTCACGATGACAGATGACATGACAGTGACGGATGATGTTTTTTAGCCCTGTGATGGTGACGGTGATGGTAACGGAATACCTGTGATGGGTGATGTGATGGTGATGGAGGGTCTTGGGTGTGTGACATGACGGGACGGACGTCACGGATGAGGTTTGTGATGAAAATTTAAAACATGAAGAAAGTGGAAAAAGGGAATAATAATTCTTTTCTGGTTAGAATGAAAGGATAAATAGTCTGGAAAATTTTAAAATTATTAAAATAGTTATAAATATATTATATTGTATTCTTTTTATTCCATAAATCAAACGAAATTCTATTGGTCATATTAAGTATAATATGATGCCAAAATATATAGAAAGTATTTATTTATAAGAGCCTATGAGATATTAAAATTTTAAATTATGGAAAAAGTAAATTAAAGGGAAATTAAAATTGATTTACACACACTAAAAGGAGAGATGTGATGGTCAAAGTTAATATTTGAAAATTTATTAAAATATTTATGAATACATCATTATAGTATTTATGCATGTGTGTCAATATAACTCTATCATACTTCTTATTATTTTGATGTGAATATTCATGTATATAATAGTATGTATATAAATATCCATTTAAACTTTCATAATTGGATGTAAAAGGACTTTAACAGCTTCTTTACACTTTCTCTCTCTACACTTGTTTTCTTAACCATTTCCCCTTCTTCAACCATAAAAGTATCCAAAATTAACTTTGTTTAGCTAATTATAAACATTCTGATATACTGGCTTCCTCAGTTTTAATGGAGATTTCATCTATTTTAATGGAGGTTATGACAGATTAAAATTTTAAATTAGAAAAGAGGTAAAAGTATAGGGAAAATAGCTTTCTTTATTAATGGAGCTTCATATATTTAATGGAGCTTCATCTATTTAATGGAACATTCTGTGTAGTTTCAGTAAGTTCTGTCATGGTCTTATCCCCAAGTTCATTGTATTTTAGACAATGAAAATGATGTGAGTTATTATTGACATATACACTATTCCAAAATATTTGACCGTTGGTATTCCAATATGTACTTGAGTCTCATCATTTGGACTACTAGTAACATATGCAAAATTATTTTGACTATCTTGATAATCAATATACCTTTGGAACATATTTATGCCAATATTTCCAAAAGACAAATACTTTGGTACATATTGGCGCATCCATGCATTAATTTTCCTATGCTTAACTATGGAATTTACAGCTAAAGGAATGGGATATTAAAATTTTCAAATCAATATATCGTTATTTGGAAAAAAATAATTATGATGAATCACAGATCTTGCTTCACCGTTTACCTACAAAAATTTCCAAAAATAATGTAGTATTATGAATGATATAATCCAATATATGATATGAATGATGATATTTATAATCAGATTTTATATAAATATAAGTTACACAGCAGCTACACAAATGTTGAACGATCCAATGTGGTTCATTGTCCAATATGCTAAGGTTATGAATCATGTATAGAACTGGAATTTTGTCGCCATTGAAAGGGCTCTGGAAGCTCCTGTATCCGATCAACAATCCATATTATTTATGACTGTAGATTCTGCGATAAATCATAATTCTTGGTTTATTCAAAAACAGCCTATACAATTAGAAAAATATTCTTAGTTTTATCACCAAATCATAATGTCACGAAGATAAATTCCACATCATTCCTTGATACAACATATTAAATATTTCAACAACTACATAATTCCAACTTTCCACAAAGTCCAATAACCTCCCCATTTTCAAATGATTAGAACTACCAAACGAATGCAGCTCGATTCTTACCAATTACGAGGAACATCGGCCTCCAGTCCAGTCAACAGAGTCAGTATCTTAAACAGAAGTCGAAATTTCATCTTAAATATTCCCAGAAATACATAACTCCAACTTGCCGAAAGGTCAAATTATCTCCCCATTGATGAGTGATAAAGCATTAAAAAATCGACATGCTCCCACAACGCTCTTTCACCTATCAATTATGTGAAAAGTAAAAAAGGCAATTAGCTAAAGCTTTTAAGTCATCAAAAGTTTATTGTACGCATTGTATTCATTCAAAGGTCATTTAAATGAGAACAATCTCGAGAAAGAATTTCAAAAGAAACAGTAAATAAAAATGATATCTAAAAATGCAGGAAGGAGAAAGCTTTGAAAGTATTTCCCCAAATTTGCATTGCAGAAAACAAGAACCATTACCATTCTCATCCAACATGATTTCAGGAAGCTCAAACCAAGATGGAGAATGTCAGAAAGTCAGAACCAGAGTCAAAGAAGCCCAAATACTGAGACAAATAGTAGCAGTGAGCTAGATTATTTAAAGAATGACAGAGAGAGCTTGATTGTTGAGAAAAAATGCCAAAGGCAGAGAGAGCCTAAGGGCAGATTGTGAGATAGAGTGACAAATTGTGAGACAGAGAAATATCAATTATGAGAAAGTGATAGACAAATCAGAGAAGAACCTAAAAAATGAAGAAGAGATGGATCAAAATAGTGGTGAACCAGAATATAATGAAATGCATGATTTAGCTGCTCTCTTCAGTGATCTTTCATCATGTAGCCACTATTACATGAGAGACTCAGTGCATGAAAAACCATTCTCCATACAAAACTTGAGCTAAACATAACTTAAAAATCTTGAGAACAACTTACGTTGTTTTTTCGAAGTTCATGCAATCGTCACAACTTACGTGCCGTGATAGCTTTTTATTCCAAGTTCACGCTGATCACTTGCATAATTGAGGCAAAAAAGGATAAGAAATAGAAAAACTCATTCAATATATGATGAATGGGTTTGTTGATTATACTGAGATATTATATTATAACAATGGAAAAAATTAACTACTCACCCCCACCTTGGTACACTCCCTCCACCGTGTGACGTGAGGTACATGTTCTCTGAAAAAATGGTTGATTGGATGAGATTGTAGAGAGAAAATACATTAAAGAAGAGAATACAGAGTGAGAGATCACATATATGGAGAAAGAGAGATTGCAGAGAGCAAAAACATTGGAGAAAGAGAGTGCAAAGTGAAGGAGCACGTGGGAGGAAAAGAGAGTGTAGAGAGAAGATAGAAAACACAGTGGAGAAAGAGAGAGTGCAGAGAGATAGATAGAGAGAGTAGAGAAGTAGAGAGAGTACACAAGGGTAGAAAGATACCGCAGATATATATGTACATATATAAATACATAGAGAGAGATAGAGGGGGACAAAGAGAATGCAGAGCGAGAGAGATCACATAAGGAGAAACAGAGAGTGCAGAGAGAAAATATTTAAGGAAATGAGACAAAGAACATTGAATTTGCTACTGGCATCAGAGAACCTGGATTTGAGGAAATGAGCAATCTTTATGGCTTATATTGATTGCTAAACAGCTCGATTGACTCTGAGATTGATGGATAACTTGTGATTCTAAATTCTAAAATAAGATGAATGCGTCAAGAGAGGAGTGAAATCATCTTCATGCATGAGATTGATGAAATCTAAATGCAAAAGCATCAAGAACTTACCGGTTATCCCACAGCAGAGTCTAGCCTTGCTAAAGAGACCAAGTTGAGAAGCCAAGTGTTGCTGGACCAACACATTATTGGACGGCCTGGACCTTCATTCGACAACTAACAAGTGATGACTCTTCTTTGTTATTGTTGAGGTTTTTGTGTTTTAATGTACATTATTACATTAATATCATGAATTTATAATTAAGAAACTAATTTATAATTAGAGATTAAAAATATTTTAAGATTATGTTTTTAAACTGTTTTAAAACTATAAAATAAACTAAAATAATCTTAAAGTACTTGGGAGAATGAAAAATGTTTTTTAAACTTTCTGAAAATACCTATTTTAACAGGTCATTTTATATTTAAGGTATGTTGAAATTATCTTCAGAAGCCTTAGAAATATTGTTAACTACTTTAGAAAATATTACAAATATTTTTCTGAATTTTTTAAACAATTAAAAGCCTTTTAAATGGTGCAAAATTGACTTTTAAATAAATTTTTGGTATTTTAGTTCATTTAAAAAGGGCCCAATAAGGCCTAAATGGGCGGAGCCCATTAGCCTTAGTGGCGGACCCGACGAGCGGATTTAACCAGTTAAATCCGCGGTCGGGTCCGCTACTAAAGTTTGAATAATAAAATATATATACATACATATATATGGGGAGGGCGGGAGTTGAACAAACAACCTCTGCCCCAGCAATGGAGCGCCTAACCAGTGCGCCATGAAGGTTTTATTTATACAAAGATTTTTTTTATGAAATTATTAATTAAATTAAACTAAATTAAAGAAGGAATTTAAAGGGTCAAAGGGCGGGTCCGACGGTTGACCTTCCGAAAAGGTCTTTATTAAATGCCAAAATACGAATTTGTTCCGACTTTTGACATTCCATTATTAATTTCGTTAATGGGTAATTAATGTCATTAATTACGTCATTAATGAAACCTTCCAAAAATCTTTGAAAATTCATAAAAAATTAAATACAGCTCCTTTTGAAGTCAATTTTTTTTTGAAATTCTCATAAAATTACAACCTACTCCTCTGATCCTATAAATACCCCTTCAGAGCAAGGGTTGAGGCATCCCTTTTGAAAACCATCTCTCTTGTACTACTCTTGAAGAAGAAAGTGTTCCTTCTTGTGAAGTTTCTCCCCTACAATCAGCGTGGTTGTGCTTCTCCATTGATAAGGGAAGTTTTTCATTTTCATCATTCATCCATTTAGTGAATAGAGTGATAGTTTCCTTCACATTCTTGTTATAAGTGGTGAATTTGTGTGATTTCTTGAAAGAGTGTGAAGGATTGATCTTGAATCCTTGAAAGAAGTTTTTAGTGGGATTGAATTTGTGATCTGAGTAGACATTTTGGAAAGAAAAAGGCTGACATATTGATCTTGATATTATATCTTGAATTTTAGTGTTGATTATCCGTCATACATCATTGAGAGCGGTGATTGACCTTTGATCAATCACGGGGAGCGGCATAGCTTCTGTTTCACTAATCTGAGCAGGTGACGAAGATCGAGAAGGCAGGGAGGTGACGTTGGTGGCACCAAGGACGTAACGGTGACGAGGGAAGTGGACGTACGAGGAAGAGTTCGTGACGGTCTACCCGAAGGCGGTTCATGGTTGAAGCTCGTGCACCAAATAATGTGACGTGCCATCGGAAGACTCCTCTGCAGAAGCAACTCTGTAAGTTGGGTTAGGGTACCTTACAAGGGAGGATCCTTAGTAAGGTTATCTTGAGTCCTAATTTGGACTCGAAGGGGGGCCTTGGATTGACTCGATCACTAAGCGGATCGAGGAACCAAGTAAATCTAAGTGTTTGAGAGAAAGAAGGTGAGAGTCAAATCAAGGAATCTTAAAAGCTAATTAGGCAAACAAAAAGTAGATAAGCTAATTCACCCCCCCTCTTAGCTTCCAACAGTTATGTTAGTAAATATGCCAACGATAAGTCTTTATGAAATATAAATATTCATATATTCTTGTTACTTATGACGGTGACGCTGTCTGGTGAGGAGATGAAGATGGGACGATGGAGTCGGTGACATGTGACGCAAATGTGACAGATTTTTCCAAAATTATGGGACATGTAATGAGACTGGAGACGTGACAAAATTATCATTATGTCCTCATCCATCACCACACGTTATCCATCCCGTCACGTCCCGGACGTGCCATTCCCTAGCTTAGACATTTTAGTTTTACTGCTACAACAAATTGGCCCATCCATAATATCTCTATAGAAAACATTGTCTCATTCTAGGAAGTTAGCAAATCCCCAAATCAACCAATTGCAATTCACTGCAATGAAATCATCCAGAAAACCTCAACACACCTAATTACAATCCCTTATCTCACATATTTCTATTACTGTCTCTTATGGGCAGGCCCCCATGGCGCCCTGCTTGAGCAAGTATCTTAACACCACTCCTCATCACCACTTGTCGTGGAGTCAGTGCACATGCCATGAAACACATTCATATCTGAACTGATATCCCCCTTCTTGTATATGTACCCTCTACGTACCCATGACATCAGATGTTAGTCCTGAATGCCAGTTTATTAGTGGATCCTTCAACAATTCTTCTTCCTCCCTTTGGCTAACACACCCCTTCCCCTTCTCCTTCTCCATGCCTTTTACAGAATTCCAGCTTTCCCATTTGGATCATGTCACTATGCCACAACCTTATTGACCTTCCCCTCGTCCAATATCCTTAATCTTCAGCCCTTTCCCTACCAACACTCATACATTCCCCCTCCCCCCTTATCTCTCAATATCAATTTTTCATTGCTATATACCATTCCTTTCCATCACAAGATATCCCCTTCTATGATCTGCCTAAAACTTTGAGACACTTGTGCTCTGCCATGTTTGTTTTCTCCAATGCTTCTCATAGATGTTGTGGTCATTGACTCAACCTAGAGCTTCATCAATGAGCTTTGGCGATTCCCCTCTACTATCACCCATGAAAATTAATGTTGTTTGTGTAACTCCTCTTATGGCTGGTTAACTACTTTGATATGTTCAACAACATTGATGAATTGTTGGTATTGACTGTATGGTATTCTACCAATAGTCATGGAATGCGATACCACCCTCTCCCGTTGACCCTGAATCTGTCTGAAAAGTAGTCTAGATCTGGCATCGCTCTTCGGACGGGTATTCAAAACAAAAAAAATAGGATCAGTTTGATTACCGAAATGCCCATTATGATCTTCTTTAGTGTCCCCACTGTTCATAAAATGTGAGAAGCTGATAAATACCACATGTTCTTAAAAAAATTGAATTTTCAGGAATACTATAAATAACGATGAGAGTGGTGATGTCAAGTTAGTCCCCCTCGATTCCTGACATGACAAGGTGCCCATCCAAACCCCTTGGCTCCTCTCAATGTAAATGCCACTCTCTCTAGTTGTTAGGCCCCTAACTAGGTGACTTCCCTGCCCATAGGCCTACGTGCTTATTGGGAGGGCATTTTCGCGTATAGACTCACGATCTGTAATGACTAAGTCCTATTTAGTGTGATGTTGCAGCGCACTTAGGGTGGTGACGCCCAACCCTGATCTTTTAGGCCATTGCCCCTGTAGTGGTAACACACTATGCATGGTGTGCGTGCCCGCCGGTGCTCTGCGCAATGGATCAGGGTGACCCACGCGTGCGCTGGAGCGCGCGGGTGTGGGCACCAAACATCGCACGCATGTGCAGGACATGCAGGATGGGCGGTAGTGTCGCGGTGTTACGCACGGGGAGTTGTGCGGGAAGCCGCGCAGCTGCGCGCGGGCATCGTGCACATCATGTTGCGGGGCATGGGGTGGGAGACATCCGCCAGGAGACTAAGGCATTGGCACACAAGGAGCGCCGAGACGACTCGAGGTGCGTGGCACCCCTGGGGTAGCGCTAGGCACACAACGCCTAGCTTGAGGCGCCGAGCACGGCGACATCCGAGCAGACCGCACGATGGGTGTCAGCATGTGTGATCGCCCAAGGCTGGGGTGGCATGTGTGATCGCCACGCCCACGGGCGCGCGGCGCCTGGCCTGGGGGCAGGCATGTAACAGCGAGGTTGGGAGGCGCACGCGCGGGGCTGCGGGCCTCAAGGCACAGGGGCGCGCCTATCAAGGTGCATGGTGCCTCGTCTCGTTACTTCGGTATCAACTCTCGTCTTTCCCCTTGTAATGCCTATGACGTCAATCTAACCCTTTTGATGATATTAATGCAATGACCCTATTCCTCGACAATGATGCGTCCGCACCCTCTCCTTCTAACCCCTTCTAAGTGATCTTAAGCTTTTGCAAAAGACTTCCACAGCAAGAGATCAAGGTTTCTCAGTGTTCTGCTCCAAGCACTGCAACCAGCATGCACCAGATTCGAGCAATTGTCCAAGGTCGGAATTTGACCGCGTGACACTAGTAGACAACTTCCTATTAGACCCCTTGGTTGATGTCACCTCGTAATTTAGATAAATCTAGTATGCTAATTTTGGAAGGATCTCCGAAAGTTCCCTATAATTTGAGGTCCTTATATCCCCCTAATTTGAGGTCATTCTCAATATCACTTTTCTGTACACCCATCTTCGTAAGGGTTTGTAGTGGTGGCAAAGGGGGCACACATGTCAATCCAACCCCAAATGTATTGCCTAGTAGTGGCTTATGGATTCTCTCTCCACCTTTGCCTCTAATGCTCCCATGTGGGGTCCCCAAATGCTAGTCTCGTCAAGATAAGGCAGTTGAGTATTAATAAACTGAAAATTTTGGATAAAATTACATTATTGTAAAATCGAGTTTAATCAATAATAGTTATAAAACTATACACATAAAATAGTTTAGTTAGCTAGTGATGAGTACGCGTCATCTCCATAGGGAACTAACATTAGGGAAGGAACTCTCTCGATCGGGTGAAGTCAAGAAGATGAGAAGAGTAACGTATATTGTACAAGCTAGTGAATGGGTAAAGATAGTGATTACGATAAAGGCAGGAGGAATTTAAGAAGATGAACGAGTGATAGTACTAGTAGTGGATAGCTGAGTAGGATGAAAGGATTAAGGGAGACATGAAGACGATTACATGAGACAAGATGGGAGTGCATGATAAGTGGTATCAACTTAGGGTTTATGACTTAGATTTTATAATTTAGGAGTATGGGAAGACGAGATGGGATTATGACGGTTGTGGTTGTGACATAGACGGGAGTGGGGGCAGTGATGGAGGTAGTGAAAATAAGGTAGAATGGTTATTAAAAGGGGAGAAGTAGTGATATGCGTTTGCTTAAACGGAAGGGAGAGGTAGGTGATGAGATTGTAATGGTGTAGGGGACACATGTAATGGATGATATATGATGCTAGCTAGGGATGATAATGGATGATGATGGAGGTGGATGAGTTATGATGATAGATAGAAGTGATGGATGATGATGATAAATGAACTACATAAGTGTGTTGTAGAAGACTCAATGTAAGGCAAGAGGCTAACCTTAAATCCTTCTACTCCGCCGAGATCATGGCATCTTCCTAAAGAAGATCAACCTCCGCACTTCTTTGTTGAACCTTTCCAAACACTAGAGACACCAAGACACCTCTGATGGACCTTTAAACCTTCACTTTCTTTCAATCTGCCTCTCTAGGAAGTGAATTGAAATTTGTTTTTTGGAAAGATTGCGGGCACCATTTATATATCCAGCCATATAGATAGATAGAGGACATAAAGACAAAGCTACACTTAAGATTTCAGCTCAATTCAAGTTCTGAATCGTCGGACATCAAGCCTGAAATTTGGATGATTCCTAGCCGTATGTTTAATCCAAAGATTTCTCTCTCCTCATCCTCAATAGTGTTGTCATGTCGTTCAGTTAGGGTTTTATCTTGTCCTAGTATTTAGTGGGATGATTAGTTGAGATTCTTCCTTGTCATCAGCAATTGACTGCTCTTGCCGCACCGCGTCTCAGCATGAAAAAAATACAAAATAGAGATAAAAGTAATAAAAGAATTAAAAAATTAAAAACATGTGATGTGGCCTCGCGTCAGCGCGTACCATGTCAACACATTTCCTTTAGCATCCTCTTAGAGAATGACATATGTGCGCAATTTGTACATGTTGGCACCACGTGTATACGTCACGCCATGTGTCTTATGACACGTCAGTGGGGCCATCATTTTGATAGATCAAAAAGAAAATAAAAACCATTTTTTAATCCTCACTCCTCGGTCTCCGTGCAGCATTTATTACAAAAAGAGTCCCTTTTTTAGAAGGGTCCACCTCACCTGGCGGCAGAAAAAGGTAAAAAGTAAATTCGTTATCATTAAATTCCATGATGGCATTGCTAATCGCGATACCATAATGGTCTAGGTGCATGATTGACTGACGCCAATCATTAAGAAGGTTAATGATTGGCTATCACCAATCATTATCCTAAATCGTTGTTGGTGGCCATTCGATGAATTGAATTATGACATGTGGCATCGCTAAAATAAAGGTGTTAAAATATGTTCTAAAATTCATATTTAATTAAATAAAGGCCCAAAAATATTAACAAATATGTATTTTGACTTAGTAATATCATATCTTTGCGAATTTGGTGTCACAAAATTCCAGAAAAATTATAGTGTGACTTAGAAAATTATATTCTTTAAGAATTTGATGCCAGAGAAATCCCCAACGATATGTGAAGAGTCAGAAAATTCATAATATCATTCGAAAAATAAATTTAATAATTTTTAGCTTGATAACATGCATATATTATTATTTAATACACATAATAATGTGAATATGGTCAAATTAAGCTTCTAAAACTGCATGTTATTAAGTGTCCCAAAAGTCCTTACCATAGCCTCCATCACCTACCTTGCTCAATATCCTAGTGGAACCCCTATGGATTCCATAACGATTATCATTAAATCTTTCCGCAAGGCCCCATATTTAGGGAGAACTGAATACCATCATGGCATCATGCTCCCATTAACTTTATGTCCATCTACAAATTGTGATGTGTGCTACCATGAAGGATCCTGGTATCAATAAGGCATATGTATCTGACAGTCACAATGTTTATCGACCCTGTGCCAAAAATTTGTTCAGTAAGGTGTGATGAACCACCTCTAATATAAGAAAGCCCCTAACAACTCCCCTCACAAGGCAGCCTAGATAAGGCTACTGCACATGGCTGACACTTCTACATATCTGATGAAATTTGGGAGTCCCTGCATTCCTGTGTGTAATTCCTTCACAATATACGTTGAAAATGTATCTTCACAATATCTTTGTCTCATTCCCTTGGTTGGTTCATTATGCTGTTAATTGATGTCATCCCACCTTCACCCAACCTCCTCATCATCTTTATCCATGTTCCTATGTGCTTCAACTTGTAAGAGCTTTGTATGGTTAGATAATTTAGTGTTCCATAGAGACCCTCCTAGGAAACTCATAACACTGAACTCTCCATTGTCAACTGTCTACCATCAATCCTTCTACACTGTCAAACCACCTCATCACACCCTTTGCCTCTGTCAAGCCTTGATGTCAACCCTCTGTCTTCAAACATTGAACCTCTATCACCATGAGTTGATGTCTATTTAGTTCATTATTGTCAAACCATCTCCATTACCAACCCCTTGAACACTTCAGGGTCAAACATTGTAGCCGTCAACCCTCCTATCTTGCCCATTGTGAACTATCTACCAACTAGGTCACTTGACTCACAGACCTGCCATCAAACCCACGACCACTATCAAGGTCACTCGACCCGTGGCCGTCAACTGCCTAACATTATAGTCAGTCCTTCACTGTATCAAGAAGAGAGTGTCCTTAACCCTCTGCAACCATCAACCCTCCATCACGAGAGTCATTCGCTCCGCTTGATTGATTGGTCATGATTGACAAATGGAAATCAGGGTCTTAATTTTGCTGTCATTGCAAATTTAGTTTGCCCAATTACAGAAACTCACTCAAATATGTATAATGGGATTGACGTTGTCTTTTTGAGGACTGGCCTTTAAAGATAAATCTAATGTTTAAGTTAGCTTTAAATGAAGTAAGATGAGAAGGTGCATAATAAGAGAAATTAAGTATAGAGTACAATCATATAAATGATAAAGTGATAATATGAAGATAGTAAAAAGGGGGAAGATAAGTATAAAATTGAAAGAATTCACAAGAGTTTAGGGAGAAGTAGGGAAAGGTAGATGTCAGTATTTATAAAATAGGATATTGAATATATTATTTATTAGAATAAATCATTTTATAGATATTAGAGGTAGTGAGTAAGTGGGAGAATGAAATATATTTGTAGTATTATATTGGAGGAAGAGAATAATATAGATAGTGGAAGATTTATTTAGAAGGTAGGAGTAATAAGCTAGATATATTAGTAAGATATTATTCTTAGTAGAAGATATTTTTGGTATTATTATTTATTTTTAATGATATTTAAATTATATGAAAGATCGTATAGGTAGATCTTAGCAAGTTAAGAGATTTAAGATTTAGGGAGTCAGTGAATAAAGGTATTTTATTTAAGTAGAAGATAAGTGGAAGGTTGGAGAATAAAAGCGAGATAACAATACTAATGATAGTAAAAATATATATTTAACTATGTGTAGATCAATAAAGTAGCGAAAGATTCATACATGATAAGTATTTAAGATTAAGAGACATGAGAGAACTTATTTTTTATCGTTAAGGGAATATAAGAACTTAGGTAGAGAGGGTGAGAATAATAGAATATAATTGGACCTAATAGGAGTACTTAAGGGATACATATTTATATTATACTATGGTTAGGGGGTAGATTATCGCAATAGGATGCAGTTTATCTGTATTTAATAAATATTTTAGATTTGTTTCTAGAATATAAAATCGAGAACAAATAGGACAATACCGTGAAAAATAGTCAGTGTATTTTAGGTGTTTGTCAAAATGCCTAAAAAATGTACAGATATACCAGAATGAGTGCAAACTCTCACCTCAATCACCATGATTCAGGTTGTCAATCTCCGTCCCCTAGCCTTTTTTTTGTCTTTGCCTGCCTTCCTCTGTGCTGGCATGAATCTGGGGTGATGATGAACTCTTTTAGAGCCCATCCTGAGCTCCCTAGGCCTCAACGGAGCTTTCACCACCCCTTGATGGCCAGGAAACCCAAGAACAAATCTCCCACCACCGCAATGAGACTTCATCGAGAGATGACAAGATTCAGGAGGGCCTTCCTCCACTGTTGATAGTGTGAACGGGCCTTGGGGGTCCTCCCAGTGCTGTTAGATTGCCTGTGGGTTTATTCTTGGCCGAACACTATCATTCAGGCAGAGGAGGATAATAGTTAGGGTTGGAGTTTGATGGCTGTACCCTTGTCTATTGGACTTCCCTTTAAGAGGTTCAATGGTTGCCCTTTTCACAGTTCAGTGCTCTCCTGACATGTTAGCAGCCCCATTAGCCAGCCCATCAGCATTTTGTGCTATGATTTGCCATTTGTGTGTCCTTGCCGAAGTCTCTACCAAAAAAACAGAGGCATATAAAAGAAAGGTAAAAAAGAAAAAAAAATCAGACATAAGTCATTTGTCCAATCTTCCCTTACAAAGGCAGATTGATATAAGGTTCTCACTTATAATTCGGCCTGTTATGATGCAAGCTTCGGGCTGGGTCCTCTCAAGACCTAGTTGTCTTTTCTTCTTATTTTCTTAAGATCGCAGCCCAATCATTATATTATCTTCATTGGCTCAACCTGCCTACTATTTGGAACATATGGAAAAGTTCATTCCATACTAAAGAATTACAAAATAATTGTAGGTATATAAATTTTATTCATTCCTTTCTGATTAAATAAAGACTTCCCGCGCACAGAAGTGGGCTATGCTGTTTCTGTATTGGGCCTCTGCTGTTGTGGGCCTCCTATGTGGTCCTCTATGGGGTTCGATAGATGCTCCAAAGTATTTCATGCATTTCTGCTGCTCACTAGCCATGGGCGGGCTTCAGCGCCGTTGTCTCTTGAGTGGCCTAGCTGGTAGCACTTCAACAAAAAACATTTTTTGGTTTCTTCTTCTCCTTTTTATTTATTTATTTATTTAAATTAAAAACATCCCTGAACAAATATTAAATAACATATTTTTGAGTTTGTCTAAATTAAGCTGAAAATATGTTCCACCCTATTAAAACTCATAATGTTAAAACACATTTTTCATGAAAAACAATTGGGCCTGTAAATTATGTAAAGTCATAATAAATTGTCTAGTTTGGACAAAATGGTCCAATCAATGCATGAATTGTAAATTCACCTTAAAAGGAGGATAATCAGTAAAACTGATATCAAAATAGACTTAAAATATATAGTATTTCATACATGAATTCGGATTCATCAATGGTTTTCTCTCAATTCTCTGTCTCCAAACTGTGATTCATCAATTGTCCTATCGACTTGCAATCAAACTGACCTTCCCTGAAACTGAGCTGACATCAAAGTGACTCGCCATCACACCAACCAACACCGCTGACAACGTCATCTGAGTCATAGATATAAACCCTCCGCCGTCCAGAGAGGAGAAACTTCATCAACTAGTGTTCTCCTGTCCAGATTCAGATATCATTATGGATGCTGTATCATCTATCAGAAGGGTGAAATCTGATTTCCTCCTTGACTGGTATCCTAGATTGATATTCGTCTCAATATCTGCATCTGCCTTGATTTAGGGGTTTGGATGCCTATGTCAGTCACAGATATTGATTTTTACGACAATCGGCTTAATATTTTTAACATATTTTAAATAGTTGTCCTATTAGTTGGATAAATAAAAATACATGACATAAGTTCCAACTATATCATGTGATGTAACATGAATTGATATGTTTATTATAATGGGAATAAAGTTGAGTTAATTAACTAGCCTACAAGTCTGTGGATATATAAAGTAATAATTGTTAAGCCAGTTATTTTATACAGAACAAGATTAGTTAGGTATGTGCCACAGGGAGAGTCATCATGCGAGAGATGATTCTAGTTCAAATTGCATTCACATTGAACAATATATACAAGGTTTTAACTTTCTCAATATAGGACAGTGTCTACAAAAAACCGGTCATTCAGATATCAGAATCCAACATCTGGGCATCTGGGATCCAAAAATTGGATGAGATATTCAATATCAACCATATATCCAAATCTATCTAATATCTAAAATATGGTCATCTCATAGAATCTTCATTTTCCTGGATATCACATATCAGATTGTCCAATGTCAGATATCAGAACAGATATCTGAAGAACAATATTGTCAATAATAACAGGCAAGGTTTTGAGGAAAAGACTTAATGTTGAAGTATCTACAGACTGTAGATAGACAATTTGCCAGATAACAACTGACACAAGAAGTCCTATTGGATGGATGTATTCATGAACGGATTGATGAATAGATATATGGAGGCAAACAACTAGAATGGCTGTTTGAGATAGAGAGAGAGAGATAGAAAACGAGAGAACGAGATGGCAAGAAAATTAAAAACAAGAAACCCTCTCCTTTAAATTCATTATCTCCAATGTGTGCCAAAACAATCAACAAAAACAGGGGATTTTCTAAATCGTCTCCATTCAAATAATCAATCGATCCATCTCTCTCTCTCTCTCTCCACTAGCTCTAATCAATTGATACATGCCCGTCAAGCAGCAGCATTACCCTGACATACAGAACAGAGATCCAAAATCATTTAACAGTATTCAATCAAAGAAAATGAGACTAAGTCAGATGAAAAACCCACCTTAGGTTTTGCCTTCTTTGCCTTGCTGGGTTCGGCGGCGGGCTTGGCCTTGAAGGGAAGAAAGGAGATGCCGCCCATGAAAGGCTGCAGCACTTCAGGTATCTCCACGCCGTCTGCTCGTTGGTTGTTCTCCAAGATGCAGCAAATTGTCCTCTCCGTTGCAGTCAAAGTAGAGTTCAGCATGTGAACATACTGCTTAGCTTGCTCGTCATTCTACAAGAGAAATTGTATATTTGAAGAGAAGGTTCATACATGAAAAACTAAAGCCTAGAAATGAAATAATAACAGATGAATTTTTTCAATAAACTAGGTCTAGACTTTTGGGATGACTGGAGTAGGTAGGTAGGTAGGTAGATTGATAGATAGATAGATAGATAGAGAGAGAGAGAGAGAATAGCTAATTTATTTCACTCTAACAAAAAGCCTCCCCTAATAAAGGGCGTGACATTATAACCCTCTGGTCTATTACTAGGTGTTCACAAGTAAACTGCAGAATCCTTCTAGATATGGGATAGATGAGGGATTCGCTGAGGGAGAGATGATCACAGTGTAAGGGAATCAGTGAGGATTGAGGAAGAGATTGATCAGAGTAGAGGAGCTGAATGAAGATCCGGTGAGATGATTGTGAGGAGGCAAGGGATCTCTGAACAGTCAAGGATTAGACTCGGAGGAGACGAGGGTGGAGAGGGGTTGTGCCAAGCTGCAACTTCAGTTCTTCATTCTTGGCCGTCTCCTAAATGGAGCGCTTCTACTATTAAAGAGAAACATGCATGAAGGGAAAAGCCCAAAATAGGCCCATAATTGATAAAACGATGGGAATACCCTTAGGGTTTTGAAAATGTGTAGTGGGCCTGATTATTAGTGCTTCCGGGGGGAACAAACAGAACTCCCATGGCTGGAGCTTTCCATCCTGAATTATGAAATATGATTGCTGCGGAATCTAAGGGGTTTGAGGAACAAAAAGATTGAACAGTCAACTGATCCCAAGTAGATCTCCCAGAAATGAGTTTATATCATGAACAAGCTTTCATATAAGAAAGATATTTTTTGGTTTATTGGAAATAAAGCGCTTTTTATCCACGAGTCAGATCCCCATAGCTCTCTATTTTGATCCCAGGTTTCTGAACAGGTTTAAGAGAGAAGGGGACCGTACCTTCTTCTGACCAAAGCGGATTTCCAGCCTTCTAGCTTGATAGTCGGTGCAATTCGAGCAGGAGACGAGCTCTCTGAATGCCTTAGATGCAGGGAACCACCCTTCAAGATCGTACTTCTTTGCAGCAGCATCATTCAATGCTCCGGATACAATGGCAACAACTTGATAGGGGATCCTCAGCTGCAGGAGAGAGAGACCAGGCATGGATAAAGATATATAATAAGACATAAAAATATGAATACATATTTATAGACATAGACTGGGGGAGAAAGGGAGACCGATAGAAGAGTAAAGAGGAAGTAGAGAGCAACACAGAGAGAGAAATAGAGAGAGAAGTGGAGAGAGGTGGAGAGAAAGAAATTGAGTAGGGAAGGTGGTAAGAGGGGAAAGAAAGAGAGAGAGTGAGCGAAAAGAGCAGCGAGAGAGGAGAGTAAGAGCAAGTAAAGAGAGGTACGGAGAGAGTGAAAGAGAGAGAGAAAATGAGAGTGCGTGTAAAGAGAAAAGAGAGCAAGTAGAGAGAGAGTACAGAGAGAAGAAAGACAGATAGATAGATAGACTGTAGAGAAAGGGAGTAAAGGCTCTGCAGGGTTCTACCTCCTTGTAGAAATCCTCTGAGTTCTTGATCATCTCTTCGTGCATCTCCCAGGAATCATTTCCAGTGGGGGTAGTGATGCAGAACTGCTCCACCTTCTCAAATTGGTGGATTCTAAAGATGCCTAGAGTGTCTCTCCCATGAGAGCCCGCTTCTTTTCGGAAGCAAGTTGAATATCCAGCATATCTGCACCAAACAAACAGACGTCGAGTCACTCTTTAGGTGAAACACTCAATATTCATACGATTTTCTATCATTTACGGAAAAGCCAAACAGCATTGATTTCGATAATACTTCAGAAAGGCCCACAAATTATCTCAGATAAGCTGAAATTCTCAAAAAGCATCAGTCAGTTCTACGTTATCTCCTGAGTTTAGACAAACAAGTTGAGTCGACATAGGTACATGACACCCGGGTCATGCCTTGAGACGGGTGATTTTTTATTACATTCCAGAAGCAAACGACTCTGCATTATTTAAATTAATGCCGATTCAGACTTCCCATCGGCCGAGAAAATTAGACTGTGACCATTTTCCAACTTCTTTAAGATAATGCCATCCACTTGTCTACTAAGCTTTCATTTTGTGCCACCAAAAAAGTAGAAAAAGACTTAGATTGCAAGAATCTTGTACCACCAGGGAAAAATCATCAACCAGTAGGAATTCAGAAGTTGATAACATTGATTTAGATGTTTGACTACATTACACCATTTCAAGTAAAATCTAGGGATGGAGGATGATGGCTAATTTGTCATCATCGTCATCCTCACAGGTTGTTGCCAAGTCATAGCAGAATGACCTCCTATCGTCAACCTCTTGTCCTCTGCGTGAGTTGAGACAGAGAGTCGGGTTTAGAGGAAAAGATACTTAAAATAAACTATATCCACCTTCTGTCGTCGTCCATCATCAGCAACTGGGTTGATGATGGCGATTACCACTCATCATCATCCTACTTTTCAAAAAACAAAACCACTCATCATCATCCTAGTTGCCGATGAATGATGAGGACAATGATAATTTATCATTCTCATTTGATCATCATCCTCATTGATGCTGAGCCTAACTTTTGCCGCTTCTCTTACAAGCTAACTAGATTTTTTTTAAACAAGCAAACTAGAATGTTGTAAAAACATCCTCATCGACTTTTCAAAGTTTCCTACCCAGGTGCAGATACGATAATGTCGCGTGAAACAAGTGATTAGCAGATTGGAAAATCAGACCTGATTGGAACATCCGCAGGGTAAACCCGATCACCCAAATGATATGCACACAACGGCTGTTCAGCAGTTGCAATAAGATACTTGTCCTCACCCTCACCTGTCACCTGTAGGGCATTTCAAAACAAGCACCTCAACTGCCAGATCAATAAAAAAGGAAAAGACAAATGAATGGAAAAGACCAGAAGATTATGCCAGAAGAGGTTGTGTATAGACTGTAACATCCTTGAACATAATTGTAACAGCATTGTCGCAGCATGTTTTCCTAGATCATGTATAAACAATGGGATGTTCTACTAAAGAAGGATTGCTACAATATATGGTTGAGAAAGAAAAGTGTTTAAGATATAGATTTAAATAGTGCTTCTGCACTTCCATAAGTTGCATTATTAAGTTCAAGGGACTTTTGAGACTGGGTATAGAACAAATAAGGTCCAAAAATCAATCGAACAGAAGATTAGTTAGAACTAAATATCATATTGACTTATTGAATGGTGAAAAAAAAACATAACATGGATAAATTATTTTGATTATAAATTATCGATTTCTCGTAGCTACAGATCAAAGACACTGAAACTGTTGTACTGCAGACAAATCGCACACAAAATCTCAAAGAAGAACACTAGAAAGGGCAAGAGAGGTACCTTGTACAGCTCTTCATCAAATTGAGATAGCTGAGCACATTTTCCCATTATATCTTTCCGCATAAAGAATGGAGTCTGCATTGGCTCATAATTTCTTTTCACCAGAAACTGAAGGCCGAAGTTTATCAGGGCCTGATTGAGGAGAAGGCCGGCACCCTTCAGATAGAAACCCCTCCCTCCCGCCACAGAGGCACCTATCCGATAGTACAGAGAGAGAATTAGTGGTCAGAGAGTCAGTGAAGGGGGCACACAGATGCACATTCAGAAAACTATAAGAACTGTGAATAAAGAATGTATGTATATCAAGCCATAAAACCAATCATGGCGAGGGAGGAGAAGAACCGAACTCCACTATTGTCATCATCCTCATCATCACCATCATCATCACAAGCACATGTGACTAGGGTTCGCCCGTCCCGATATCCGTCCGATATCCGGTATCGGACAACTGATATCCGGTATCGGACAACTGATATCCGGTATCGGACAACCGATATCCGATATCCGGAAAAAAATGGGACGGTTCCGGATATTGGATATCGGATATCGGGCGATATCTGTCTATCAGGGGTTAGACGGATATCGGTACCGGATATGGGGGGGTGAGGACGAATACGATATCGGATACTGGATATCGGTTTTCCGATATCCGGATTTCGGAGACGGATACCGGATGCCGGATACCGGTTTTCGATATCCGGATATCGGAAAACCGATATCCGATATCGACCGATAAAATAATCAACCTTCAGACATTATGCTTGTTACTTTATATCGCATTATTCGATTTCGATATACATTCAATGCTTGTTATTATATAGTGTGCAATTTTTTTTTTCCTTCCATATGGGATAAAGGGATTCCGAATTTAACACAAAACCAGAATCCCTCTATCCCATATGGAACAAATCAAAAATAGTCGCTTATATATAATAAGTAAGTTGTATGACAAAGTAATCATATCCTGTGGTACCCCCTTGCCCACGTTATTTCTGCGATGTGTGACATCCCAGCCGATCAAAATTTTAGGAGAGAGAAACCTGGTTCAAATGTGCTTCTCAAATTTTAAGAGAGAGAGACATGAAAAGTTAGAGCGAGAGGGAGGGAGGGGGAGAGGGAGAGAAGAGAGAGAGAGATAGAGAGAGAATGAGAGCGAGTGAAAGAGAGAGAGAGATAAATAATTCAATGCGGATATCGAAAAGCGATATCCGCATCCGATATCCGGTATCGTCATCTGTCCCCCTGAGACGGAGACGGATGCCGGTATCGGACGGATACCGGTATCGGATATCGGCACTGTAGCAACCGATATCCGATACCGATATCCGATATCGAAAAAAACGGATACCGGAAAATTCATTTCCGGTATCCGGTTCAGCATCCGATACCGGCATCGGGACGGGCGAACCCTACATGTGACAATGACAATGATAAGGACAATTCCATCATCATCATCCTGTTCTTGGATGAGAGACAATGATGATGATAACTTTGTCATGATCATCACCACTCAGTAATGGACGAATGTCAAGGACGATGGTGACTCATCATCATCCTTTTGTTGTCTTCATTATGAAAAAAAGGCTAACAGTGACATCCGTATGTGTTATTGAGTATCTTCAACATAGGCAATGCGAGGCCAAAACTGACAGAGAACCAGCAAGGTTGGAAATGGCAGCTGGCAGAGGAGTGGATTCATCCTCCCATCTTCATCATCATCATCATCATCATCATCATTGTCCTAGACGTAGTCTTAGACAATTGACAATACCGATAATGAGTTTATCACCGTCATTGTCATCCTGACGCGGAAAAATCATAAGGACAAAAACAAATTGTCTTTGTCATCAGGGACGGTTTACTCCAAGTAAGGAGAGATAGAACTCCAAGGTGAGAAGCAAATAACGACTCTTCTATAAAAATAATGGTCTCTTAAAAACATCTAAGAGCATTCAAATTTCCCATGTCGAAAAAAAATACTACTTGGATGACCGAGGCCAGTATCAATGGATTCAAGAAATGGAGGGTTATGAACGAGTGAATCAACAAGAAAGATACATAAGACAAACAGTTAGATATGCTGGAAATAAAAATCAGATACTCTTGTAGACCAATTAAGAATGAATATATAAAAAAAGGTTATGGAATCTGCCAGCAGGTCTTACCCTTCACCAAGTCTGCAATACCAAGGAGCTCAACAAGCTCTACATGATTCTTGAGATTGTCTTCCAGCCTCCTTTCTCCCCAACTACGAACTACAGCATTGTTTGCCTAAAAATGCAACCCATACAAAAGGATTGTCCAATACCACAAGAAATCTAGCATTAATACATTCATCAGGCAATTATGTAGGAAAATTATGCCAAATTTTTACCCCACCTCATCATCACTGACAGGTACAGAATCATGAACAAGGTTTCCAATGGTCTCCAGACGCTTGTCCATAGCAGACTTTGCCTCCTGTACTTCGGCCTCCTTCAGAGCTGCCAGTCGCTTATTCTCATCAGTGCTCTTAATCATTTCTGTGGCGTCATTCCCCGACTTTACGCAAAACCAAAGAAAATTTATGAGAGGAGAAATTTTCAAAAGAGATTGTAGGAGAGAGACCAAGCCAAAAAGTAGGAAGAGTATATAAGAACCCACAATTTTCAGACGCGCAACTTCCTTGTTAATCCTGTTGAAATCTTTTCTAAGTGCGTCCAACTCAAATTGACCTGAAAAAGGAAAGGGAGGAAAAGCCTGCATGACTTTTTTACGAAGATTATCTTCTCATAGAAATGAAGATTTTTTTTCCAAAAGAACACATCTATTGTTTAACCCGGAATTACTGGCATCACTTGGATGCAATATCAAACCTTAGAGCCATTACACCATTTGGATTTAATTTTTGTGTATCATTCTTTGTTGCTCAATGTTTGGATACTGTCTTACTTTATTGTAAAACAAGAAACAAATCAGACAACTCCATCTATTCTCAGACGGCATGTTTCTTTTTATATATGTCAGGTCACTTGGTGTGACAAACACAGAGACAAGGAAACTAAGGACAAGTAGAAACATCTTTCAGAAACCAAACAAAAATGAGATCAGAAATCAAAAGTCCCATTCATTTTCATTAAAGACAAAAAAATATGGTTTCCTTCATGTATCTTAGCAAACATCCAGAAGTTAAACTAAAACCGAAAAAATTTGAAGAAATAAACTTAAACAAATACGCAATAATGGAAACAAATTACCTAAAACAACCAGCATACGTATCAGTCAAGATGCCCTTGAAACTATGAATGAGAACAAAATATCGTTCTCAGAATACAAAAAGAACATAGAATTTTCGATCTCTTTGGACACAAAAAAGTAAACTGAGAAGAAGGAGACCATATTACTGTTAAGTTCAGAATGAACTTCAAAAGAGAATCATACACTAGTTCGACAGAGAAACAAATCGGCTGCTACTCTAACTCTGATACTCTAAAAACGCATAATTCGAAAGATTCAAAAAACCCGAAAACCAGGGGGAAGGAAAAGTGCCCAAAACAAACCAATCCACGAGGGAAACGAAATGGGTAGAACGGAAAATCACGCAGAATGAGACTTACGCTGGCGCCACTCCTTGTCGAGGCGTATGACCTCGTCTACAATCTCGACGCTTTTGTATCGGCGGCGCTGGGATTCCCGGATGAGCTCCGGATTTCCCCCTTTCTCCTCCCTGAAGAGATTAATGTCCAGCATCTTCCTCCACGACCCAACTCCGATCTTGGTCCGCCGCCAAGGGATTGCTGCTGGAGAAATACAACCTGCTTCACCTTTGTCAAGAGCTTGAAGGTCAAAGATTGGCTAAACCACCATTTATAGCTCCCCCCAAAAAAATATAAAAAAAAACAATTATTTCATAATAGATGACTTTAACTTGCTAACATCCTAAATTATATATTGTTAACACCATAAGTAGGGCTCTTAGCCCTTGATGGCTGTGACTTATCATCCATCCACACCGGGATGACAATCGATGATGATATAAGAATTAAAATTAGTCTACATGGTCATACACAATTTAGTGTTTGTCATATCAATGCTGTGATTTATCATAGAGTTAAATTTGTCGCCGTCATCACCCGAAAAAATAATTAAAATTAATGACTCGGTATATACTTATCATTTTAAATTCAGATATTACAAATTATTCATGACATAAGTGGCACCTGTTTGTACCAAAAAAATAGTCTACTTGGCATCAACCCTAAAATAACTCATCTATATTAAATTATAAATGTTCACCAGGTAATTCATCTGTTTTTAAATCATTGGATTGGATTGTGCCATCCAAAATAATATGTTGGCAAGAAACATGGTGTGAGGTATGACTGACACGACGGTTTCGTTCATAGACTATTCCAGCCATGCCATGTACACCACCCATAAAGATTTTATATGTATTGTAGTGTTTGATAGAGTTTGCATGAGTGGAGTCAGTGTAAATACCACAATTTACGCATGGATCCCACTCATACATGCCCATTACATAAAGCTAATGACATACAAAAGTGGCATTAGGTGGCTGGCTGAGTATGCTTTAGATGTCTGGAGCCAATCTTCGTCCCTAAGAGCATTGGCACATGATGGAGAAAATGGCTGTTATTACCATTGTCGTGTATCATCCTGATGATAGTGGGATATATATTTAATAGTACATAATAAAAATTAAAGTAGACTATGGTCTTATCCACCAGTGTCCTACATAATACTTTTGAAAGGATAGGATACCTCAGATGTCGTAATTTTCAGATTCTAGAGAGCACATCAACAAACCTCGTTACTGAACATGCAGCGGGATGCTCATGAGGGTTTGTGATAACACCCTAATTTTTGTCTTTATTTCATGTTATTAGCACAATTTTATGCATTTAAAGAGCTTAAAATAGTGCACAATTTTATGCACTATTTTCATGTAAATATATGATAACAATCAGAAATCACTGATTCAAGTGATTTCTGATTTTTCCCTAATTTTCTGTTAATTCTATGAATTTTAAAGGATTTATTGAAGCTCGAAATAATTATTTTTGAATGAAAATGGCATATTTAATGTTTTATTTCGACATTTATCAGCATGGGAATGAATCAGTGAATTTTCTAGATTTTTTTAGATTTTTTTTCGAATTTTTAGGATTTTTCTGCGATTTATTTGAAGAGGAAATGTATTTATTTCAAGGAAAAAAAGTATATTTATAAAATAAAAAAAAGTATTTTTATTATTTTCGAACTTTCAAGGGTCTTTTTGCGAACTTTGGTTGCAAAAGACCCTGAAAATAGCTCTCGGTCGCCACTGCAGGCGTAAAGATCCAATTTAAAATTTTACAGGGTTTTATTGCAATTTTTAATATATATTTTTAATGTTTTTAGGAGAAATCGGAGGAGAGAGAGTGCGCTAGGGGCATATACGCAATTACTTTTGGGCGGCGTCCAAAAGCAATTCCAGGCTTTTTAAGGACTTTTCTGCAAAAAGGAGGATTCAAAATGCGCCAGCCAATGAGAGAGCGACACGTCATTGCGTGTTTAAAAATGAAATTAATAAATAAATCAATTTTAAATCCAATGGATTAAATTGGTTTAAAATTGATTTATTAATAACTTTTGATCCTGAAGTCCGATTGAGATGATTTTTTATGGATTTGTTTGTCTTGATCCCCTCTTTCTATCTGTACGGTTGGATCATTCAGATCCAGCCTACATTGATAGATAAATATTAAGTACTAAACGGGGGTAAAATGGTGATTTTTACTATATAACCTAAGTATGAAGCTAAATTTCGAGAGGGGGAGCTTATTCTTGATGGTTCTCTATCACAGCTGCAAGACAGAGAGGAGTCCCACCGTGGATCAAGTTATCTGGTACGTTTTCCTTGATTGTATTTGGATTTGTGCATTTTGAATGAGATTAGTTCAATTTCTTGTTTCTTCTTCTTGGTTTTGATCTGAAATTCTAAATCGCTTGGCTTGAGCGGCATGTACAAGCCCTGATTAGGATTGAGAGGAGAATTTGAGGGATTCAACTAAGCATTCAACTGCATTCCAAAGAAAAACTCTAAAAAAATTAGTTTTAATTCTTAGGAGATTAAATTACCCCATTTCAGTTCTGAATTATCAAAGTTCCAAAAAAAAACCAAACTCAAATTAAAAATTCCCTTTTAACCTCTCTAATTGACCTCTTGGATCCTTTTATTAGGAAAAAAGAAGCCAATTTAGAGCTCCATATTTCTTCTATTCATCTCAACTCTTCTACCCCCCTTTCTAAATTCTCATCTAATTAGGGTGACTTGATCCTCATTGAAGATCAAATTCAGTTTAATCAGAGTAAAATGACCAATACAATCACCAAATCAAACTCCTTACTAGCTTCCCTTGGACGACACTCGTACTTATCACTATACGTCTTAAGTGGAGTTCTTATAAATTTTATTGCATAAGCCAAAATCCACAACGACAAGGGCTAAAAATTACATAGTTTTTACCCCTATTTTCGACTTATCAGCGTGCCGTACAAGTTGGATGTGCCCCCTAGGGAAGAGCAAATGAAGTTTCCATCCATCCATTTTATTTCTCAGCTTGGCCAACAAGGCATCAAAATAATGATGTCACGAGTGTCTGCGAAAGAGGGGGCATCCAAGATAGTCAAAAGGAAGGTATCCTCGTTAGTATTGTGAATAGGGTTGGATAATCTAGGAGCGCTTTTACGGTGGTGGATAGACCAACTATAAAGCTACTCTGCAATGCATTGACGAGCTGACCAGAAGCGTGCTCATACGCTATTGAGTACACTCATAAGTTCCTAAATAGATTTTTTAGATCTATTGAGGAAAAGGATGGCATCATCTAGGAATATAGAATGTGAGAGGATCAGGCAACTCCTTTTCATAAAATATGGTGGGACGAGGCCTCGTGTGATCGCTCGTTTGAGTGATCGACTTAAGACCTCCTCCACTAATATGAAAAGGGTAGGTGAGATAGGATCACCTTGCCATAGACCTCGCGTGACAATGAAGAAACCAGTGGAGTTTTCTTCCACCAAGAGAGAAAAATGGTTCTCTCTAATGCAAGTATCCACAAGAGCGATGAATGTGAAGATTAAGCTTTAAGGGCATCTTTAGCACAATGCTTTAATATGTGTTTTGATGAATGTTCAAAGTGATGCATGCCTCAATATGGGTTGTGATCAAAGCACAATAGGCCCTCAGTCAAGTAGTTGACTGATTGTATGTGAAAATAAAATATGATCCTTAGATATATTAAAAGGCTAATTAGTTTGACCATACCCTGAACAAGTCAAATCATGTATTTAGGACTTGTAGTTTTTATAACATGAAGATGAACATAAATTTTAACACTATTCAAGTATTTGTGTGAATTTTTCTTCATTTGATTTGTTGAATAACATATCCAAAATCCTATTTATTACCTTCTAGTATTTAATGATGAATTTACTAATGATTTAATGAAAATAAATTGCATAAATATATTATTATCCAATGGTGATATATTTATCTAAATGATGTCGTAAACATACCTAAAATTTTATGATTACTCTTAATTCTTGGAAGGTGTTTTGAAGTTATGGAAAAATTATAAATATAAAAAACTTAAAATTAAAATGATTATTATTTTTTAGTGCTTAATCATAATCAATGCATATGTCTGTTGGACTTTTGACAGATTAACATTATGACATTTCGAATTTCTAAGTCCATATATACAATTTTGAGCCCTAATTTCAAACCCCCTTCTCCTAGCCCTTTGAAAATCGCAGTCCAAAAGCTAGAGAGATCTTTCAATTTGTGGAGCAATTTTCAAGCATTGTTTGAGCAATCTTTGAAGAGATAATTTTTTTTCTAACATCAATCCAATTCCATCAAACTTGGAATCATGTTTTTTTATGTGCAGGGTATTTTAAGATCCGAAGGAAAGAAGGCCGGCATGCGTACGTCACATGTCCTCAACCTTGTGATAAGTTTACAATATTTAGAATAACTTTCATACTGATTTTGAGCTTTTGTTCAACATATCAATTGTTGCTAACATCCATAATAGGCAGATAATAATGGTACCTGCGTAGATTTGGCTGAAGCTTTAGGGTGCTTATGAGCGCCTTTTTTCACCCATTGTGAAGCGATTGGAGCAGGTTTGGTGGCACTCGCTTGTGTGAAATAGGAGTCTGCACAGAGGGACACGTCGCACTCGGCTCGCCCTATGATGTAGGGGTGGGAGGCGTAGTGGGAGGCGGCCACTGATTAAGACGATGCCCATAGGGAGTGGGTTGGGTTGCTACAATGTAGTCATTGTAGGGAAGGGGGGAAGGAGTTCCACAAGTGATGCCAAGGTGGCTTGCTATGCTTTTTGGTGATACAAGTGGATAGTGTGGCCTAGAAGAGTGTGAGATGTACAGAATTGTGGTAAATTCTGATACACTATTGGCTGGTGAATCAGCTTGTCACCATTGCAGATGAGGATCATACGCTGTATAGGCTCCAATAGGTCGACCTCTACACACACACACATATCTGGGGCGATTTAACATATGTAAGTCTTTGTCTAGACGTATAAATGTTCCGATCGCACTGGCTAAGGACTCAAGAGCATTCGGCATCAAGAGATGGGGTCAGAGTCCAGGGAGTACGATCCGTACTGGTACGGTGTGAGGGTACTGATCTTGTACGCTGCTAGTCAACTCCGTCACCCAACGATAGGTGTGCATAGGGAAGCCATTAATTGTCCATAGAGTTCGGCTTCAACCCTTCTTGAGATCAGCTTTCAATTGGAACAAAATGAAGACACTCATGTAGTTGCGGGCTCCAATGATGATAGGGCTTAGAAAATTCCCCAGAGCGAGGTAGTTGCGCATGATATTGTCTATGAGGGAACACTCAATAGCGAATCTCCCAACAAGACTATATGTAAATGGCTCACCCATCCAAGAGACCTCTTTGGAGAATTCAACTAGTTGCATTCCCCCTGATTATGTGTAGCCATGTGTGGGCATCCTGTCATCATGAAGCAGTGGGAGTGTAGTCTTCGAAAGAGGTGATACGGGAGCCGCATGTGAAGGGCCAACAACTCTGGACGCCCATGTCCTCTGTCTCGTAGTTGGCCCCTCTTGTGCGGGCCTAGTCTTCTCGACATGTAGAGGTTTGGGCTGTGAAACCTGGTCGGGTATTAGGTCATGTTCGACAAGGTCAGCGCTATCGAGCTCAGCCGGGTCAATTTGCTCGAGGTCAGTCGGGTCAACTCAGTCGGATTAAACCAGGACAACTTGGTTGGGTTCGGTCGGGTCAATTCAGACACAACTGGGTTGGCTGTGGCAAAGTCGATCAATTCGATCAAGTCATACTCGGGCGAGTCAACCAGGTCGGTCCGGCCTAGCTTGGATGAGTCGAATCGGTCAGACTCAACTGGGTCAACCATGTTGTCCCGGTCTGGCTTGACCAAGTCAACAAGAACAACCCTATCTGAGTCAGCTAAGTTGACTCAGTATGACTCGACCAAGTCGTCCGAATTCACCCAGTCTAACTCCTTCGAGTCGATTGCGCAGACCCGGCCTGACTCAGTTAAGTCAACTTGGTTTGACTCGGCCAAGTCGACTAGGTCAACCCGACCTGACTTAGTCCGAGTCCAATTGACCTAGTGTGAGTCAACCATGTCGACCAAGTCAACTCGGCCTAACTTAGACGAGTCGACCCAGTCAGACTTGCTTGAGTCAACCGGGTCGACCTTGTTAGAGTTGGCCGAGTTGACCAGGTCGACTCGAGCCTGGTCAACTATTCGTCTGAAGCGACTCCCCAGTTTCAGCCGAGTCAACTCAGTGTGACTGGCCTAGTGGACTGGGTCGACTCGTTCTGACTCAGCCGAGTCAAAGATGGGCTTTGACTGCTGAGCTGGTAGAGATATCGGGCCATCTTGACCGTCCGATTGATTTGCCTTTGAAGAGTCCAACGATGCCAGTATAGTGGAATAGTAAAATATGATGGGCGGCTCGGTCAGCAAAGCTTCTGACAATGCATTGACTGCACTGTTGGATACGGGCTAGGTGACTCTGATGTGGCATATCTGACGAAGGCAAATTGCATATAAATTTTAATTGTCGTTGTATATATTTAAATTGCCTACAATCAAATAAATTTGATAGAATATATAAACTTACTCAAATGTATAGTGTGAGTAAGGTCGTCTCCACAGGGACTGGGCTTTAGGGGTGTATTCAATAATTGAGTTGGTATTTAATAAGATAGAGCTATAATACTAAAGATAATAAGGATAAGAAGAAATGAGTAATAAGTATAGGGAATATTAGTTTAATAAGATAACTGGATAAGAGAGGATATCAGATATCATAAGTATATATATGTACTAAGAATAATGAAGAATGAAGAGATTAGATATTATATTGAAGATGATAGTAACACAATTGGTGAAAAGATTGATAAGAATTTCATAAGAGTAAGTAGTTTAATAAGAGTAAAGAATAAGTCGACGTAGAAAAAGCTAGATAGGTAGGGAAACACTATTTACTTTAGATAGGTAAGCTATAGAAGTACTTATATATATTAAGAAGATAGATAGGAAGAGAGTAAGTAAATAATATGATATACTACGTAGTTAGATAATTATATAGAGAAATGAAGAAAGTGAAAAGGGAATATTAATAGTAATTACTAAGTATTATAGGATCCCCTATACTTAAAGGATACTTATATAGGTGAAATATTTATTATATAATTACTATGGATACTTTTAGATGTTTTATATGCATTTATATTTTTTTATCTCTTTTTATAGTAAGAAATCGAGTGTAGAATGTGTTATTTAGTCGAACACCTTGGAGGTGTTCGACCAAATGTCCAAGAGGGGGTCGAAATAGGAGTTTATATATAGTTAATATAGTATTTATATGATTTTTTATATAAATCAGAGGTAAGGGGTATTTCTGCAGAATGCATGTGAGGTGTTCGACAGAATGCCCAATAGAAGCGGGGTAATAGGGATGTGTTTATATTTTTATATTTATAAGATTGAGAGGGGTACAAACTTACATTAATCAAGATATGGTCATCAAACATGTGAGATGTTCGATTAAATGTCCAAGAGAAATCACGGTGCTAAATTTCAATACAAATTCAATTTCTAACTAGATTTCACTCAAAATCCAGTGACGATATGGAATGAAAATATACAGATCAGCCTCAGAGATTCATAAACAAACCTGAATTTCCCTGATTCAAAGACGAGAGTGGCGGCGATGATCGCCACCACCAAGCTTTGGGTTAAGAGTTCTCTTCTCCTCCGTCCAGGTGCGAATCCACGGATGCTCTGACTTCTCTTAGCCTCGCCCGGAGCTTCTTGTGCAGGCAGGAGGTTGTCGCGCCCTCCTGCTCTCGTCGCTAGCCGGAAGGGATTCCCGTCGTCCTTAGACTTATGGTCGAAAGATATTGAAACTAGGGCCTTTGAAAGTTTTTTTATCACCTGCGAGGGACCTCCCAAGCCGTCCAATGGAGGGGGACGGCCCCGGGGGTCCTCCCAGGCCACTAGATGGCTTGGCAGTCCCCCTCGTCGGCCAACAACCACCTACTGCCAGCGGCATCGACGAACAGGGCCACAAATTGACAGAACTGCCCCTGACCATCCAACCCTCCTTATAAGCATACAAAAACTGCGATTAAATTTCAGCCGTGGACCCTCTTGTGGTGCAACTCCATCGTTGCCACATTAATGCCCCATCAGCAGCCCACGTCAGCTCCTCGTCAGCCTTTATCTTCTTCGGATTTGCCCACCAAGGGGCTCGCAATATGCGTCATCGTCCTGGGACCAATCACAGCCTGAAAAAAAAATAAAAAAAATTAATAAAGATGGTTAGATCTCTTCCGTCCGATCTTCTTAAAGAGAGACTTTCTTGGCATAATGCCATTGAACGTGCTAAAAACCCAGTCTTGGTTGATGATGTGGGGGAAATGATAAAGGACTTTTTAACATTATTGAAATACTTTTAGAAGGACACCAACCGTGCTTGCCATTTGAAGGATCGAAAAACAATTGAAGCCATTTTTATCATCAAAACAATGACAAAATATTTGGATACTGTCATGCAAGGTATCATAAATGTGACTCTATTCCAGGTCAGGAATGTCATCTTGTCCCAACAGCAGACATCCGTCTACAATGCTTGTGGTACGATGAACAAATATGCATCACTCCTTAGTGGTCTTTTAGCATGTTCCTTTGCCATTGATGCATTCACTGATCCATCCATGAAGATGTGGTCAATTGACCATAACTATTGGAATGAGGTCATATCTTGTGTGTAAATGTTATTACATATGCTAAGTGTAACCACTTATCAAAACATGGTTGGGACAATTTATTTTAGACGTTTTATCTGGCTTGGATGGCTAAAGAAGTTTTTACTAAAGCACTTGACAAATTAATCTTTCACAAAATTATTTCTTGGATGTACAGTAATCTTTGGGCGCAAGCAAGATCTCCACATCAGGTCAGCTCCTATGAAGGGGACATAGCCATTGTAATGGTGGAGGAGAATAATGAACACTCATATGTGGAATTAGCAAGGGTTGAAAACAAATTCTTTCTGGTCTCTACCATCAGTACACCTTTGGAGATATTATTCTCAACTGGGAATATGCCGTCATCAACCTCAAGTAATCTTGTTTAAATATAGAGAGTTACTTGAGGAGTTATTATTCGCAATTTGTAGTGCCATCAACAACCAACAGTAATCCAGTTTAATGATATACATCACCGAGTTACTCATCATATTAAGTGTTGATGGAAAGTTGAGGATGACATCAACCATTATACCATGACAACATCTCGATGGTTAATTAGAATCAACATTTTTTCTTAAATCTCACAAACCATTTACGCAATAGTTTCTATATTGGTAAGAGACATGACAAAATATCTAAGTTTTCTTTTTAGAAGGTTGTATTGAGAAATTCATACATATTATGTATCTATAGAGAAATATTATACTTTATAAATATATATTAACAAATTATTGTCAATGTAATATCTTGTGGTTACAGAATATTTATTGATATTTTTTGTTTTTGTAAAACAGTCATTATTCTCTAAAAATGGGTTAATGTCAATAATTATAAAGGTAATTTCAAACTTAAAAAGCTATTATAGAATAGTTTATGCCATTTTTATATCTTATGGCTATAAAATATTTATTAATGTGATCTTTTATAAAATTATAAAGCTATTATAAATAAATAACCTCCACCTGATATCTGATGCTTATTAGTTATTTTTTAATATTTATCTATTTAATTTAATTAAAGTTATTATCAAAATTCCACTTAACTGTGCTATTTGGTGCAATGTGAGGTGCAAATTTCAGCTCCAAGTTTGGGTTGCATATTGCATGGGGTTGTTGTGCGAGTAAATTTTTCTAAAATTGGTGCAAGAAGTCTCACCATGCCTCGCAATCATCTTTAACTTCAGTTGCTCCTGGATTGTTATTATGCCCACATACTTGCATTCTTTCAAGAGGCTTTCCTTTTAAACAATATTCAACTTGTCTTTAAAGTAAACCAGTTAATTTCTTTAAACAATATTCAGAATTTTCAACTTGTCTGAGGAGTTGAGATGCATTGATAAAATATTTTATAATGATGCGTTCAAAATTCATTTTTAATTCTATGGTTTAAATAAGATGAAATATATTGTCAAAATATAGTGCATGTAGGCTGATGAATATGTGGAATGCATGTCACATATCTGTTAAGCTTGAGCTGTGGATTCAGTATTTTAGGTTCTTAGGAAAAGGTGGGCATAATTTTAGTGTTGTATTAGTTAATTGTTAATGTTTCAGAAATCTAGATAAAATCACTAAATGATATTGATTCAAAATTGTACAATAGGATGTAATTTGAAGAATATTTTACTATTTACCTTGAATTAGATGTTCAATTTGTAAAATTATCAATTTAATTTAACTTGTCTGATGATTTAAATGTAGAGTTTCACCAACATGTTTGTGGCATTAAAGAGGTATCCGTGAAGGTTGGCTCTTGAACGTCAGTGAAAAGTTATGCCCTATTGGGCATAGTTGGTTATTGCGTTGACACATAACTATAACCAATTTGTTAGTAATATATATTTCTATAATAATAAGAATATATAAAAGATATAAATGCAATCAGACGTATAGTTAGAGTGAGGTCATCTCCAGAGGGACTAGCCTTTAGAGGTGTATTTAATAATTGATTTATAGTTAATAAGCAATAATAATAATACTAAAGATAATGAGTATAAGAAGAAATGAGTAGTTAGTAAGTAGAGGTAAAATTAGGTGAATAAGAGAACTAGAGAGGAGAGAATATCAGATATTGTGCATATATATATACATGTATAGATACTAGAAATAACAAAGAAGTAAGATGTTAATTATTATAATTAAGAATGATAGTAATATTGGTAGGGAAGGGTTAGATAAGACCAATAAGATAGATATATTATTATGATACTATTGATAGAAGTTAGGATGCTATTTATTTAAGTAATAATAAGTTATACGTCTGATAGGAAATAGGTATAATAATAATAGATAGTTATATGTCTGATAGTAATAGTAAGTTATATGTCTGATAGGAAATAGGTATAATAAGAATAGATAGTAAGATTTAATTACATAGTGAAGAACAGGGTTCTAAGGTAATAAGATGTGAGAAGTAAGGAGTTACATAATAAGAGCAATTATTTTAATAAGAGTAAAGAAGAAGAAGAATGGAAGTATAAATTGGATAGATAAAGAAAAATTATTTAATTAGGTGTATAAGTAATCTAGATAAGTATTTATATACACTGATAATTTAACGTAAAAATAGCTAGAGAGAGAATAAGTAATTATCTAATAATAATATAACTAAGTAGCTATATAAGAAAGAGGTTAAGATAATAGATCTTATATAGATTTATAGGGGTTTATTTATTTAGATAGAGCGAGTGGTTACGTGCAAATAAAGGGGAAACTAAAAGTAATTAGGGAGTATATATATATTTATAAAACCGCCTAGAATAGTAGAATACGATTTATATAGGTATAATATTTATTATAGAGTTAATATATATATTTTATACACTTTTATATATTTTATATAGTAGAAAACTTGGAGATCTAAGGGTATTCTTTCGACACCCGAAGGGTGTTTGACAGGATGCCCCAGAGAGGTCGAAATAGGGCGATGTTTTTACGTTTGTATATAATTTTATAAGATTTTTATATAAGGTAAACTGATAGGGCAATTTTTAGATATGTTTGATAAAATGCCTCACAGAGGCTATGATACCAAATTTCTGTGAAAACTTGATCAATCTCTAATCTTGAATAAAAAATAAAGCACCCAGAATAGATGAACACATAGGAATGAACTGGTGGAAATCATAAATAAACATGAATCACCTTGATTCGATGAGAAAGATTGACGGTGTCGTTCGCCGCCAACTAGCTTCGGTGTGCAATCTCCCTCGATCTTCTCCTCCATCCTGGCATGAATCCAGGATGCTACAGACCTCCTTCGGTGCCGGCCAGAGCTTGAAGAGTGCTCGAAGGAGTTTCACGCCCCTCCTCCTCTCGCCGCTGCTGCATGGGATCTCCACCGTAGCTAAGAAAGATGGTCGAAAGATACAAAAATTAAGGGCCTTCAGGTGCCTTTAACAGATTGGGAAGTACCTCCCAGGGCTTTTGATGGAGGGGGGCGATCCTGGGGATCCTCTGAGGCTATCGGATGCCCTGCAATCCCCCTTGTAGGCCAAAAACCGCTGTTTGGAGATGGCTAGGAACAGAGATGGATGGATCTGCCTCTTGCTGTCTGATCTCCTTTATAATCTGTCCAACTTCTGTGATCAAACTTTAGCCGTATAGACCCCCATTTTTGCCCCATCTGCACTTTGTCAGCTGCCTCATTAGTGCACTCTTCCTTCGTGATTTGCCCGTTCGGATCGTCCCCGGTCGTCATGAGCCATCGTGCCCAATTAGAGGGCATAAAATAAAGAAGACCACATTTAAATAATATGAGACAGATCTCAGCATCCGATCTTCCTTAAGAAGATCAGACGGCTGAGATCATGTCCATTTACTTAAAAACAGCCCAAAAAGACACGAGCTTTGGGCTGAGTTGGCTCGAAGACCAGTCATGATTTCTTTTTAAATTTCATAAGATTGCGGCCCGTTGGGCCGCCCTGATGCAGAGCTAAAAACAACAGCCAATTAGTTATCCCATGTCAGACAAGTTCAAAATAATATACACAAAAAAATATGAATTTTATAATAGATTAAAATAACAAAAGAATTCCCTCGTATGCTGAACGCTTTGGGGCCTCCATGGGCCTGCTGATGGGCCTCTTTGGTGGGCTCCTCGGGGGTCGATGGGCTTGTACCGGGTGCTGCCCTTGCTGACTGCGGGTGGGCTTGACCACCCTGCATATGCCTGCTTATGGTCGGCTTGGGCGCTGCTACGCCTGGATCAGCCCTAGCTGGACATAGTAAGCAAAAAACATTATTTTTATATCTTTAACTTTCTTCCTTTCTCATTCTCTTTATTTTCTTCTTCAACCTTTATTTCTCCCGTACAACAGCATAGATGACATACTACATAGAGCATTGATTTCATTATAATTAACAATGTTTTAAATATATTTTTACTAAGAAATACTTGAGCTTGTAAATTGTGTAGAAAATGACATTAAAATTGCACTGTTTTATCACTTGGCCTCTTTAGTGCATGAGATCAAATTCTTGTAAAGTTGAAGACAATACACATGAAATGATCCTAAAATGACTTTAAAATATGTATAATTACACGACACATTTTGGGTGTATCAATGACCTAGGAATTTCCACCTTAGCTTGCTATATATACTGCTAAGCTCTCCTTTGAACCTGAATCAATAAAAGTCCAAGGCAGATTTCCCAAAAAAATGATGCAAACAACTTTGATCCCCCACTCAAGTTGATGTCCAAGATTTATTGATTTGTCAATGGGAGGTTCTCAACCATGTCGAAAACACGCATTGTGCTCGTAAGATGTGTTAAGATCATAAGTTAATTTCACAAATACTTGAACTCACTGAAGGTGTAGTTAGCATCATGGGGGTTCACCACCTTGTTTCAGGTTTTTATTCACAGATAGACACCATAGAAGCACTTATGATTGCCATTTAGTACAACTTTTGGGCCTTTTTTATCACTGTGTTTTACTGCATTTTGAATTTCCATAGGTACATTTCTGTTACCAAAACAAAATTTGAGGATTCTTTCAAACGGTTGAAAACATTTACCCTTTTTTCGCACACGTCTGAACTTCATTGCCTATTGCCTGTGGCACAGGATTATGTAACTAATTCAAATAAGTATTATGAATAAAATATAAAATATGAAGTAAATGATTAACTAATAGTGATGAATTTAATTTTGTATATATTCTATTTGGATGTATTTAATTTTATTAATGTTCTATTGTATGATACTTAAAAGGTTAGATAATGTATGTAAGTTTGACCTTTTCATAAATTTTTAAAAACTAGAAGGCAGTTCTATAATTTTTATAAAAAACCTTCGAAAGTTTTTTTGTTAGATTAGCCACTTTATGAAATCATATTAGATATATTTATCTATAGTTTTCATAAGGATGTTTATACATTTTTCAGCTCTTCAAGTAGAGGTAATTTTCTTAAATTTACTGCAATCTCAATCTATTGTATTCAAAGTATCTCTAGGGAAGGGGTGGACGTATTCATTGTATTATATACATGTATTATAATGTTTTACTTAAAGAAACATTGGATCTATAATCTATTATTTTGAAACTAATTTTTTTTTCCGGTGCTGGAAATATCAACAATAAATATATAAACTGTAGACATTGTAGAGCACTGGGTTACCATTTTTTATAATCCATATACCTTTGGATCTGTTCACAAGAACAGTCCCAAGATATTTTGGTTTATATTTCATCCAACATAATGATCAAAATCACACACCTTAAATAAGGATATTAACTAATAAAAATAAAATAACAAAAATATCACAAATGTTAATTTTTCTTTGATAGATACATTTGTTTCACTTATAATTTTAACCATGATTCCTTAATAATGTAAGGATTGTAAAATATTGATTTATTCTGTTATTCTATTAGTTGAAATTTACATTTATGGTTTCTTGTTATTTATTATATTTTTCACTTTATCCTGTAATATATATTTATTATTTTCCCCAATATTAGTTTTCATCATGCATCTGATATAGTTTATTAGTCTTATTATCCAAGTATATTTATACATGAAATGTAAAAATAATATAACCACTATTAAAATAAATTTATGTTCTAATTTTTTTCTTAATTTATGTTGGTATATCATACATATTAAATTAGGTTTATATGAGGAGTTTATGAATTTTTATTGAGGTAAAAGATCAAATATTTCAATTCTTTGACGCAAATGGATCATCATCTGCAAACAATGTGTATGGAAAAATAAGGACATAAATTACATTGAAAAATGATAACATACCCCAACTAAGGGAAGAGAGGATGAGGAAGAAATAGTTAGAAAGATAAAGAGATAGAGAGAGAGAGAGATACGGGTATGGAGGAATTGCAAGAGAGAGGGAGGGATAGGGAGATATTGAGAAAGAGAGAGAGGAAGAGGAAGTGCCCAGGCGGAGAGGAAGGGAGGTATAGAGAAATACAAAGAGGCTGTGAATGAGAGGAAGGAGAATTTAATTGAAAGAGGGAGGAATATATTTGGATTATATAAAATCAAATGAATAGGGGTTTTGCAAAACAATCCCAGTCAATAACTAGACTGATACATGGGCATAGAGGGTCACACTCAAATGGTCCGTTGGAAAATAAAAGATGTGCTTAAAATTTATGTTTTTTAATGAAAAATTCCAATTTAGTACAAAAAGGGAAGCCCTTGAATGACGTTCATCAAGGCCAGAGTTTTTCAGGGACCTGCCCTTATTCTTCCTTCTTCCCTTGTTCCTTGCCTTTCATGATAAAATTTAAATGGCCTAGTAATCACAATGGAGGAGATTAGATGTGCCAAGGATCAAGTGGTTACATCTAGAGGTTTCACCCTTGAGTGGATCACATGCCTAACTTGAGGAAGTGAGAAATCATGTCTGATCCATGAAAAGGTGATTTGATAGGTTTTAAATGTTCTTATGATTCTATTAAGAGTCTTCTGATGCATGAATCTCTTTAGTTTCATCCAATTCAAGGTCATAGAACCCAACACTAAACACTATCACATTTAACTCAATTAGTGAATTCATGGAATAATCAATGTACCTCAAGCCCTATTTGGAGATAACAATGTTGTCTCAACTCTCTACCATTATCTCTAGTTTCCTCGTTCACATGAATATGCCGGATTGTCTGTGACAAAAAGGAAAACTGCAAATAAACATTTTAAGTTTTTTTTAATTTATAACTTGAGAAAAGACATGGAATCATTCCTCAACTGAAATGTCCAAACGCAAAAAGCCCAAGGCCCAAAGGGCATAAAAGCCTACATATCATAAACACCTATTAGAAGAAACAAGAGGTGGTGACAAATGGGTGTGATAGTCTCCTATAAATATTCTCCTCTTAAAAAAATTCTCCTCTCTGTCACAAATCTCTCTTATATATACTCCTGAAGTTGAATTGGAGAACGAATATCCTTAGGATACAAGAGCTCCCTATCTTTTCATTATGTCTCTAGTCTCTTTTCTTTCTTATGGAAATCAATATGAGCCGAGACCTCTATCTCGTTGGATCTGAGTATTGAGCTTGAGCCATTAAGTCTTAGAGAGTTAAAATGCTTAATAGGGATTTTTCTGTAGTAAAAATACTTGTCAACTTTGGTAGTTTTGTCACAAATATATTTTTTCTGATGTTGACCCCAGTCCAACTCAGACTGCTGATTAGATAGTATCAGAAAACATACACAAGTGCCCCCAACGAGGATCTATGATGGGCCATCGGGGTTGGGTCCTGAGATATTGACCCATCAACATCAAAAATCCCCCCAAATATCCCCAAAGTTAACAAGTAATTAGGCTGAAACAAACTTATCCCATTCCATTTTATGATATTAATTATAATTATGAACACTTTTAATTCATTTAGTTTTATTTTATCATCTAATCATCACCCTCCACATATCATTGACAAAAGAATGCATTGGCAAAATTATTTAATGAAAATTTTGAATCATAATTATTGCACTGGTTAAAGTACTTCATCATGGATATTAAAAATTTTATTTTATTTTTGTTGTTCTTGGGCTCAGCCATGCAACAGCATTTCCTTAGACCAAATGAGATTAGACTTGGGCTATCAAGTCCAGTATGCCTACTAGGCCAGCTTTTCCAGTTATAAGCCACTACTTGGCATCAGCCCATTGGGCCAAAATTTAGTGACCCAAGAATCACCTTAAAAGATTGGACTAGGAATATTTTTGAAGAGTGAATGTGTAATGCTGCCTAATCAAAATGCATTATACACTTCGATCAAGAGGTCCCATTCAAATCAGTCCCTTTGTGGATCATTTTAGTCCATCTTGGCTGCATTCACCCAATATGCCGCTAACAAACTCGACCTTGCCCAAATAAGCCCTAATTACCCTCATGACATGACTTACTTGTGTCCTAATTTTGCTCAAAATTATTATTTCATTTATCATTTTAGGAATGGTGACATATTTGAAAAATAGAGCTCTGTGAGTGCTTGCAAGCTGGCTTATGAATCTTACAGACTTATCGGAGGGGTTTCCTAGAGTTTTGTGTAGTCTTCCTTTTAAAATCATCTCTCATTTGGTTGGGACCCCTTACCATCCTTAACGTTCAAAGCAGATTCTACCTCTTTGTATTTTTACGACTTCTGAGTGAATTATGGTGTCTACTGTACTTTAGCACACATCACTGACATCCCAAAGGGAAGATCTTCCCCAAGAATTGTTGGAGAAATGCTGACAAGATATTTAACTATGAGTACTATGCATACATGTAGTTGACAGGTACTCTATCAGTAATTTTTACAGGTTAATGACTTAGCCTTCAAAAAGTATAATGGGACCTATGGGTGAAGACCAACCTTCTAAATCAGTCACGATCATAGTACAACCCCAGATAGGTGGCCTACTGTAATGTCAAGATAATTGTCTTCTATTAAGGTTGATTTATAATACATCTTTACTCTTTCTTCTTTTTCTCATCTCTCCTATATCCCATTTGTATTCAAATGTGTCCTTCTGATTTTCAACTTCTTGGTTTACTTGATTTGGATTTGGTTAGAAGGGTGAAAACCATGGCCAATTTGACCCTAATTTGTTTGATGCCCAATATCTGCTACACTTGAAAACCTAATCTAGGTAAAATTTAGGCCAAGTTTGAAATCAATTTTGAAGTCAAGTTTAGAAACAAGCGAGACTTGAAATATCTGTGGGCTCACCTGGAAGACTGTGGTACACAAATATTGAGGTTGGACTGAGCCAAAGGTTCTTAATTTATAAAATTCATCTTTCACTTGGAACTTCTTACAATGATGAAGTTAAACAAGACACCTTCTCAGCCTCTTTCAGTGTCATCTCTCGATGCATTTTCTCTCTCCACCCTTAATGCTCACCACTCTGCCTTGCCACAATTGGTGGCCATTCATCCTAGCCACTAGCAGCCGAACCTCATGGCCTCTAAATTTTTTGCTAGCAACACTCTGCCATTTGGAAACCTTGTTGTTCTCTGTTTAGCTTCCCATCACTCAGCTGCTCAAATTAATATGCTATAAAAAATCTTACTTAAGTACATGAGTATGTAATCATTTCTTCATTATTCGGCTGTTAAATCTGGCGCTTGTTTAGTAGACCGCTCCCTAAGTCGCGCCTTCTGCTCATCACGCTGCTGAACCTCTGAAAGTTACTACAAGTAAGCCAAGTTCATGCTGAACTTCTTGCAGAATCTGTCTCGTCTTACTTCAGACGAAGCTTAACATCTGTAGGTATTCAGGTAAGAAGACTCCTTTGAAGTTCAACCACTACATATTTGAACATGCAGTCCCACATATCTTCATCACATTTATTTATATGCTGCTGGGTGTCCATCCAAATATGCTATTTGATAACTAGCTCACCACATTCACAAGTTTAATAACTTACTTATAAGTGCCTACGCTATGCATATAATGTGTCTTTCAATCTCATTCATGAGTTATCATACTTATTTTGACAACAGTCACATGCCGCCAGATATCTTACATCATACATACTAACACGGTTAGTGTTGCAGCACAGACTAGATGCCAAGGTCATCACTTCAGATATTCAAAGTTTAGTTGTAAGTTTCAAAGTGATAATGAGAGAGGAGTTGGAAGGGCAAAGAAGAGAACTATGATATGTTTTTATTTCCATGAGAATGCTCAAAGGGCCAATGGCAAGGGCACCACCACATCTTAATTCCCTTACCTCTACTCCCCCTTTTGGCCCACCTTTTTCCCTTCTTTTTTCTTGGTGAATGCAGATTTCATGTCTATGACCCATTTGTGTGATGTGCTGGGACAGAAGTACCCAAGCCACCCAATTATTAGGGTGCCAGCTAGGTGGACATCGGCACGTTCCCTGCATGCACCACTGCACACGCCACGCCAAACCTCACACAGATGTGCGTGCAGTGATGCAGTCTCACAGTGTGCAGGGAGCCCACTGCTGACTCCCAACCCTTAAGTTTGTTATTATATAAACTTCTTATTTGTGTTAGAACTATTTTCTCGGCGAAATCAAAGAAAATGGATGTTCCATAATTTAATGATTCAAGCCATTTCTCGGCGAAATAAGGGATATATCTTAAACGTCTATCAATCTTGTCGGAATTCAGAAGAATGATAATTAGGACAGTAGGTAGAGTAGATTATTTGGAGTAATTCACTCTCCACAATCGACATGATAACCATCGAAGATAACAGTGAAAGGTAAACATATTACATGATTAATAAATAGAGACATAACACTTGGTGATATCAAAACATGGTTGGAATATTATTATGAATACAAGGTGGTATGAGGATAAATTGAACATAAACTAGATAACTAGATAATTACAAACTAGATAATTAACAATTGAACATGTGATGTACAATTGTTATGATAATTAGTAGATGTGACTCAATCTAAGTTAAAACAAGGTTAGGATGAAATACAAATGGCCAGGATTTAACGTAGATATGATAAAGTTAAATATGATTAAATCCAGATATCTTTGTTACAACATTACTATTTTATAAATATGAACCAATGTGTACTCTCATGATTTACAGAGTAACAGTCTCAGTAACGGTCTAAAGTTTTCATCTTTCTCTCCTCTTTTTATTTTTCTTGAATTCTCCATGTATTCTTCTTTAATTAGTACATGGTATTAGAGAAATATATCTGCAATATCTGACAAATATTCCACCTTTAACTCTGAAAATCAAGTTTTTATGGCTGCCTCTGGACAAGTCTCAATGATCATTCGTATAATAATGATGTTGTCTCTTATGGTCATAAATGAAACCTAAAGGTCTTGCAAAATCTCTTCATGGATATGATCTGATTATTGAAGAGGATTATCCTACAATTTATGTAACGGATCCACATGGATATGAAATTGAGAATCCAAATTCCAACATCATAAGGAAATTATATCAACAATATTTTTGTTTCTTCCATTCATTAGTAAGGCAAAATAACCAAAACGAGCTTAGAAAAACTGTAACATACATTCTCTAGAAGAAAAAAAATCAAGAATCATGGAGCCACATCATCAATTTCATAACATTAATAAATTTACAATGCATAAATTGAGCATGTGAATGGTTTCAAATCTATAGTTTAGTCATTGGGATTATCCGATCTGTAGATCAGCGAAGTTCTTATGATATTTAACTTTTTAAGAGTTATTGGCTCAGAATGTGCAGAGTTCTTATTAGTATACATGTATATATTAAGCATTTGAAATTTGAAGATATTGTGGTCAATCTCAAGGCAGATGATGCATATTTACCATGCCAGCAAATAATAAATGCAAATGACTTCCCTTCAACGAAGAACAATATGAAAATCAAGGGTAACAGACACATAATTTTGCTCAATGCTGAGATGGCTATCAGATCAGAGGTTACTACCAGAGCCGTGGGCAGGGAAGAGGCAGAAATAACAAATTTTGGCATCCATGCCCAATATGCTCCCAATTTCGATACAAAACCAAATAATTCCATGAACGATTCACGAGAAACTTATAATAATTTATAGTTCAACTGATTTCATGAATAAGCTTGACGTGGTGGTGATCTCTGAAGATTATTCAGACCTGAGGTGATCGCGTCCAGATTCGTAGCCAGCCCTACGCGTAGCTCGAGCCGACGTGAAGAACCGACACTTCCACTATCAGGTTTGAAGCACCATTCGCGTCGTCTTGGAGCGTACCGTGTCATCTTTATGTTCTTTTCCTTTTTTTTCTCGTCATCTTTTGGATTGTCGGGAGGCCCCTCCTGGGTGAGTACCGGCCTCCCCCTCATACGTGTTTGTTATGTACATGTTCTAATTGTGCCTTTTAAGGGGAGAGAAGAGTCCACATAAACTCTTCTTTTCCCATAAAAGACCCCTTTTAAGGGGAACCCAATAAGCCCCCTCTTAAAAAAGGGCCCATTAGTCTTCCCCTCCAACTGCCACTACTTCATTATAAGTAGTGGGAGAAGGGTGAACGTGGAGGCAGGTCTTTGTTAAAGAAAAAACCAGATCTTCTTTCCGTTCATAGCAGTTATTGAATTTTCATTTTGAAAAGTTTGTTCTTGCTATATTTCCTTCTATTGAGAGAAGATGAAGAAGATTTCGTAGAAGAAGAATCAGGAATCGCAGAAGAAGAAGAATTCATCAAAGAAGAAGAAGACGTCGACGATGAAGAAGAAGAAAAGATTGTAGGAGAAAATCGAAGAAGAAGACATCGACACCCTAGCAAAATTCCAGTCTCCCGGGGTTGAATCTTAAGAGACGCTTCTTCGACTCACCGAACGAAAGATCTATCTTTTTTTCCATTTGAACGACACCATTCGGAACGTTTTGCATTCACGGCCAAAAAATATCTGTTTCACCATGGATTACCGTGCCTCTTTCAAGAATCACGACAAGGGGTTACACATTGTCGTACTCTCAAATTGATCCTCGGTGCCAGGCGAACAATCCCGATGGTCAAATTCTGCTGATTGTCTTCTCCCAAATACTCATTGAAGCCCACTCTAATCGTCAAAAAGAAAGAATCCAAGGGAGTCTCGCCACAATCCACAGTTGTGGATCGGCTCACCACTGGAAACCATTCTATTTGTCAGTCTCTACCTATTCCTCTACGGTGAATACGAGCCAAGAACGACTTTGGGGGGGGGAATCTATAGTGAAAAAACCTATGAGGAGGTCGCATCAAATCCCTCCGGATCCTATCCCCAATTGTCCTAACTCCCAGAAATTGCATAAGGTGACTACTATCGCGGTGGGCTATGTTCTTTCTCTACACGAGGAGATTGCTCGGCCTGACATTAAAGCCCCATGTCAGTAGTTGACCACCAGCTCATTTGATCCTCATCACATGAGGATCTTCAAGTTCTCCACTACTGTTTGACCTACTCAATCATGAACAAAATCCTCATCACATGTGGTCGCTGGCATCAGCTTGGGCCCTCGATTTGTTACACAAGTCTGTGCAGATTACTCCTTGCCACTACCACTAGATCACTACTTGCCGGTATGCCCTGTCATCCATATCACCCTCAGCTGCAGGTTTGTCCATTCTCTGTTATTCTTAGTGTTAATTATTACTTTCAGTGCTGATTTCCCAATTTCTCATCACCAATAGAGAGTTCCACACATTTTATAGGATTGGGCTCCATAATTGTGATTAGTAAGGTTTTCTTGACGGTGTCGGATTTGGTTGGTTATCAACGGGGGTGTGGCCACCTTTTGGGCATCAAACATTCCTCACCTTGTCAGTTTTTGAACTAACCCTATGGGTCACTGGGAGCTTGATCGTGACATAACCTGTCCGGTGTTGATGATTGGATATGCCTCAGATCTTCTGGTTTCCCTCGTACTACTCGTTAAATTCTCTTAAATATACGCAACACTACAATGCATCACATCGTATTCTTTGTTCAAATTTCGGTGGTGTAACACGAGCCGTCCGAACCCGGTCGTCATTTTACATCGTGAGGTCTACCAACTATCAATTAATAGATCATGGTATCTTGAAAGTTGTGCAACTCACCATGTTGTTTCAGATCAATGTGTCATAATGTACCGACAAATTATCAAGGAAATCACTATCTTCAACTGGGTAATGATACAGTTTGAAATTTTTTATCTATTGGGATTCTCATATTGCGAATCATGTCATGAATCTTTGTTAGATAAAGTAATTCAGGTTCCTGAAATAATGAAAACATTTATCAGTTCATTAATATATATATAAATGATGTCAATGCTGAAGTATAAGAAACCAATACAACCCTACTCCAATGATGGTCTCTATTACCTGGAACCTCATATGTGCATACAAAAACATTCATTGTCGAAAAAGCTTCACCAGATTTTTGGCACACACACCACAACCTTCTTCAATTTTGAATTCATCAACATGCCATAGGAAATTAGGTCTACTTGTCCAACACCTACATTACCTGTGTGAAACATGATCTACTTCTAAATCTCATAAAGTTCACTTGTTTCCTACATACGATAGTTTGAGTAAATCCATTCTGATATAGGGACATCATCATATGGTTTATTTCCCCCTTTATTTTCATATTATGCTATTTTTGTTGGTGATTTCAGTAAGTATACTTGTCTTAATTACCGCAAAAGGAAGAGTTATTTTTTGGTCAGTGTTTATTGAGATCCAAAAATGAGTGGAAATAACCATCCACTAAAATTAAATATTTCTAATGGTGGGGGGGTCTATCAATATCATTGTTCATTTCGCAAAACGCGAGTTATTGTTTATTGGGTCTCTTGTCCACACACCCAAGAACAAAATGACATATAAAAAGCAAACATACACACCTTTTGTTGCATTCTTATCAACATAATGATAACAAATACTCCTAAAAACAAGTTACCATATGAAATTCTCTTTAAAATAACACCTGATTATACATTGTTGAATTTTTTTAATTTCTATGTTACCCATAAATTGAGACCTTATGTAAAAAAAATTAAATACCGTATTGGGAAACTGCTTATTCAGGGGATATATATCAATTCATATTGGTTAAAGATGTATTTCTCAACAATTGATCAATTTTGTATTTCAGTGCTATTGTTTTTTTATGAAAAACCTTTATGGTTTCACTAATTTCAGAGGCTGATGAAACCTTTGGTTTACTTGGATCTCATCCAAATACTACAACTAGAAGTATTGAAAATAGGTCAGAATAATAGATAGCTCATGTGATTCTTCTAACACACAGAAAAATGACAAGTTAATTTCTGATATTTTATAAAAATGGGATGAATTTTTCTAATCTCTAGACACTTCTGATGATCGATAAATAAATATATTTAATAAGATTTGAAAATATTTTTAATTTTTAGTCATCTGAGAATAAATAATTAGATGTAAATATCTCTAGAACACTAGATATACTCCCAAAACATGGAATTATTCTTATAATAAAAATGTAAGAATTTACTTACAAGGTGTAAATCTGAAAAAGTACCAGTATAATCATATATACAAATTTCTAAAAAAGCAATAAAATATTACTTACCTAGTAGTAAAACTTCTGATGATCTTGTATCTTACTACAACAATTTCAATTTCTACAGAAATCACCTAATTTACAGTATCTATGAAAAGAAAGTTTAATCCAATGATTCAAAATCAAATGTTGTCATTTATTCCAAAATCTGAATTTTCACGTAATAGGGTGAAAATGGGTTAAAAATGAAAACAAAAACATATAAAGGAGAGTGATAAATACAAAGGCAGACTAATGGTAAAGTGATACAATCAACAATAAGCTTTTGATCTTTTTGCAGCATTTAGTGCCATCATTAATCATGTTCAAACTAGATTGATTTGTCATATTTGTTAGTCAGAAGCAGAAAATTCAACAGTTATATGTTTTTAAAATTCTTTACATGGAACTATGATATAAACAATAGATATGGAAAAAGCACAGGGATATTAAAATCCTAATTATGTGACTACTTTTTTTACATAAATAATCAATTTATAGTTTGAAACAAGCTTGTAGACCTTGATTAAATAAAGTAGCTTACTATATTCAAATCTTTGGTTTTAGTTTTTCAAAGATAATGCTCGATTATTTTTAAAATATTTTGGCATTAATCCTATTTCATTGACAAAATTTTGATTATTTATTCCAACTTGTGTGAAATTAAAATTTTATCAAATAGTTAACATGATAAATTTACTATCCAAGATGCTGGAACTACATATTATTTTTTAAGTTGGATTAGTTAGGCATGAGAAATGATATAGTTTTTACACTAAATATATATCTATTATTTATTACATTGTGCTAATATGGAAAAAAATAAATAGTATCGAATCCAAGTTGGTTCTAATTCCCTCAACTAATAACAACAATTCGATTGATGAATGACATCAATAAAGTATAGTCTAAGGGATCAATACGTAACACTTCAAATAAGTATAGTTTCAATGATTTCGTTGTCTTTGTGCATGAAAATAAATGCATAGTCCAAACATAGACAATTGGAAAACATTGAAACATTTGATGCATTATCTTAAAGGGAACATTGTCTTCCCAAATAGTTGGACTTGACATTGGTACTGCCAATATTGACTCCGCAAACGATATGACTTATTTTAAGACTAGAAAGTTGGGTTTGAGGGCCTTGATTTTGATGAAAATTTAGAAAGATTAGTGGTGCAAGGTTGATAACAAAATCACGACATTAACTTAAACATTGAATTGAAATTCCTAGGCACAAATCATCCATGATTCATTTGATCCTCGAGTGAGTTGTATTTGAGATTCTCATGTGTGCAGCCTCTAGATGTATCCATGCGGTCAATGGCACATTGATCTCCTCCCTCATCATGACGAATTCTGTTCACGCTTAGTCTTCATCATAACAAATTCTAACTGCATCGATAATGGAAAGGAGCTAAGAGGAGAAGGGAGACTAAGGGGAAGAGCCATGCAAATTTCTCGTCTATGTGAATTTCATTCAAGGCATTCCCCTATTTACACTAAGTTGATATTTTTCAAGAAAACTCCCAATATGAAGTCTATCTTCCGACATCCAAAAGACCATTTGCACGTGACCCTCTAGGTTCATGTATCAGTTTACTTGACAACTTTAGTGGACAAATAACTTTTATTGGCCTTATAAATTAATTAACTCTATCATCATATAGATGAATTAACATTAGATTTGATTAACCCAATCAGACTCGCTTCCACAAGCGAAGAGGATGATGATGCCTCCATATTTGAGGACTCAGATACAAACACCCTGCCACCTCCTGGACATCACTCCGATACTCCTCACACTCGTCGCATATATAATACCCGATCGAGGGTGCGTCACGAAAGACGATAGTAGTATGATTCCTACTCTCATCTGGAATTGTCAAGGGATTGGCAACCCTCTTACCTAGTCTCGCCTCCTGTCCCTCATAAATAAGCAGAAACTAGGAATAGTTGGGCTCATTGAACTGATGAGTACACTGGATAGCACTCACTCCATTATGAGGAAACTCAGAATGGATGATGTCTATTGTCTCTCATATAATAAGGTCTGGTTATTTTGGACATGATGCTATTCTTTGGAGTTCCTTGGCGCAAGGTCTTGGTATGTCACCTTTACCGTTAATTCCTCCTTGACACCTTATACACTCACAGTAGTCTATGCCTCAGATCGATACCTCGAGATAGAGGCCTTATGGGAAGAACTTGTCCATCATATACACACCCATCCGCGTCTTGTTGATCACTCGCGGTTTATAGCAGGGGATCTCAACTGCGTATGAAGGAGGACGGCCGCCCAGGTTGAGATTTATGCAAGCGTTCAATGAGTTTCTTCATCAGGCTTTGCAAGTGGAACACCCACTATAGGTGAGAGATGGACATAGTGCAATGAGCGTCAAGCAGACGCGTGTATGTACGAGCGACTCGATTGTTGCTTTACTAATGATATTGCACTAGTGCACTGCACTATCACGATTGAGCTCTTACCAAGACATTACTCGGACCACTCACCAATCCTCATTCACCCAGGCACAAACACTCGAGTTCGTTGTTCCCCATTTCGATACCAAGCTATGTTGTTGGAGCATAAATACTTTCATCATTTTGTGCAGAGCCACTAGCACGGAACGATCTCCATGTGGCCTATGGAGAATTTCAGTTATCGACTACAGAACATTAAGTTCCACTTCAAATGGTGGAATCGACATGTATTCGAAGACGTGCACGCCTTAGTTGAAGCACTCAAAATGGAGCTAGCTGCTATTGAGAGACAACTACAAGATGGTTGGACAGGCGAAGCGAGTGAGCGACAGCTTAGGCTATGTGAGAAGCTTGAGGATGCGATGCGATATAGGAGATTTTCCGTCTCCAGAAATCACATATCCAATGGCTGTAAGAAGGTGATAGAAACACATGTTTCTTTCACGCTTCAATTCACCACAAAGTGCGTCCTAATAATACGACCCTATAAGTGATGTATAGTTAGGACCCCGCCTAGCTAGCGACTGCTGGTGTTGAATATTATAGCTTGCTCCTTGCCTCACAACCAAGTGACATGGGTGAGGATCTACTCGCCACCATCCCTCACTTGGTGACCAACCAGGAAAACGCATCACTCACAGCCCTTCCTACGCGAATAGAGATCAAGGAGGTAGTATTTTCCTTGGGTAGGAATAGGGCTCCGGGACCAGATGAATTTCTAGCAGAATTCTATATCACAAGTTGGGATATCGTAGGCACAAACTTGATGCTTGACATCAAGGAGATCTTTACACGCAAAGACCTACCTCGAAGTTGGAAATCCACTTTCTTGGTGCTAATCCCAACAGTGGGCAGCCCAACTTCATTTAGAGATTTTCTCCCTATTCGTCTTTGTAATGTATGCTATAAAGTTGCATCCAAGATGACTACAAATTGACTCGAGACCTTCCTTGATAGACTTATCTCACCTGAGCAGTGCAATTTTGTCAAGGGTCGACAAATCCAAGACAGTGTCATGCTCGTTCACGAGTTAGCCCAGTGACTAGACACTCATATCTGAGGCTTGAATGTCATCATCAAATTGAATATGGAGAAGGCTTTTGATCGAGTCGAGTTGACTTTCCTTACCTAAGTGCTATGTCGCTTTAGGTTCACCGATGAATTCATCGCTCTTGTGGATGCATGCATTAGTGAGAATCATTTCTCTCTTTTGATGGACAGAAACTCCACAGGTTTTTTTCACGACCATGAGAGGTCTACGAAAAGGTGATCCCATCTCTCCCACCCTTTTTATATTGATGGAGAAGGTCTTTTTTCGATCGCTCACATGAGCGATCGCCCGCGGTCTCATCCAACCATATTTTACGAGAAGGGGATGTGCGATCCTCTTGCACACTCTATTTGCAAATGATGCCATTATTTTCCTCAATGGATCTAAAAAATCCATTAAGGAACTTATGAGTGTCCTCACTACATACGAGAGGGCTTCTAGCCATCTCATCAATGCCTCTAAGAGCAGCTTTATAGTCGGTCTATTCACAATAGTAAAGTGCTCTCAAATTATCCAACACTATACTAGGTACCAACAAGGATGCCTCCCTTTCGACTATCTTGGATGCCCTATTTTTCTCGGATGTGCGAGGCATCATTATTTTAATGCCTTGCTGGCCAAATTGAGAAAGAAACTAGAGGGATGGAAACTTCGTTTTCTATCCCCTAGAGGCACATCCAACATATTCGACACATCCTCATGAGTATTCTGCTGCATACCCTTGCGGTCCATTCACGTTTCTTATCGTCTTATCACCTCGAGGGAGAGAGTCACCACCATTGGGTTTCTTGGGAGAAAGTTTATCGGCCGACGGACGAGGTAGGTCTAGGGATTAGACGTCTTTCGGGCATCCAAGACATGCTTCAAAAGAAGCTTGTGTGGCGTATGCATACCACGCACTCCCCATTGGAAAGATTCATCTCATGGAAGTATGACTAGTGGGTGAGTAGTGAGATGGATATCTAGGCCATCTCAGGTGGCAGACTTGGCAGGGACATTGGACTGAGATAGCCACGGTCACACGTTGGCATGTCGGTCAAGGCAAGATTAAGGCCTAGTATGATACATGGCTCACTAACGCACCCCTAGCCCGTCACCCCACTTCGAGCGCCATCACCTTAGATTGATCGTGGCGCAACTACTCCTAGGCGACACAAGCCACCTTTGTGAGCAACATGGCCTTTCCATCGACCTGTTACCCCCAAGCCCTGAGTACTCCTATCGTGCCCACTCAAGATCATCCTATTTGGATGCTTACCCTTGATGGGTCATTCTCTTGGTGCTCTTCTTGGGAGCATTTTCGTGAGAAATACCCTGCCCAGCACAAGGGTCGCCAAACCTGATATCCGGCGATCATTATTCGTCCCTCCTTCCTCTGAAAACTTTTGCATCGTGGCCTCCCGAGTGATGATCGACTGACCCGTATCGACCAATATCTCTGTTCGCGTTGCCATTGTTGCCCCACATCACCCCAGGTTGAGACTATAAAGCACCTTTTCTTCCATAGTGAGACAACTCTGGCTTGTTGGCGCCAATTCATACACCATTGGTGTCCACTTATTGGTACCTACTCTACTATGACATTTTTAGAGTGTTTTGGCAAGATGTATCTCTCACCAACACGCTCCAAACGAAGCCTCCTCCTACACGTCACTATAGCTTACTTACTATGGGAGATTTGGAAAGGACAAAATTCTTCTTGTTTTGAAGGAACTCCCATGTGCGACTTGGATATCATGCTACAAGTCAAGCAATGGATACGGTGTACACATCAACTTTTACCACCTCGTGCACGCAACACAGCCCTAGCCTGTGACCTCCTTTGATCTTGGAGTATCCGGGTGACCCTCGCCCCCATCAGCATTTGGCTACAGATTGTTCGTTGGCACCCATCGCCAATCAGCATCCTCAAGCTAAATGTGGATGGTGCGGCTAAAGGGAACCCAGGGCAAGCAGGGGGAGGTGGTATCCTATGGGATCATATAGGGAGTATTATATTTGCTTTCTCCTCTTTTTATGACATACAAACGAATACAATAGCTGAGGCTATGGCGATACGTGATGGTTTACTCCTATGCATAGGAACAAACTTTCATCATATCGTCGTAGAATCAGACTCACAGGTATTAGTTGACATGCTTCGTGTAGGAAAATGCTCCCAGTGGCTACTGCAACGCGTATGGCAGGACATCATGCGATGCTGCCCCCTCACAACTAGTATTCGTCACCAGATACGTGAGGGAAATCAGACAATAGATGCCCTTACCAAGAACGCGGTACACACACAAACCCCTTCCTCCCTTTTCTTTTCTTTGCAGATACTCCCTCAAACAGCTCGTGGATGCTATCGTCTTTAATGCCTCAGCTTGCCGACCCTTCGTACGCGACGCACACTATCGAAGGAAGGCCTGGGGGAGTGGCGGATAGCATGAAGTGCTGGAGGCGATAGAGCTCGCCCTCTCGCTTGATAGTTCGTCAAGTCGTGCACCTCCACGGCGACATCTGCGAATGGTGGGGCGGACTACACACTCTACTTTTGCATTGCGATAAGGGCTCCCCCAACTCCTACTAGTACGAGTGACCATTTCTCAGCCTTCACTAGGTGACACCTATGTACTTTTCCCTTCTTGCAACATGGGCATGTGCAAGTAGGGTCTGTGTATAATTGGGACATGTACCTTCGCTCCACACCTAAAAACGATGAAAACACTACATTTTAACAATAAACACCCCTTGGGTGGTGTCCAAGGCACAGATGGATCAGTCTACGGGCATAATCGCAATGCTGGACGTTCCTGGCAACGTGATTTTGCCAGTAAAAAAAGATTTAACCCAATCAATATGTCGATTATCTAGCCATGGGGTGCTAGGTACACCTCGTGCTTTATAATATACAAAGGAGTGTGTATCGGTTTACTCATGGAACTCGTCTATCATTGGTTACTGTACATGTGTAGCCTCTCATCCATTTAATTCTCCTAGGAAAATATAGTTTATGGTCAAATACCAAATCCTAATCAATCATCTGAGTTAGTATTGATGCATTTACAAATCATTAGAGAACTCTTTCATGATATTTGATTGTCTTTGCCAATGACTTCATCTAATCATCTTCCTTGAGTTGTCTCCTCTGATACTGAGGGTGGACGATACCATCTTGACCACTCAATTATCTTCATGAACTTCTTGATCCATCTAAATTAATATTGTTTATAATCCCACGATTAGGAACTCGTAGTTCATAGTCAAAGTACAACTATCTGTCCACAAGATGTCTTTGGTTTTTCAAGTTTAAGGACAACTTAGACAACCATGATGTGAATCAACTTGATTGACAGTTTGGTATGATACCATTCAGGGATTCGTATGAATCAATTCACTGATCTCTTTTTGCTAAAGAACACCTGCTAAAAATCCTTCGTGTCTCCATACTAATGTCTATATGACCAGCCATACACATCATATCAATAAGGCTAGATAATCCTATTCTATCCGGATACTTCAATGCCCTTCTCGAGTATCCTACCAATATTAATATTTAGAATACTTTTGTGGAGACTAGTGATATTCATATTACTATCTCATCATAATTCACTAATTGGGTTCAGGCATTCATGGACTTCAATTTAAACATCACATGAGCACTATAATGAATACATTATATTGATGAATATGGAGCGAGATAAGAAATGTGTGATTGGCTTGTCGTCTATATATATATATATATATATTGCTTGTCAGATATATATACAAATATTGAATCATATATATATCTAACACTTATGTATTACAAATTAACACATACGATATACTCGTGGGGAACTAATAAATATGATTTAATCTATTACAACATAGGATGAAATATAGATGACCAAGATTTAATCTAAATTGGATAAAGGTATGTACTTAGGTTCAGATATACATAAGTGTTGGACTGAAGAACTCTCTCACGATAAAGCTCTCATTCGGGCTCTATTAGCTAGTGTTTTTGGAAATGAAAGCTTAACCCATTTCACTTAGCTCCCATAGTCTTATGGGGTTACATGGTGGGCCAAATAACTAAATGGGTCGTGTACACATACAAGTAGAAGGTACTTAAGAAAATAGAAGTATGGAAAAAAGGACATAAAAGAAATTGAGATGCTGACGAGGACCCTTGTTGACACCCCATCTCTAGCTAGTTGTACGGCCCCTAACTAAGCGGCATTCCTTGCCCAGACGCATGCCATTTATTGGGAGGTCATGTCCGCATTTTAGGCTCACGACATTAAAGGGCTGAGTCATTATGGGTAGCGATGCCCAAACACCTGATCTTTCAGGCCATTGCCTCCGTACGTGGTGATACACTACAGACATGCGCTTGCCCATCCACGCCCAAGGCGGGACAGATCAGGTAAAGTCTACGTGTGCTGGGCGCGCGGGCTGACAGACGTGTGCGCGCGTGCGCCAAGCACCGCCCGCCAGGGCCAAGCGCCACACGTAGGTGCCAACGCGACACGCGAGCGCCAAGCACCGTGCGGGAGCAGGAAGTGCTATGCGCGGGTGTGGGACGCGCAAGCCGGGCGGCATGCCGCAGGTGCAGCGCGCGGAGTTGAGCGGGGTGCCGCGCAGTGGCCACGCAAGCAATGCGTGCATTGCGTGTGCGGGGTGCGAGGTAGGGAGACATCCCGCCAGGAGACTAAGGCATGTGGCACACTGAGAGCACCGAGATAGCACAGAGGGCGCGTAGCGCTCCCGCGGGTAGTGCTGGGTGCGCAGTGCCCAGCTTGGGGCGCCAAATGCGGCGGCATCGCGTGGACTGCGCACAAAGATGTTGACACGGGTGCTGGTGGCATGTGTGATAGCCATGCCCGCGGGCGCGCAGCGCCCGACTTGGGGCACTTGTGTAGCAGTAGAACGGGCATGCGCGTGCGGAGCGGCGGCCTTAAGGCGGTGTGGCGACACTACCCTGGTGCAAGACGCCTCGTCTCGTTCGTTGTATCATCCCTTGTCTTCCCCATGTAATGATCTCAATGATGATGTACTCTTTTATGATATTAATGCAATGGCCCTATTCCCTAACGGGTTGCGTTCCCACCATCTCCTCTAACCCCTTCTATGCGATCTTAAGCATTTGCAAAGACTTTTGCTTCAAGAGATCAAGGCTGCTCAATGTTTTGCTCCGAGCACTGAGGCCGGCACATGCCAGATTCGTGCAAGAGACCAAGCTCGTGATTTAACCATGTGACACTGGTGAATAGATTATTCTGATCCCAAGCTTGCTTTGTATATGATCAAACAATGTCCTCGTCAATCCTTTTGTAAAGACATCTGCAATTTATTAGCAGACCTGACTTGTGTAATTTGAACACGGCCCTTGTCAATTTTCTCCCTAATCCAATGCTTGTTTTTTAAATGTGCTTTTTTCTATCATGTAGAACAGGGTTATGGGCATATCTATTGTTGCTTTATTGTTTCAGTACAAGATCGTAGGCTTCTTTTGGTCCAGCCCAAGTTCGGTTAGAATATTCCTGATCCACAATGTCTCACTAATGGCTTTAACCAATGCTCTATATTCTCCCTCACCACTAGATAATGATATTTCATATTGCTTCTTACTCCTCTAGGCTATTAAATTTCCTCCCAGAAATGAGCAATAGCCTGATGTTGACCTCTTGTCTATCAGTGATCCTCCACAGTCAGCATCTGTGTATACTTCCACGTCTGCTCCTCCGTGACGTGGCCTACAGATATTACATGCTCCTCTTGTCTACAATATTCCATGGCCTACGGATCCCTTCAAATAAGCCAATACTTTATAGGGCAGCTTCTACGTTAGATTTCCTGGGGCTGTCCATGAATATACTCAATAGTCCAACTGTGAATGCTATGTCATGTCGAGTATGATTGAGGTAGATCAATTTTCCAATCAGCCTTTGATATTGCCCTTTGTCGACAAGGGTTCTTCCTCACAAATACCCAATTTCACATTGGGATTGATTGTCACATTTGTTGATAGAGGCTGGTGGCCGTGGCGTCCCGTGGGATGGTGTGGGCCCTTTGGGCGCCCATGACCGGCCGCGAGGGCCTTAGGTTGGCTACGAGCCCCCGTTTGGCCCCTAAGGGCGGCCTTGGGCAGCCCTTGGGCGGCCATGGGCACCCGTGGGTGGCCGACGTCGGTGCTGACTGCCCAAGGAGGCCTGAAAAAATGTCCTCTTGGACAATTTTTTTTTCCTCTTTTGATCCAAAGCACTCCAAACCTGGGTATGATACCACTACTGGGTTTGATGCTTTGGATTCGTCCATGGAAAACATGTTTCCATGGATGCGGAAGTGTGCTGATCAATTCATAATCGATCTTTAAAACATACATTGAAATTGAATGTACCTTTTGGGGAACTCGTTCCACCCTTGACTTTGTTGCTCTGAGGTCGTTCTGAAGCCTTTCATGCAACCGGACTCTAGAAGTATCCATGAGATCACTCAACACTTGGATCTCCACGTTTTCTTCTTCAACTCTTCTTGAAAATATATAAGATCTTCTCACCATGAAGACACTCTCCTTGGATGAGTGGAGAAGAGAGTGGAGAAAGGGAGGGGCTCTCAAATCTGTTTGGCCTGGGTGCTTTAAATGAGAGCCCTTTCCCTCTTTATATTTCACTTAAAGTTTTCTCAAAAACCCTTAAAATAAAACATATCCACTAATCCCCTTATGACCTTATGTGTGTGACCCTCCAGGCCCATGTGTCGTTGTAGTTAATAACTTTATGGTTCAATAATAATTATTAACCAACCTTATTAATTAACTATATCAACATATAGAGTAATTAAATAAGAATAGATATAACCCAATCGATAGGTTAAGTTTTCAGTCCGTGGGGTGCCAAGCTACACCTCATGCTTTAGAATATATAGAGTAGTGTTGAACTTTCTCATGGAAAGTTTACCGTTATCGATTACTGTATATGTATAATCCATCATCCGCGGGAGACTCTCGAACAACTTAAGAGTATGGTTTATTGTCAAACCCTAATCCACTATTCGATTAGTATTGATGTGTAATAGGGATCATTGGAAAATGCCTTCTCCAATATCCTCACTACCCTGGCCAGGGATTTTCTACATCGTCTTTCCTGAGTTAATCTCCTCTTATACTGAGGGTGCATGATCCCGTCTTAACCACTCAATTATCTTTCTTAAGCTTCTTACTACATCCGAGCTATGACTTGTTTGAATCCCATGATTGGAGGCTTGTAATTCATACTCAAAATGTAGTCGTCCATTCACTAGATGTCCTTGGTGTCTCAGGTCAGTAGATCACTTATACAATCATGACATGAATCAACCTGATTCTAATTGACGTTTAGATATAATACCATTTAGGGATTCGTACGGATCAATTTAGTGAACTCTTTCTCCAAAGATCACCCACTATCTATCCTTAGCCGCATTAATAGCCACATGATCAGCTATACTTATAGTATAAGTAGGATCAGCTAGTGCTATTCTATCCAAATAATTCGATGTCCATTTTGACTATCTGTCAAATATGAATATTTGGAATACATGTTTAAAGACTAGTGATCATTGTATTATGATCTCATCATAATTCTCTACGTCATTGCATGTATTCATGGACTTCATTATAAACATCACACGAAATAATAATGAACGTAAATATTTTATTTAATGAACTTAAACAAACATGGTGGTGTGATTGGCTTGATGGTCACATAAAATTCATCAGTAACTGCATATAGATCTCTTCATTCAAGTGACCATGGAGGAATGCATTCTTTACATCATACTGTAATAGTACCCAATTATAATTAGTTGCCAGTGAAATTAGAATACACACTGTAGTAAGTTTAGCAACTAG